>NC_067398.1:569506159-569815659 GCF_016432865.1 Antechinus flavipes | reverse complement strand
AAGGAAGGAAAGAAGCAAGGAAGCAAGGAAGGGGAAAAGAGTATGAGAGGAAGGGAGAGAGGAAAGGAGGAAGGGAGAGAAAAAGGAAAGAAGGCAAAACCTCTGAATCTTATTAGCGCAATCTAATAAAGCATATTCTTATCTTGGTCGATTAGATTGTGAGCTCTTTCAGGGCAGGGACTGACTTTTGTGTTTTTCTCCTATAGTAGGAAATCAATAAATGTTTTATTATATTATCATTCCAAATCTGTTTCCAAAATAGTTGAATGCATTCATAGCTCTACCAAAATTGTTTCATGTCCTTCTTTTCCTGCAAGTCTTCCAAAATTTGCCATTTCCCATTAAAAAACAAAAAACAAAAAAACCAAACCAAACCAAACCAAAACAAAACAAAAAACTTTACCAATCTGATGGATGTGAGTCAGGACCTCAGAATTACTTATTATGTGTTTCTTTAATTAATAGTGACTTGATGCTTTTATATGGTTGTGAATAGTCTAGTTTCTTTAAGAACTACTTGTTCATATCCTTACACCAATTTGTTAATTGGACCATAATCAATTTATCAATGGCACATATTATAATTGAATTAGTTCCTTCTGTATTTTAAAAATAAGACTTTAGTTAGAGAAACTGTTGCAAATATTTTCCCATTATTTTTTCTAATCTTTGCATTATTGAATTTGTTTCTACAATAATGTAAATTTTATTAAAATTATCATTTTGCCTTCTGTAACCTTCTCTATTCCTTGTTTGTGCCATAGTGGTACAGTGCTTAGCCTAGAATTAGGAAGATTTTAGTTCAAATACTTCCTTAGATACTTTCTCATTGTGTACTCTTGGAACTTCAACTCCTTTATTTGTAAAATGGGGATAATAATTAATACATCTCAGGGTTGTTGTGAGAATAAAATGAAATAGTTTTAGTGTTTCTATAGTACCAGATACTTACTGCATGCAATAAATACTTGGTTCTTTCCTTCCTTAATAAACTCTTCCCCTATTCTTATAACTTAAAAATAATTTCTTTCTTATTCCTCTAATTTTTTATAATATAATATTTTATATCTAGGGTGCATATAATTGTCTTGGCATAATGTATGAGGCAAGAATATAAACTTTTTTGCATCCATAAGTAATGTTTCACTAAATAATATCTTTACAAAATCTTTGTATTAAGAATATTTTACTGTCTACTTTATAATTATTCACAGTGTATCTGATTAGAACTTTGCCTCAGAAACTTACAACATTTAATAGGTAATACTCAAAGAATAATTTATAAGAAACACTAAGAATGACTAATATTCACTCCTTTGTTCTCACTATTTTGATTCAACTTATACGCATCCATATGCATTGATTTCTATGCAAGTGGAAAGCAAGGGGAAGCTTGGAGCTATTAAGAGCACAGTTCCTTAAATTCAGTACACTTTTCTTTTTTCCTCCTATTTCATTCTTAATCTGGATCATTGATCACTTATAAAACCAGTCCAAGACACACTGTTTTACCATTTCCGCAAACTGGTCATCAATCTTATAGTATGGACAATGATATCATAGGGGTGTGTGTGTGTGTGTGTGTGTGTGTGTGATGCTAGGCATGGGTCCAAGTCATTTGATTGATGATGAATCTCATGTAGAAGGCTTTCATGTATTGATATGTGATGCAATCAGCATGAACTAAATGGCATCATTTTGAGGACCAACTTTAAATACATATTCTATTCTCCATTTGGATTCTGCATCTTTCAGTCATTCATGTGGACTGAAATAGTCCACAATAGCATTAGTTATGAAAGCCCATTTTTTTTTTCTTTTTCTTGTATTTTCATTATCAATGCCATATTTGTAAGATACTTAGTGCAATCTCTTGCACACAGTAGGCTTTTAATAAATGCTTGTTCCTTTCCTTTCAATGCTCATAATCTACTTTCATAAAGATTATTAGAATTTATCTTTGCTGGATACAGAAGATATAAGTTGATGTTTTTGATGTGTTGGTCACTTTTTCTGAACTACTTCCCTTTCCCCCTTTGAAAATTCTTTGTCATAAAGAATATTCTCTAGAAGGGGAAAGGACACAGCAAAATATGAGAAGGTAAGATAATGAAAACATACAAATAGAAGTACTTTTTAAAAGAGAAGTTTGTAGGTATAGGAAAATAAACAGCACCATTGCTACCTTTTCCATTAACTTTTTTTTTTGAATTGGATAGTAATGATGTTCATGTTTTCTTGTTTGTTTGTTTCCTTAATTGTTTGATATTTCATTCAGATGTTTTGAACATCAATCCCTCAATGCCCCCAAATTTTGTTGCCTGCAGCATAAACTTTCTCTGTGTGTACTAGGTTTGGTGAAGCAATACGTTTAGTCTTTATTTTCTTTTGTTCTCTTTCTACTTTTTCATATTATATGTTGAGCATTGTTGGAGACCAAATATGGTGTCTCTGAGCTCCAGTTTCCTAAATTGGAAGGAAAAATACCTGAAGCAGTTACCCCCTAAGATTTTGAATTTTAAATGGGATAATATAAGAACTTTCTCCCTTTTTCATCTGTACCTTCTGGCTTCCCTAGCTTCCTTCAAATCTTAACTAAAGTCTTGCTGCAAAAGCTTTTCTCAGGTTATTTTAATACTAGTGTTTTTCATCTGAGATTATCCCCAATATATCCTTTGTATATATATAATTTGCACATAATTGTATGCATATGCTCTCCCTCATTATAATGAGAGTAACTTGAGAGAAGATATTTTCTTTTGCCTTTTTTATTTTTAATTTCCAGTGCTTAGTATAGGTCCAGGATCATGGGAGTACTTAATGCTGCCTGACTGCCTAAGTTAAAATGTTTTATAAATATCAATAGTTGAAGTTATTATTGATATTATTGCTAATCTGTGAAAATATTCACTCACCAAAGGTTCCCTCTTGGGAATCTCAAAAAGTCTGTGATTCACAAAAAAACTTATCAAATGTAAAGGGAAGTGCTAATATCATTTCTAATATGGAAATCAAAAAGTTCTATAAAGTAAGTAGAATGACAATTTTTATAGTTATCTAAATCTGAAATTTATCTGTCACTTAATTTTTTGAGAGATCTATGGCATGCCAAAAAATCAAATGACTTTTCTAGGTTCATACAGATAGTTATGTCAGAAGCAGAAATTGAACCCAGATATTCCTGGCACCAAAGTAGACACTTAATCCTATGCTGCAATCTTGGATTCAAGAAATACATTTGCTGATATGCTTTATATCCAAACATTAAGTCTAAAATATCTTAGTCAAAGGAAATGATCAGGAGGTCATTCTCTGAAGAAGAAATCAAAACAATTTATATAAAAATATCCTAAATCATTATTGATAAGAAAAATGCAAATTAAATTGGCCTTGCAATATCTCACTTCTATCACACTGGCTGCAATGTTTGAAGGGGAAAGTGAAAAATGTAGAGAAGGATATGGAAAAATTGGAACACATTCATTGATGGTGGAATTGTGAAATGATGCAACCATTTTGGAGAACAATTTGGAATTATGCCCAAAGAGTTATTAAACTGTTCACACCTTTGACCCAGCAATATTATCCCTATGCCTGTTTCCAAAGATAATTAGAGGCAAAAGAAAAGAATCTATATGTTCTAAAATATATGTTGCAGGTTTTTTTATGATTGCAAAAAAAAAAAAAAAAAAAACAAAACCCAGTAAATTGCAGGGTTGTCTGTCAGTGGCGATGATATAACAAATTGTGAAATATGATCATGATGAAATACTACTGTGCTATAAGAAATGATAAGCTCATTAATTTTAGAAAAATATGAGTAGAATTACACTAAATAATGAAGAGTAAAATGGGTAGAACCAAGAGGATGTCTTATAAAGTAACAGCAGTATTGTATTAAGAACAACTTTGAGCAACCAAGTCATTTTGAGTATAAATAGCCAAATTAACTACAAAGGATCTGTGAAAGAAGATATTATCTAGATTTAGAGTTGATAAATAGAAGTATGTATAGAATGATTTTACATATACACACATATTTATGTTTAATGATAATCATCTTTGGATGGGGGAGAGAGGAAAGAAAAAGGGGGGGAAGTTACATGGTAACTTTGTTACATATTCAAAAGGAATAGCAAGTCGCACACAACAGATTTACAGTTTCATGTATGATCTTTTTTTTTTTTCTATTGTAGTATGTCACAAAAATGATTCCCTTATTTTTTAGGTTTATGATAAAATAAATAACATTTAAAAATAAATAGATCTATTTTATTCCTAATATATCTAGATTGGGAAAATCCAATGCATCCTGGTAAAAAGTATAGATTGTTACACTAGAAAGTCAACTATTGCAACAAAACCTATCCTCTTGCACTGCTATTATGTCTCTCCTATATTCTGGTTTGTTTATCCAACTATCTGTCAGTCTGCCTAAGAGACTGCCCTATAGCAGGCTTGGACAGGAGCTATATGATATTGTTTCCTAAAGGAGAAGAGATGGATAGCCAAGTTGAGCTAAATTTGATAAATTTAACTGCAGAACTATCTGGAAGATTTCACTGGTCTTCAGTAAAAGAATTACGGAGGTTCTGAAGTTTGAATTATAAGCTATGAACTGCTAAAATGACCAAAAAATAGAAGATACCAATTTTTATATTTAATGGATCTGTCTTCTCCTTGTATCATCTAATGCTTCTTATGAACAGAGTGGAATATATAGGAATACATACAGTGTAAATGTAACATACACATATATTATATCTTCATCTGATTCATGTTTTAAGATATTTGATTGCTTGTTTTTATTTTGTTTATTTTGAAGAATTGTCCTAGATCAGAAATCTTTATGGGTACATATATTTGTGTATACCAATTTAAAAAAATGATGAATGATGATCTGACCCTTTCTCACATAAGGCCACTAGTAAAGGTCCTTCGCTCGGGCTTTCTATCCACAATGAAAGAAGCAAACAAACACAATTCAGAAATGTGTTTTATATGAGAAGTATTCATTTAAAAATTACTATAAAATGTATTTTATGAGAGGAAGAAAATTTACTCAATAAGTTTAAACTTTAATTAGAGGGAGAGAACAAAGGTAAAAGCTAATAAATCTGAATTACATTTAGATGCTCTTTTTAGGGCAATCTGATTCTCAATAAGCAGATTCAAATATCTTTTACAAACATGAAACCTGTCTTGTCCTGCCAAGTACAAACAAATGGCCTGATTCTCCACTAAATATGTTGTTTCATATGATGATTAACATCCCTCATCCTAAATCATAAGCTTGTAAAACAAAGGACAGTTCTTTGGCACAAATTAAGTGAGATTCCAGGTGGTTTCTATCTATATCCTCATTGACTCTACAATAAAAATTTTCTGCCATAATAAGAGCATTATGAAACTCATAGTTTAGTAAATGAAGATTTAATGTTTCAGGAGAATCAGACATCCAATAACTCAATATTAGGTGAAAAAAATGTTGATCAGGGGATTTTGGTTTTCATCAAAGGTATTCTTGGATTGGCATAGTCTTCTGTTGACCCCATTCATCTACAAAAGAATTATTCTGCACCTGTCCTAATAATATTTTGCATTTATCTTTTTTTGACTTGACACATGACTGATTGAAAAGGACAAGATAGAATAAAAGGATGTCTGTCCTCAATCAGCTTGCTTCATAAAAAAATAATAATCCCTTTCACATGCATTTATCACTATGTACTGGTTTTCTGTGGCTACAACAGAATCAAAGTTGTCCATCTCAAAGCATCCCATGAGAAATCAGGCAACACTGAAAGAAAGATATGATGTTAGTAGCCAAAGTTGTCAAGTGGTTTCTAAGGTTTAATTTTGCTCCCTTGCAGCCCAGAATCTCATCCTGTTCCCACGCTTCTCATTTGTACCTTGTCTGAGGCAATGTCCCTAACTTGCTGTGTGGCCTAGTATAGTATATGTAGGCCTCTCAATCATAAAAAGGGAATGAAAATAATAGTTTATTCTTCACAGGAAATGGTGTGAATTCAAAAGTGATTTCAAACAGAGAATAGTATTATTAGAAAGTTTCCATAATCTATTCCATTTTCCCCTCTTTCCTGCATTATGTGCTAGAAGTTTTTCTCAAAATGAATTGTGAGGAAAAAAGTCAGAAACAGATTACAGTCTGGGGAACTCTCCCACCAACTCATTTCCCTTTGGTTTCATTATAAAAAGCTTCAGTGTTGCTCAGGGTGTTACATGAAAGAGTTTTAGAAATCAATGAACTCATCATTTTATTACGACTTTCAGACTCACAGGCAAGAAGACTTTTATCCAGAGGAATATGAGAAAAGAAACTCATCCAAATATTGCCATCAATGTCTTGTCTTGATAGAATTAAAATTGGGGAATTAATTGAGTTTATTCCCTTTTTTTCCCTTTAATAAGCCATCTCAATCAAGGAAGGTTTTCTCCAATAGTTCTTAGGGCCTCAGTCATAAAGGTGATTGTTAATGTTCAATACCAAAAGTAATGCTTACTATTCCCAAGAAGTCTCTTAGATCATAGGGAGAGAATTGAAAACTGGAGATTTAGAAGGTCCATCTAATATTTTGCAGGCCTCCTTCACTTTTATTTGCCATTACAAGGAACCAGAAAAGCTCTTTGGTTTTCCAGATGTTGTTCCCTAGTTTTCTTATGTGGTTGGCCAATCTTTTTTCATTTCATCATACAACCTCTAGATACTGTCATGTTAAACATATTCTTCAGATTCTCATTAGTTATAAATTGCATTCTGCTCACACATAGAGTACCTCTCTATTGCTCTCTGTATGATACCCATTTTTGATTTATTGAAGGTAATCATGTATCCTGCCTCATTGCTATATGACAACACTGGTAGAGTTATATTATTAAAAAGACCAACTTTTGTTTTTATGCGACATCTGTGGTAAATAAAAGAACTTTGTAATTCACAAAAGCAATTTATCTCATTCATTTTCCTGTTTTATTCTGCATCTAAATGGTTGGAATCCCTTGATCCATATAAACAAACTGATGAACAAATTTTATGGAAAGTCCATCCAAATACATGTTGACATTTGAGTAAAAGCTATTCTTCATTCACAGTTCTTTACTGTTTAGATAGAAAATAAAATTCTTGATAATAATAAGTAAAATTTATGTGGCACTTTAAGGTTTTCAAAATGTTTTTCAAATATCATTATGTTTTAGCCTCATAATGATCCTGGGAGGCAGATGCTATCATTTTCCAACTCTTAAAGATTAACTTATAGAGGAAACTGAAGTAAACAGAGATTAAAGGACTTGCCCAGATTCATACAACTAGTAAATATCTGAGGTCAAATTCGTCTTCAGGTCTTTTTGACTCCGTGTCTAGCACACTGCCACATAATTTCCTTTTTTGAAAATTACAAATCTATTCCAGGAATTTCTGCAATATCTTGACATCACAGTATCATGCTCCAAACAAACCATCCAAAAGGAATGTCCTTATGGCCTGAAGTTTTGTTCATAACACACAGGAATGTATATTTTTGGCAAGCACACATCTCTTTATTTTATTCCTAACCTGATGTTTATTATCAAGGTGTTATAACAATATACTGTAATTCTGTTGTTATATCTTCCAAAGATTTTTGAATATTGCTGATGTATGGATTATAGGTATCTAGCTGGAAAAGAGCCTTTAACAATTTTTTTTCCTATCATGTGTGTGTGTGTATGTGCATGCCCCTATATATGTATGTATGTATTGTGCATGTATGTTTATATGTATATACATACATGCAGGTGTATAGTATAAATATTATTATTCTTATTTTTATGCTTGGCAAAATGACTTTCTTTCATATATATATATATGTATGTATATATAAACTCTGACTACAGGAAACTACAGCATACACAGCAAAAGCTAGACAAGGTTTCAGGTATGAGAGGCCTCAAACCATTGGCATGTTAGGGGGATATCCATCTTCTTCAGTGGAATGGTTGAATGAGAATCATTTGTTCCAATGTTTATAAAGGTGACTGAAGCAGGTGCTTAAACTAAGGTTATCTATCATATCCTGTGCCATCACCAACTGTTTTGATTTTTGTCATGTCTCTGGATTTTGATGACTAAAGCAGGGTAAGATTGATGATTTTAGGTAACTCTGCCTCCCTTGAATCCAATTCATGAACAAGACTTTACCAGTGATGTCACTGATCTTCAAAAACAAAGGAGGAACAACTACAACAACAACAACAACAACATAGAGTGTCTACCCTCTGAAACTTTTCCCAACTTAAATTGCTAGTCTGTACATTGTTATTTGCATATGTCTCCCCCATCAGACTGATTTCCTTGAACAGGAACTTTTTTGTTTTGACCTCTGTATCCTCAGTATTGCACATTTAACACATTTGGTACAGAGTAGATACTTAAAAAGGTTAGTTGGCTATCATATTTTATATTATTTTTGTTTTATAACTTTATCTTATCATTTTCACATTTGACATGTTGAAAACAAAGGACATAATACATGAGTGATCTATTGTCATATTACATTCATTGTATTTCCATCAGGTATATTTTTGGAATTACATTTGTGGGGAGATGGAAATAATCTGAGCAGAAATTTTAAACCAATGCAAGGTTTATTTAGTTCACTAAGGGAGGGTAACTCTTCCACTAGAGTAGGAAGGGAACAAATTTATATAGGGAGTAGAGGGAAAGAGCGGAATGGAGAGAGAAATGAAGAGGAGGGAAAATCTAGCACTGATTCTGCTCCTAGAGCTCTGGAACAGATCTTCAGTTATATTTGTATATCCATTAATCTCTGAATATTGCAGTTAAGTTAGTTCTCGGAATTAGGATACAAAGCAAAACATGCCAATACCTTGTTTCAGGCAATTTGATATTTCAGTGAGAAGCAGCTCAGGAGACATAGTAGGGGAGGAGGCATTACCAGGTAACAAGATGATATAGTTAAAAGCTACACATTAAAATTTAACTATAGCCAGCATAAAATAACTGAAAGTTCGAGAGGATTTGATGCTAGGATTTGATAAATGAAAGACCAAGAGATGCTTAGTTTAAAAATCAAAAGACAAATAGTGGGCATGAAAGTTGTTTCTATATATTTGAAAAATTATCATATTGAAAAGGAATTTTAGGTTCTCTGCTTGATCTAAGGATAATATTGGGGTGGATATTTAAAAAAAAAAAAAAAAGCTTTGTAACAATTTGTTGTGGTTCAATCATTTCATTTGTGTCCAAATCTTGACCATATTTTGGTCAAGGGTCAAAACAAGAAAATTTTGGCTACTGGAGTCGTTTGTCATTTCTTTCTCCAGTTCCTTTTATAGATGAGGAACTGAACTAAATAAGCTTAAGTGACTTGCCTAGCATCACATAGCTAGAAAAAATTAATCATTGCCTTACTAATGAATATTAATAAATATTTGTTAATTAATATTTAAAAATATTAACTTAATGATTAAGAATCAGACCTATCTAAAAGTAGAGTAGGTTGCCTAATTCAAAGGCTCATAGTAGAAATCTTTAAGCAAAGACTAAATGAGCCTTTTTTAAGGTATTTTGTAGAGGTAATACTCATCTACTTATGAATCAGACTAGGTGGAAGTTGAACTTCCTTCCAACTCTGTATTTCTGTGAGGTTGTTTTTGTTGTTGTTGTTGTTGTTATTTTGTTTTGTTTTGTTTTGTTTTTGGTCTGTGTTTTGCTACGGGCTTATCTGTAAAAACTTTGAGAGAATAAGCTGTACCAGTAACAGTCTCTTTTGAATTCCTCACAGTGACAAAATATGCTAATATGGTTATTTTACTGGAAGGAGAGAAAAATAATAGAAATCACACTAAAACCCTTGACAGTGGCAGATATTGGTGCTTTAGAAGAGATATGTAATATGAGAGAAAACCTGTTGATTCTGTAATGAGAGGACCTGAATCTAAATCCTACCTATGCTTTAGGCAAAGACTTGTTTTGGAAAGGGAACTGAATTTTCTTGGAACTCAATTTATTCACCTGTAATATAAAGGTATTAGACTAGAGTTTTAACTTCTAAGGTTCCTTCTAATTCTAGATGAATAATCCTATAAAATTCTCCATTATTTTAAAATTTTGAGAGATTTTTATCATCTTAAAATCCATGTATGGTTTTCATTAAGTAGAGACTGCTAGGATAACTCATGCTTCAGGATGACAGAAACATTGCAGGTCTACTTTCTTAGTTCTCTGTTCTCCCTCTTTCTGCATCTGCCAAAGCCACGAGCCATAGTTATGACTACATTTTGTTTTGTTCTGTTTTTTTCTTTTTACTCCTGCAGTAGTCAAGAGCTATAGTACTATATGGACTACATTTTAAAGGGACTTTAGAGATTACATATGATGGTTACATAGTTATCTATATATGAAACCTTATTTAGATTACATCATTGTTCTTGTCATTAATCCTTTTTCAAATAAGTTAATGATATCATGGGTGGTGTCTTGAATTAAGCAGTCAATTGGATTTAAGGGAGGCAGAGTTGGGCACAGTCATCAACTTCACTTTCTCTTCCAAAATTATTGTTGCCTGTTTTATTTTGGTTTCTCCCTGTCACCCAACTCCCACCTATGATTCCAATAAGCTGTGCAACCTAGAGATATTCCTTGAGCAGACTAGCTAAAGCAGATTGAGGGTACCAATCAGGACTCAACAGGACTCAAAATCATCCATAACTTGGGGGGGGGGAAGAAGGGGGGACTCCTACTCCAGGCATGTGAAGACTTTTCCTGATGGAATAGGTTATATAAGAGGACACTAAAGACCAACTCAATGTCATACATTTAGTTAAGGGTACAGTAGGAACTAAGACCCAATTTCCTTAAATTAAAGGATCATAGTTTAGAGATAAAATGAATAGAGGAACATACAATTATTTATTGATTGAGACAGAATTTGAATACAAATCTTTTGACTCTAAATCCGAGATTCTCTCTGCTTTTACTAATTACACAATGATAAAGCCAACAATCCAACTTCTTCATGTGCCTAGCATGTCTATGATTATTCTCTAGGTCTTCCTCATCACAAAATTGTACAAAGCAGTTATAGTAAGTTTATTGGAAACTCTCTTTTTGCCATTTGTAAATATTCTCAGTCAACTGAGGGAAAGACTAATAGGCAATGCAGCATTGCAAGCTATATAAAGGAAATCAAATTTGTTTATTATCATGCACCTGGTAAAAGCCTGCTGTTTAAGCATGTTTTTGTTACCCAGGAGGGCTAACAACAATAGTGTGACTGTTCTCTAGTGAGAGCAGATATTGAAGTGAGACTCTTATCCTTTCCATAGGTCCCATAAACAAGAGCTCTCCAGTCATTAGATTGCTATTTTGCCCAACATAGATAAAACCAAAGAACAGGCTGTTTTAGAGGGAATTACATTGCTCTCATAATTACAGTGAAAATTACAACAAATCTAAAAGAAACTTGGACTTTTTTTTTCTGATTTCCTCTTCTCTTTCTCTTATAGGTGCTTGATTTGATTTTTCATCTCATTTTACATCTACTTCAAAAAGTATCAGTTATTTTACATTAAACATTTGGCCAGTTGCATGTAATAATATCAGAACATATTTCAAAAGGCTCCCAAAGGCTTATACTTGGAGTGTTTGATTGTTTGTTAATAGAGGCTATTGTTGAGTCACTCTGATTAGCATGTGGGAGAGGTTATTAGAGCAATTTTCCAGACTAAGAACACTCTAAGGTGGTCAAGTCTAGGGAGGAAAAATGCTGTGAATGTTAAGAGTAATCTGGTAATGATTAAGGATAATAATGAGCCCATTTACATATTTACATTTTATTGTATTACAGTAATTTAGCAAGAGTATATTCTACTTTTTATTTTTATTTTTTAACATTCTTCCACAGGTTGCCTGGAGTATTAAATTCTAAAATAACACAAAAGATATATTGATTGTTATGTTGTTTCCACCATGCCTGACTTTTCTGGATCCCATTTGGGATTTTATTGGCAAAGATACAGAATGGTTTAACATTTCTTTATTCAGCTCATTTCAGAGATGAGAAACTGAAGCAGACAGAGTTAAGTGACTCATCTAGGATCATATAGCTAGTAAATGTCTGAGCTCAGATTTGAACTCATAAAGAGACCTTCTGACTCCAGGCTGGACATTCTATACATTGTGTTACCTAGCAGTCCAAAAAATACATAAGAAAATAAAATGCAATCCATGTTGTCATGGAACAGAAACAAGAAAGACTTTCTATGATCTTCCTAGAATATATAAGGTACTAATAGCATGCAATTATCTCTCCTATTATCCTTTGAGGTGGGCTGCAAAATTATTGTTCCTATTATATTATGTGGATGAGAAAAAAAAGACCAAGAGGTGAAACAATTATCCTGAAAGGACACAATAATAACGATTAAAAATTAGATATACATTGATTAAAGACCCAGATTCATTAGACTGATCACTTGTACACTAGAAAGTAAAATAGGTGGTCATTCTCTATGCACCCACTTAAATAAGTTCTAATAATCATTCTTTTTCTCATTACAGAATAATGTATAGAAAATGCATTTTAAGGTCAAGTCCTATATTCTGTTTTGTTTTGTTTTGTTATAGAAGTGGGATATTACTTTGTTTTCTATATACAGAAGATAGCTTAAAACTTTGTATGTAGTATTTTGTGATACATTTGCAATAAATTAAAATAAGATTATGGAAATAGCATTTTGGTTAAGCAAATGTTCCAGTTACCATCTCAATTTGCACAAATTCTTCCCTATCCCCCGAATATTTCCATTCTTAGATCCATCCTTTCCTTCCCATTTTAAATTTTGGTTCTTATTCTTAAGTAAAGTTTCCCAAACTACCATGTTAAATACATCCCAGTATATCTACATTTTTTGATAGAAGAGTATTTTTCATGTTCATGGATAATGTTCAATCATTTTAATAGTGTCTGACTTTTTGTGTTTTCTTGGTGAAGATACTGGAGTAATTTGCTATTTTTTTCTCCAGTTCATTTTTACAGATGAGGAACTGAGGCAGAAAAGGTGAGGTGACTTGCTCAGTATCACACAAATTATCTGAAGCCAAATTTGAACTCATATCTTTTTAACTTCTCTATCTGCTGTGCTGCTAGCTGCTGGCTGAGAGTCGTGACTTACTCATTATTTTTTTTTTTTAACAAATTGAAATGAATTAAATTATCAGGATTATTGAGGTGTTGAAATAAATCTTGATTAAGGCCTCATCCAGATAAATTTAAGCAAATTCTGGAAATAATACAAAAATAATTTATTTAACATACCAAAGCAATGTAAGTTGGTGGACTGATCTGGATTTCAACTAAATGCTATTTTTTATAGAAAAGAATACAATTTCCAGATAAGTAATTTTAATGAGGAGAGAGAGTTAAGTAAGCACAACTTCACATCCTCCCCTGCTACAATATTATTATAGTACCACTGAAGTGGGATTAGGTTGCATGCCTATTGTTTTTCTTTAGTGCCATCTTCTATAGAGTGCATGTATCCAAAGTTTAAAGGTCATGAGACCTCAGACTGACTCTGCAGCAGAAGTTGATTTGTGGATTCCAGTTTTGGTAGAGGCTTTTCACTTGTGTTCCCCCATGAAGATACAGTAAAGAATACCTTATGTGCTTTATAAATAGAGTACGAATACTCAGGAATATTGATAGAACAGGGTAAAGGGTGAAGACTGGAAAATGTTGTATAGTTATTCAGCTCTAACTTCTCTCCTAAGCTTCAGACTCATAATTCTAATTATTTTTAGATATTTAGAATTGAATTATCACTTCCTCCTCCAAAGCTCTCCCCACTTCTAAATTTGCATATTACTACTGAGGGAATGCAGGCTCCCAACGTACTATCATCTCATTCCTCAATATCTCTCACGTTATATTCAATATTTCACCAAGTTTTGTCAACTTTATCTTAATAGCATCTTCTGTAGATGATTGCTTCTGTCTTCTGAGAGTATCACCATGCTGGTAGAGGATCTCAGTATCTTATCCCTGGACTTGATTCTGGATCTCATTATGGAATTGTCTCATCTCTACCTCCTGGAGTCCTGGCTTCCTTCTCAGCTAGGTCTCAGCTAACCTTAAGAAGCATTTTCTAATTCTTCCTATATCTCAGCACTATACTTCTGTTGATTATCTCCAATATACCTTGTACGTATCTTTTTTTGTACATAGTTTTGTATAACTTTTATACATAGTTGTTCCTTCCATTAGACTGTGGTTGCTAAATTGTCAGTTTGGGCATGTACACCTATGATAGTTCTGTCAGTTGTCTTGACCTAAAAAAATGGTAGAGAACATGTTGATAATGCACATTAATTTACAAGTCTATCATGAATGCTTTCTTTAAGAGAATCATCTGTTAAAGATTTATCAACATAACCCTGACAAGGATTGTCTTTTTCATTTCTTTAAAATCAACCCTTCCACATTGTGACTTTTTCATCATTATTTTACTATTTAATGGGTTGGCATAAGAAATTAAATTGGAATTTTGGGGGAGTTTTGTGGAAATCACAAATGATATAGGGTGGAAGACAATACAGAAAATGTTTAGGAACTCAGAAATGCATAAAATATAATATCAGCCCAAGTTTTACACTGAGTTACTATAAATACCCCGACATGAGAAAAAAAATTCAGATTTCTTATGTAGTACAAAGAGAGGGTTAAAAATTTTTATGTGGATTTTCCAGATTGCTAGGGTATTTTCCCTTTAACCCCTACAATGCAGAAGGAATCACTATATAACCACAACGTTTAGCTCAGTGCCTGGCACATAGTAGATACTTAAATATTTGTGGACTAACATCATTTAAAAAAGACAACTGCTTCAGGATAAAAAATCGTACAAGAGTCCCTACTAAGTGTACTTCTCTACATCTTGTTCTTGGCTTTCTGTTAACATACTTGACTTTTAACCACTACTTAGAACTCTCTCTCTCTTTTTTTTCTTTAAATCTCCTGACCAGCCCTTAAGACTAAATTACCCTTATCAACTCCAGTTTGAACATGCAGAGGGGATTCTATTTACTGTTTCAGGTCAATATTATGATTCTCTTTACCAGAAGGATTCTTATCCTTGGGATCTGTTGATCGCCATAATCCTGAGCATATAAAAGGACATCTCCCATTTGGGGGTGAGAGATTGTTTAATTAGGATAGAAAACTCTTTAAGAGGAAAATCTTTTGATTTATGCAGATTATCATACATTTCTATTATGTGTATATAGTTTTAAACAATTACCTGAGGAGATTGGAAGGCTATGTGATTTATCTAGGCTTTTGCAACCAGAATGTACCAGAAGCTTGAATATAATTCAATCTCTTCCTGATCTGAGTTCACCTTTCTATATACTGTATTGCATGGCTTGCACCTCCTTTTGTAATGATGGGAGATGCTTACTTATACCCCATAAAATAAACTTGCTTCTAACCCTAGGCCCAAGGAATAGGTAAACTACTAATACTTCTGCAATCTGAGAAAAGAAAAAATCTTGATGTACAACAGTTAAATTAGACCTTTTCAAATTTAAAAGAAAATTTATTATCTAATACATGGAAGTCACTACCAAGAATTAGAAAAAATAAATCAAGTTCTACTCTGAGGAGCTTACATTTTACTAAAAGGTGTCATACCAGGTTATTTGAGGATGAAGGCAAGAGAATAACTGGTAAAGAGGAAAGATTAAAATTAAAATTCCCACCTGAGATGAATTTTGAAGCTAATAGTGTAGTTCACTGTTATGAAGAGAGCATGACTAGGAATTGGTACTATTGTTTTATCATTTCAATCATGTCTGAATCTTTGTGATATTATTTGGGCTTTTCTTGGCAAAGATGCTGGAGTAGTTTGCCATTTTCTTTTCAGTTCATTTCACAAATGAGAACACTGAGATAAACAGTTAGTAACTTTCCTAGTCATAAAGTTAATAAGCATCTGAGGTCAGATTTGAAATCAGTAAATTAATTCTTCCTGATTTTCAGGATAAGCACTATATCCACTGAGGCACTTAGCTGCTCCATAAATGGAAATAATGAAAACTAAATACAATGTGGAATATAGATATTATAGAATTCAGGGGTCCTCAAACTTTTAAAATAGGGGTCCAGTTCATTATCCCTCAGACTTTTGGAGGGTAAAAACAAAAACTTTGTTTTGTGGGCCTTTAAATAAAGAGACTTCATAGCCCTGGGTGAGGGGGATAATCATCCTTAGCTGCCGCATCTAGCCCGTGGGCCGTAGTTTGAGGATCCCTGTAATAGATATAGAATATAGATTGTAGAGAAAAACTTTAAAAGATGAACTAAGGAGTTGACATCTTATCCTAAAAGCAACAGGCAGCCACTGAAATGTTCAAACTCATGTGTGAAGAATGAATTTTTCTTCCATGAATATTAAAAATAAAAGTTAATTGTTAATTTACATTTATTAATTGAAAACAATTTTGAAAATAAATTTAAAATCCGCTTAACATACTAATTTTTAAAGTGCTGAATATTAAAAAAAATTACATAAGAATCAATCAAAAAGAGAGAATTTGTTATACAGGCCAATCTGTTTGTAACTTAAAGCATTATAGAATTGCCCTGAGCAACAGGAGGTTAAATGAGATACAATTCTCTGATTATAAATATATTGCTGGAAAATGAAACACTTGCAGTTGAAGGTGGGATGATTGAATTATACTTTGTCAGCCAAATTCTGTATGTAACAATCTTGTCATGGACAAGTAGACACTTACATGTATATCCCAAATCTTGATAATGATCTTAGTGTATAAATGGCCAACTTTGGAAATAGTATATATTAAAAAAGCTCCAAAAGGTACATTTAAAGACCATTTTTATTTGCTTAATTACCTTATTGAAATTTTTACTTCCTTCTTAAGCAAAGATTGGTTCTTGTTGCAAATGGCATTCATTAAAGAGATGTGTTCTTTGCCCTCTTTGTTCTTGAGAAGAACAGACAATTCTCTTGAGCAAATTGGCAAAAAAGAGAAAATGGAAAAATGCTGTATTGTGTGATGAGTCAAGATCTTGGCTTCATATATTTGATTTGCATTAACACTGTCAAAGAGGTAGAGGAACCTTCAATATACTTGTTAAGTTATCATTAATTACAGAAATGCTAGGTCAGCTCAGCTGTGTGTTTGAGATAATTCATAATCACCACATTCATGTGGCTACATCCCTCTGGTTGACTGCTAATTCCAGATTCTCATACTAGATGCTCTGTTAGTTCTTAATAGAAAAAAAATCATTTTTTCCATTTTTCCATTTTTAAGCCTCATAACCTAAAGGGGAAAATAAGCATTATGGAACCAGCTGTTAATTCAAAGGAGATTAATAGAATTCTAGGTCCCTTTTCTGAAGGTCATTAACACTGTCAGAACACCCCTTGTCTATGAATAGAATAGAGCACAACCTAGAAACACAAAGTTTTAGAGTTGCTGAATAATAATAGCTTTGCTGGTCTTGGGGAAAATTGGAAGCATTAAAGTAATAACAGCTAATATTTATATAGGTAGTGCATTAAAGTTTGCAAAGGCTTTACATGTGTCATGCCATTTGATCCTCATACCAACTCCAATTTATACATAGGGAAACTGAGGTTGAAAAAGGTAAAATGACTTGACAAGACTCATATAGCTAATAAATATTTAAAGCAAGATCTGAAAGTAAATCTTCTGAATTCCTAGCTTTTTTTTTTTTTTTTTTTTTTTTGTTTAGTGGCTTAAAATCTAGGTAGTTCATATTAAAGAGGCATTGTTCCCAAGGGATTTTGCTGCATTTCCTATACTTCATTCATTCTCTTTCTTCTTATTTTTGTCTTCTATTTCTCATTTCAATCCTCAATAAGAAAAAATTTTATATAAAGCTCTTCAGGTGAGTCATACTGCTGAAAGGGATTTTAAATGTCATCTGTTACTAAACTCCTGGCTGAAATAAAGTCAAGAAAAATCTTACAAAGCAAACAAACATAGGCATCCATCTGAAACATCTTATTTTTTACCACAAATCAAAACTGCCTTCACAATCCAGCTCCACCCTACCTCTCAAGATTCCTAGCCCATAATTCCTCTTCACTCACACTGTGATATCCATTCAGTTAGCATTCTTACTATTCCTCTTGAAAAATAATGCATCTTCCCTCTCCAAACCTTTGCTCTGATTAGCCCCAGACCTGAAATGTATTTCCTCCCCATCTTCCCTTCTTCAAATCTGCAAAAGAAGTTTGCGCAATTGACAATGTGTTGAACAAGAGTAAGAAGATGAGTTCAAATCATGACTGAGATATTCACTAACTTCATAACTAAGCAAAACACTTAGCTTTTCTCTGTTTCTTTATCTATAAAACAGATTATACTAAGCTTTGTCTCACAGGTATCATATTCTAAATTCATTTCAAGACTCAATTCAAGTACTACCAAGATGAAATCTTACCTACTGATGCATCTCACCATTGTCTAGTACAGGGATCCTCAAACTTTTTAAAATAGGGGGCCAGTTCACTGAACCTCAGACTGTTGGAGGGCCGGACTATAGTAAAAACAAAAACTATGAACAAATTCCTATGCACGCTGCATATATCTTATTTTGAAATGAAGAAACAAAATGGGAACAAATACAAACTTACCAGTATCTCAATGGAAACAATGGGCCTGCTTTTGGCTAATGAGATGGTCAATGTCTGGTTCCATATTTGTCACTGCTAGTCATAGCAAATGATGCAAGTGTGCATCCGTTAGTCTTCATCTGGTTGGAGATTTCAAATGTTTCATTCTAGAAAAAGTCTGTTCACAGACATAAGTGCTGCCAAAGATGGTTGCCATTTTGAGTGCATGGTTCCTGAGATGAGGATATATCTCAGAGGGGAGAAATGGATAGAAATTATGAAGGTTGCTTGACTTGAATGAGTCTTTCAGAGAGTCACAATTCTACAATTCAGCCAGTTCCATTTGGTAAATTGTATCCACATTTTCAACATCAATAGAAAATGGGTTACAGAAAAGCTGTATGTCCTGTTCATGGAGATGAAGCTCTTTAAATCTAAATTGGAACTCCTTTTGCAATTTTTCCAGTGAATCCACACATGTTGTTTGGGAATGCAATCAGTGGTTTTTCCACTAACAGATTTTGAGTTGTGGGGAGATGGCAGAAGTTTTCCTCCTAATTTTACTTCAAATGCTTTGACATGTTTTTGCATATCACAGATGAGCTTCCCCTTTCCTTGAAGTTGCTTATGAAATTGTTGAGTAGCTCTGCTACATCTGTCAGAAAGGTAAGGTGCCATTTCCATTCTGCATCATTGAGTTCTGGTATCTCTTTGTTTTTTGAAAGCAGAAAAGTTGAATCTGTAGAAGTAAGTCATAGACACGTTTCAAAATTCTCTCTCGATTCAGCCAATGGATTTCTGTGTGATATAGAACATCTTCATACTCAACATTTAGCTCAGACAGAAATTTCTGAAATTGTCTGTCATTTAGTGCATTAGCTCTAATGAAGTTAAAACAAGATACCACAATTTTCCTAACAGAGTCCCACTTCAGTGATTTACTACACAATGCTTGTTGGTGGATGAGGTAGTGTATGGCTATTGGATGAGAATGGTGATGTTTGTCCATCTCTTGGTTAATGCGAGCAATTACTCCTTTCTTAGATCCCATCATGCTAGGAGCATCATCAGTTGTCACGCTGGCTAGTTTAGCCCAGTCCAGCTCCAAACTATTCATAGTTTGCCAAACTTTTTCATAGATATCCTCTCTTGTAGTTGTTCCTTTGATGCTTTGCAGTGCAGCAAGCTCTTCTATGACTTCAAAATAATCATTTGTCCTACAAATAAAAATTAGAAGTTGTGCAGAATCACAAACAACATTGCTTTCCTCGAGTGCCAAGGAAAAATATGAAATTTTTTTTTATGGAGTTTTGCAAATGCTGATGCAGATTGTCTCCCATTTCTTCAATCCTCCGTGTAATTGTAGGTCCTGAAAGACTCACTGTACTAAATAAATCGGCCTTCTCTGGACACATCTCTTTGGCAACAGAAAGAAGGCATTCTTTTACAAATTCTCCCTCCACGAATGGTCTGCCAGTGTGTGCTATTAGCTTGGCAAGTTGAAAACGTGCTCACAGTGATGAAATATTTATCTGCTTCTGCTTCACAAAAGTATTTTGCTGAGTTGTCAATGTATTTTTCAGTTTTAATATTTTATCTTTTCTCACTTTTCCAACCAGTCATATTTATCTTTATGTTGAGTTTCATAGTGTCCACACAAATTATATTCTTTGAACACAGAATATAGTGTCTGGCATATCAGACATATAGCTCTTTCCTTGTACTGCATGAAAAAGTAATCATGAGTCCACTGTTCTTTGAATATCCTACACTCCGAGTCAATTTTCTTTTTCTTGACATCATTATTTCCCAGGGATTCCAAATTGCTATTAGTAAAATACATATATATATACACACACAGCGCTACAAAAACAATATACCAGCAATAATTTTGCCCACACAGAGACGTACAGACTGCAATATTCTGTGTTCAAAGAATATAATTTGTGTGGACACTATGAAACTCAACATAAAGATAAATATGATTGTTTGGTTGGAGAAGTGAGAAAAGATAAAACATTAAAACCGAAAAATACATTGACTCTGCGCTGTGATGCCTCCGTTTCCCGCACTCTCTCTCCCGCTCTTCATGCTCCTGCTTCCCACCTTCATTGTTGCAGTGAATTCCCCCTGCAGCGGCCCTGACATGTGCAGCATGTACTGTACATCCCCGCGCCTGTCTGCTCTGGTGGCTGCCATTACTGTACAAGGCCATGGGTCCTCAGTTCTCTGTCTTCTGCATCTCTCTCTCTTCCCCACACCACACACTCGGGCCTGGGAACTCACCTCATCTCAGTATGGCCTCACACTCTGTCTCTGCAGCCTCAGCCCAGTGCCCGAAGTGTGCGTTGCTAACACCAGTTTAGGTCCAACGTCACTTCCGGTCTGATTTTGCCTTAACTCTGCAGGCCGCATAAACATCCTCAGCAGGTCACATCTGGCCGGCAGGCTGAAGTTTGAGGACCTGGCTAGTAGTACACTTCAGATGTAATTTGTATCTACAAGTGGGTTCATATTATTACCCCTGAAAGAGTGGCCTCTGCTCCTTGAGAGCAAAGATATTATTTTTTATCTCTCTATCACCAGTTTCCATCACAGTATTCAGTATAATAAGTGTCTAATTATTGTTTGTGGGTTGATTGATTTCCCTTTTGGAAGGGGCAAGTAGGTTTGATGAAATTTTAGCATATCTTGATCAGTACCATTTACCAGCTCTGGATTCATTCAGAATAGGAACAACTTATGGACGCTATATTATTATGAACTTCATTTTCCCCTTGGTTAGAAAATAAAATTGATTTTTTTTTTTATTCTATGTAGAGAGACATTTATTCTGAGAAAGATATTTGGACCTTTATGTATGATAGATTTTTTTCTTCTTCATTAGAATACAGTGATGTCTTATCTAATTCAGTGAGTTGAATCTGTGCATCAACTAATTGTCTGCCTAATTTAACAGAGAAAAGAACTTGGTATAATTCAGAAACCAGATTGTACTTCTTAGAATGTGACCTTTCAGCTATCAGCTCAAGCTATGTTAAGATTTTGTTTCAAATTATAGACTATTAAATGCACAATTCCTTTAACTTTTTCTATTATTTTACAGTGAATAAATCTAATTTTCAATTATAATGTTCCCTTTTTTCCCCATTGTTCTTTGACAGCTATGCTTCAATTTATGTGTTTTTAAGGTCTCAATGAATAAAACTGCTTTACAATTGAGAAGTAAAAACTTGTCTACAAAGACTGTTGGGCAACATGACATTTTCTGAAATACTTCAAATATTTCAAATTATCTATAAATTTATTAGGATGGATTCTTCCTTTATCAATTCAATGATTTCTTACCTTCACCCTAGGACAAAAATTTATGTATTATTGAGTCTAAAAAAACCCATTAGGTGGAGCTCAACCTTTTCAGTAACTTTTTTCACTTAGAGAAACTGAGTTCTGGATGATATTTTTAGTCATTTTGAAGTTGAAGCCACTATAGTTTGGTAGGATCATGCTGTTGGCATCATCTTCAAAGTCCCCACCTCATGTGAATACCACAGTAGAAGGCTTTCTTAATCCTGTTCAAGGAAGCCTAATATTCAGACGTTTTTTTTTTTTAAGCATTGAATTCTCTGTGTTTTTTATAGAAGGAAGCAAAATCATTTTAAATTTCATTAGGAAGAAATGAATTATCTTTTTTTTTTAATTTTTAAAGCTTTTTATTTTTAAAACATATGCTCAGATAATTTGACAACATTGACCCTTGCATAGCAATCCAACAACAACAAAAAAGAGTGAGAATATTATATTGTGATCCACATTCAGTTCCCACGGTCCTCTTTGTGGGTGTAGATGGCTCTCTTCATCACAAGATCATTGGAACTGCCATCAATTATCTCATTGTTGGAAAGAATCACATTCATTAGAACTGAGCATTATAGAATATTGATATTGTCATGTACAATGATCTCCTGTTCTGCTCATTACACTCAGCATCAGTTCATATAAGTCTCGCCAGGTCTCTCTAAAATCATCCTTATAAAATATCTTTATATATAAAACCATTTCTTATAGAACAATAATATTCCATAACATTCATATACCATAACTTATTCAGCCATTCTTCAACTGATGGGCATCCACTCAGTTTCCAGTTTCTAGTCACTACAAAAAGGATTGTCGCAAACATTTTTGCACATGTGGGTCACTTTCCCTCTTTTAAGCTTTCTTTGGGATATAGGCCCAATAGAAACACTGTTGGATTAAAGGTTATGCAGAATTTGATAACCCTTTGGGCATAGTTCCAAATTGCTCTCCAGAATGACTGGATCCATTCACAGTTCCACCAACAATGTTTTAGTGTCCAGTTTTACCACATTCACTCCAATATTCATCATTATCTTTTCCTATCATCTTAGCCAATCTGAAAGGTGTTTAGTGGTATCTCAGATTTGTCTTAATTTTCATTTTTCTGATTAATAGTGACTTCTCATATGATTAGAAATTATTTTAATTTCTTTTTTTTTTTTAATAACTTTTTATTGATAGAATGCATGCCAGGGTAATTTTTTACAGCATTATCCCATGCATTCACTTCTGTTCCAATTTTTCCCCTCCCTCCCTCCACCCCCTCCCCCAGAAGGCAAGAAGTCCTTTACATGTTGAATGGGTTACAGTATATACTAGATACAATATATGTGTGCAGAACCGAACTGAACAGTTTTCTTGTTGCACAGGGAGACTTGAATTCAGAAGATATAAATAACCCCGGAAGAAAAACAAAAATGCAAGCAGTTTATATTCATCTCCCAATGTTCTTTCTCTGGGTGTAGCTGTTTCTGTCCATCTTTAATCAATTAAGGCTCTCTTTATCGAAGAGATCCACTTCCATCAGAATACATCCTCAAACAGTTGTTGGGGTATATAACGATCTCCTGGTTCTGCTCATTTCACTCAGCATCAGTTCATGTAAGTCTCGCCAATCCTCTCTGTAATCATCCTGCTGGTCATTCCTTACAGAGCAATAATATTCCATAACATTCATATACCACAATTTACTCAACCATTCTCCAATTGATGGACATCCTTTCATTTTCCAGCTTCTAGCCACTACAAACAGGGCTGCCACAAACATTTTGGCCCTTTCCTTTCTTTAGTATCTCTTTGGGGTATAAGCCCAGTAGAAACACTGCTGGATCAAAGGGTATGCCCAGTTTGATAACTTTTTGAGCATAATTCCAAATTGCTCTCCAGAATGGCTGGATGTGTTCACAATTCCATCAATAATGTATCAGTGTCCCTGTTTTCCCACATCCCCTCCAACATTCCCCATTATCTTTCCCTGTCATTCTAGCCAATCTGACAGGTGTGTAGTGGTATCTCAGGGTTGTCTTAATTTGCATTTCTCTGATTAATAATGATTTGGAGCATATTTTCATATGTCTAATTTTAATTTCTTTATCTGAAAATTGTCTGTTCATATCCTTTCACCATTTATCAATTCTCCAGTTGCTTGAGTTCTTATAAATTTGAGTCAATTCTCTATATAGTTTAGAAATGAGGCTTTTATCAGAACCCTTAAATGTAAAAATGATTTCCCAATTTATTGCTTCCTGTTGATCTTGTCTCCATTAGTTTTGTTTGTACAGAAACTTTTTAGCTTAATATAATCAAAATTATATATCTGTGTTCAATTATGAGTTCCAGTTCTTCTGTGGACCCAAGTTTCTTCCTTCTCCACAGATCTGAGAGATAAATTATTCTATGTTCTTCTAATTTGCTTATAATATCACTCTTTATGTTTTAATCATGAATTCATTTAGATCTTATCTTGATATGTGGTGTTAGGTGTGGGTCAAGCCCTAATTTCTTCCATACTAATTTCCAATTTTCCCAGTAGCTTTTGTCAAATAGTGAGTTCTTATCCCAAAAGCTGGGGTTTTTCAAATGCTAGATTACTATAGTCATTGACTATTTTGTCCTGTGAACTTAACCTATTCCACTAATCAACTAGTCTTATTTTTTAACCAGTACCAAATGGTTTTAATCACTGTTGCTTTATAATTTAGTTTTAGATCTGGTACAATTAGGCCACCTTCATCTGTTTTTTGTTTTTTTTTCCATTAATTCCCTTGAAATTTTTGACCTTTTGTTCTTCCAGATGAATTTTGTTGTTATTTTTTTCTAGGTCAGTAAAATAGTTTCTTAGGAGTTTGATTGGTATAGCACTAAGTAAATAGATTAGTTTAGGTAGTATTGCCATCTTTATTGTAATTGCTTGACTTATCCAAGAGCACTTGATATTTTTCCAATTGTTCAGAACTGATTTTAGTTGTGTGAAAAGTTTTGCTCATATAGTTCCTGACTTTACCTTAGCAGATAGATTCCCAAATATTTTATACTATTGGCAATTATTTTAAATGAAATTTCTCTTTGTATCTCTTGCTGTTGGATTTTATTAGTGATGTATAAAAATGTTGATAGTTTCTGTGAATTTATTTTGTGTCCTGCAACTTTGCTAAAATTGTGAATTGTTTCTAATAGTTTTTTTTTTTTTTACTTGATTCTCTAGGGTTCTCTAAATATGTCATCTGCAAAGAATGATAATTTGGTTTCCTCATTACCTACTCTAATTCTTTAATCTCTTTTTCTTTTCTTATTACCAAAGCTAGCATTTCTAATACAATATTGAACAGTAATGGTGATAGTGAGCAGCATTGTTTCACTCATGATCTCATCGGGAATGATTTTAGTTTGTCTCCATTATATATGATGCTTGCTGATGATTTTAAATAGATGCTACTGATCATTTTAAGGAAAAATCCATTTATTCCTACATTTTCTAGTATTTTTAATAAGAATGAGTGTTGGATTTTATTGCATGTCTTTTCTGTGTCTATTGAGATAATCTTGTGATTTTTGTTAGTTTGGTTATTGATATAGTTGATTATGCTAATAGTTTTCCTAATATTGAACCAGCCCTGCATTCCTGGTATAAATCCTACTTGGTCATGTTTTATTATCCTGGGGATGACTTTCTATAATCTCATTGCTAATATTTTATTTTGCATCAATATTCTTCAGAGAAATTTGTCTATAATTTTCTTTCTCTGTTTTCACCCTATCTGGTTTAGCTATCAGCATCATATCTGTGTCATAAAAGGAATTTGGTCAACGTCTTGTTGACTCTTTCCCTATTTTTTCAAATAGTTTATATAGTATTGGAATTAGTTGTTCTTTGAACGCTTGGTAGAATTCACATATAAATCCATCTGGCCCTGGGGATTTTAAGAAATGAATTATCAAAATCTATATAAAGATAATATCTTATTAAATCATAAAGAGAACATTCATATTTTTAGTGTTAAAATATTGAAAAGTTATGACAAATGCTTTATTTATTGTTTTGCAATTAAGTTTTATCTATGCTTTTATATGATATGCAAAATATTGGCACACATATGTATATAATTGTATATAAAAATAAATATATAAACATATATACATATCTATATATCTCTATATATTATGTACCTATATCCATAGATATAGATATCTAAATCTACATATTTATCTATATAAACACATCTATCCATCTATGTATATATCTATATCTATAAATACATATGTACATATTTTTATAAGCCATCAACAATAAGAGGAAATGAAATCAGATAGAGGAAGTAACTTGTTCCCATGAGTTTACCTCATTAATCTAGACCTATCTTTTCTTACTTCTGTAGTACATTCACATAAACATCTCTTTCTTCCATAGAAAACTATTTAGGGAGCCTCTCCTTTCTTTGTTTTTTTTTTTTTTAATTTTTTATTTAATAATTACATTATATTGACACTCGTTTCTGTTCCGATTTTTTTTCCCCTCCCTCCCTCCACCCCCTCCCCTAGATGGCAAGCAGTCCTTTATATGTTGGATATGTTGCAGTATATCCTAGATACAATATATGTTTGCAGAACCGAACAGTTCTCTTGTTGCGTAGGGAGAATTGGATTCAGAAGGTATAAATAATCCGGGAAGAAAAACAAAAATGCAGATAGTTTACATTCGTTTCCCAGTGTTCTTTCTTTGGGTGTAGCTGCTTTTGTCCGTCATTTATCAATTGAAACTCAGGTCTCTTTGTCAAAGAAATCCATTTCCATCAAAATATGTCCTCATACAATATCATTGTCGAAGTGTATAATGATCTCCTGGTTCTGCTCATTTCACTTAGCATCAGTTCATGTAAGTCTCGCCAGTCCTCTCTGTATTCATCCTGCTGGTCATTTCTTACAGAACAATAATATTCCATAACATTCATATACCACAATTTACCCAGCCATTCTCCAATTGATGGGCATCCATTCATTTTCCAGTTTCTAGCCACTACAAACAGGGCTGCTACAAACATTTTGGCACATACAGGTCCCTTTCCCTTCTTTAGTATTTCTTTGGGATATAAGCCCAATAGAAACACTGCTGGATCAAAGGGTATGCACAATTTGATAATTTTTTGGGCATAATTCCAGATTGCTCTCCAGAATGGTTGGATTCGTTCACAACTCCACCAACAATGCATTAGTGTCCCAGTTTTCCCGCATCCCCTCCAACATTCATCATTATTTTTTCCTGTCATCTTCTCTCCTTTCTTTGGTTACATTTACTACTTTAAAATGATTTTAGGGGGCAGCTAGTTGGTGCAGTGCATAGAGCACCAGCACTGAAATCAGGGGGACCTGAGTTCAAATTTGGCCTCAGACACTTAACACTTCTTGCCTGAGTGAACTTGAGCAAGTCACTTAACCCTAATTACCTCAGCCAAAAAAAAAAAAAATGATTTTAGTTCAATAACTAAAAGAAAGAAGTAGTAGATTCACACTATCAAAGACAGAACTGGAAGATCTTAAAGGGATATATAATTCAACCTGTGACTGAAAAAAAAAAAAAAACACCCAAACAATTTCCCCTTCATTCCCTTCATCATTCCTTTATTATTATGAAAGCATAAGCACCACCAAATGTTGTAATCTAGAAGTCATCTTCAACTCTACCTCAAATCCAATCAGTTGCCAAGTTCTACTGATTTTATCTTTATACCATCTACCATTTCCAATCCTTCTGCTCTGTGTAAAACATCATATTTTCATACTGTGACTACTGTAATAGTCTGCTATTTGGTCTCCTGCCACAACTTTCTCCCCAGTAAAATATTTTCACCACCTATCTCACCTATCAAGTTAATTTTCTGAAGTGCAAATCTGATTGTGTCACTCTTTTATTTAATCCAATGACTCCCTATTACCTCCAGGATGAAACAGAAAATTCTTTGTTTGGTTCAAAACACTTAATTACTACCACCATCTCTCCTTCTTACTTTTGTTACTTGAATAAGACATTGCTGAGACTCTAGGCATTTTTAAAAATTAGCTGTCCATTATGGCTGGAATTTTCTCCCTCCTCATATCTGCATCCTGGTTGCATTCAAGTCTCTGATAAAATTCCAGCTATTAGAAGAAGCTTTTTTCGCGTAGCTCTTATGCCAATTCCTTTCCTACATTGATTACCTCTAATTTGTCCTTTAGATATCTTATTTGTATGTGCCTGTTTTACCTTTTATCTCTTCCTTCAGAGCAAAGTCTGTATTTTGCCTTTCTTTGTATCCCCAGCATTTAGCATAGTGGTTGGTATACACCAAGTAATACTACTTCTTCTATCAAAGAAAACGATCTGAGGAAACTAAAACAACAGACAAAGTCAATTAAACTCTATCTACTGTTTTTCCCCAGCCATCATCTTCCCAACTTCCCTGTGCAACAGACCTTTCATTTCTTTCATATTCCACTGTGTATGGTTAGTACCTTCATTCTGAATGACCTTTCAATTATGTTATACACATATATGATATGATTTTTTTTTGCATGAGATCTTTACTTCTAGAATGCAAGCTTCTTGAGGACAATTAGAGCATTTTTCTTTTTCTTTTTTTGTAGTTTTTAACTTTCTTTGCATCCTCAGCATTTTCAATCTTTGGCATAAGATAAGTGCTAAATAACGTCTTGTTGACTTTCCAACTGAGTAGAGCAAAATTCTGTCCTAAATGCTCTTCTTCAACAAAGAATTGTTTCTCATGCATATATCAAGATGACACATGACTCCTTGAAATGTATAACATATGGACTAAAATTTTTGATGGCTCTGAATATTAATATCAAAAGAGAAATAAGAACAGGAGAAACCTATTTCATGAGGAAGCTGGGGGCATTGTGAATAGATTGTTGGATCTAGAGACAAGAAAACTTAAATTCAAATTCAATCTCAAACATTTACTAGCTTGTAGACTTGGACAAAACACTTAACCTTTGTCTCATTTTCTTCATCTGTAAATTGGAGGTAATAACAGATCCATTTTCCAAAGTTGGAAATAAATGGAAATAATATATGTGTATTACTTTGCAAACCTTAACGTGTGTAGATAAATCCTAGCTATTGCTGTTGTCACTTGATTCTGTTGAAAACATAAATTCCAGGTATATTTCCAGGTAGTTATAAATAATCACTTGAATTCTTTCTACCTTATATACATAGTATATTCAATTTTGTGCCTAGGGGTAACATTACTGTTTTCAGTATCTGTTGATGTAGAAAACTACTTCTCAGACGATATGATTTCCACTTTCTCTTTCATTACCGACCTTTATCTTTTTTATAGTAAATTTATTTATTTTTAATACATATTGCTTTATGAATCATGTTGGGAGAGAAAAATCAGAGTAAAAGGGAAAACCATAAGAGAGAGATTAAAAAAAAAAAAACAGAAAAAAGAAGTGAACATAGCATGTGTTGATTTACATTCAATCTCCTTAGGTCTTTTTCTAGATGCAGATGGCATTTTTTCTGTCCAGTCTATTGATATTGCTTCAGACAATCTGCTGAGAAGAACCAAGTCTTTCATAGTTTATCATCATACATTCTTGCTGTTATTGTGTACAATGTTTTCCTAGTTTTGTTTCTTTCTTCCAGGCTCAGTTCATCTTAATCTTTCCAGGCCTTTTTATAATCAGCTTGTTCATCATTTTGCCCTTTATTTCATGATTTAAAACATCATTTAAGTTCTAGTAACATTTTCTCCGTTCTTCGTTTGAGGAGTGTTTTCTCTTTGCAGCGTCTGAGTGTCTTTTTCTTAGCTATCAACTCATGGATTGGTGAGCATTAAGTTAATAATATTATTGTGAAAAAGAAGGCTTTTAGGGCCTGACCCTGACTTTCCATTGAATAGCCAATAATAATGTGTAGATGCTAGTTGGTTGTTGTCCTTCATTCTTGAAGAAGACCAAAATGACATCACTATGTTAGAGTTGAGTTATGTCTAATTGTGACTGATGAGACTTATCCAAGCTCAGAGTGCTCTGCCTCAGATCAGACAAAAATAGTCCCTCTGAACATTTGGGGTGGAAACTCTTACTTTGTGCATCTCATATTTCTTCTAGGCTAATTCAATTCTGCTTTGCTTATAGAGCGCAACACTTTCTCTGATTAGGGCAAGCTTTGCTAGGCGTTCCTATGCCAGTGTTTCCCTTATCCTACAATCAATTCTAAAGTTCTTGAGAGATTTTGAGAGTTTCCTTGTGTCGCTTTTTTTGACCATCCTGTGAGTGCTTGCCCTGGATGAGTTCTCCATAAAATAATCATTTTTGGCAAGTTTACATTTGGCATTCAAACAGTGCTACCAAAGCTAAAGTAGAGATACAATATTCATTGCTTCTCGATAAGCAGCATTTCAATACTGATCTGTCCATCTTAATTTGCTCTGAAGTAGATCATTCATATATGTAGGCATAATTGCTATCTTCTTAACAAGAAGCAAAATGTAGAAATGTAAAGATCACTCATCTGGGAGTTGAAGACCAAGGTTCTCATAGCAGTTCCTCTACTGTTTGTACTGTGACAAACTGATTCAGCTTTCTTGGTCTCAGATTACTCATTTGCTAGATGAAGAGTTTTAAGCTATCATTGTTGCAGTCACTTCTTGTTGGATGAAGATACTCAGAATATGTTAAATTTTCAATGTCAATCAATGGGATAGGTAGTCTCTGTTAGAGTATCCCAGGGATCTGTAATTATCCGTGTGCTATTTAACAGCTAGGTGATGCAGTGGATAGAGCATTTGATCTGGATTCAGGAAGACCTGAGTTCAAAGTAAATTTCAGACACTTACTAGCTGTATGACCACTTGATCCCTGTTTGCCTCAGTTTCCTCATTTGTAAAATGGAGATACTTACAAAATCTACCTTCTTCTAGGGTTGTTATAAGAATTAAGTAAGATATCTGAAAAGCAATTAGCTTAGTGCTTGACATATAATAAATACTATATAAATATTATTTTAACATTTTTATCTATGATGTTGATAAAGGCAAAAGTGGTAGGCTCATCAAATTTGCATATCATAAAATTTTGGAAAAGATAGTGAATAAATTAGATAGCAGTTAGGATACAAAATCATCTTGACAGGTGAAAACATTGTGATGTATCTAATAAGATGTTATGATAAATATAAAGTCTTGTACTGGTTGCAAACCTCCCTCCCTCTCAATACCATAAATGTAGGCATGAGGAACCACATTTAGGCAGAAATTTGTCTTTAAAAGATCTGAGCATTTTAGTGTATTGCAAGCTTCATATGGTCAGTAGTATATTGGGACAACCACCTAATTTCTCTGCTCCCCAAATAACTAATGTCATCTTGACCTGCATTAAAAGAAATGCAATTTCCAGAAGGAGGGAGGTCAGATGCTCCTTTAGTACTTTCCCTTCCCTTAATAAATAATATTGCCCTAAGTAAATTCTCCAAAAACTATCTTTTTGGCAAGTGTACACTTGACATTCAAACAATGTGACCAGCCCAATGGAATTTTCTCTCTATATAGAGCTTGAATGTTTGGTGATTTAATTAGAGAAAGGACTTCAGTGTTTGGTATCTTATCCTGCCAGGTGATTTTCAAGAACCTATCTAAGACAATTTATATAGATGTGATTCAGTATCCTGGCATGGCACTGGAATACTGTGCAAGTTTTACAGGTATAAATAATGAAGTCAGCACAAAGGCTCTGTAGACCTTCAGTTTGGTAGTCTGTCTAATACCTTGCCTCTCCCACATTTTCCTTTGGAGTTTCCCAAACATTGAGCTAGCTCTGGCAATGCATGTGTCAATCTCATTATACATGCACATATTATGCAATACCTTTTAAACTTATTTCTATATTTAAACAATTACATGTGAGATGTGTTAAAGTAAGGGTTGTTTTACCGTAAATGTTGGATTAGATGGGGAAGCTTAGGAGGTACAGTGGTTTCAAGAACCAATCTTGGCCTCATGCAACTAATAACTGCACTATCTTGGGCAAGTCACTTAAACCTTATTTGATGATCAGTTCCTTATTTGCAAAGTGAAGTCACACTGGAAAAATAAATGGCAAATCACTCCAATATTTTTGCTTAGAAAACCCCATGGACATAGTGTATGGGATCATATAGAGTCAGACATAAATGAACAATTAGGTGGCCATTGAAGATTCTTCCAAATATTAAAACCGGTGCTTCTGTGACTGAGATTCTATCATCTTAATAGTGCAACAAGGAATGACGGAAAAGTTTCCTTGTCTTACCTTTTAACTCCCCATAGCTATCATAAATTTCTACCAAAGTTGATCCTTAGTGTTAGCAAAGTGAAGTTTAAGGTTTTAATTTAAGTACAAAACTATTTAATAGAGAATATTCAAGAAGCCATCATTAATTGCTAACATTTTTTTTAATCACGGTCACATGGAATAGCAAGTATCAGACATAATATTGGAATCCTGGATATCTTGGTTCTGAGATCAGGACTCTAATAAAATATCACTACTAATTAGTCTGTTTGTTTAGTTAACTAATCCCCTCACATGGTCCTGAAACAGCTGCTGAAAAAAAAATAACATTGGCCTACTTCAATATTAGTGTAGAATAATAAAAATAAAAAAAACCCAACAACATGAGGTTGTTGCAAGTGAGAATGAATCTGTGAGCCCTGGGCAATAAGAAAGTGGCATGAGAGCATCAAGAACAAGACTGGATGAAGAAAAACACCAAAATGAAGGTAAGCTCCAGGGAAAGCATCAAAAAATGTCTTTGTAGTTTTGCCTGGAGATAAATATATTGAAGTCACATATTTCTCATCTTTTCATCTTGACTTTAACATCTTGTTTTGTGCCCTTAATAGGAACTATATAATATAAGGAAGAGAAAAAAACTGTCAAAGAATATTTAATGGGAGAAAAAAATTATCGTAATTAATAAGCATTTAATAAACAATCACTAGTATCAGGACTGTGCTACAGATAGGATTAGTATTAAATTAGAAGAGAGATTCCTAATCTGAAATATTTGAACTTATTTTAAACTCTGTGTGTGAATGTGTGCATTTGTGTGTGTGGAGAAAAAAAGAGAGAAAGAGAAATTTATATCTATATATTATATATGTAACTATTTTAATGAATTTCATATGTTTTTATATAATATGCCTAAAAATAATATTCTAAGAAAGGGTGAATACATTTTATCACAGTACCAGAATGGTATGTAGTAAATACACATAAAGGTTAAGAACTCCTGAGTTAGAAAGTTTGTCAGTCAGTAAGCATTTATTATCTTCTTACAATGTGCTAAGCAATCTCTTAAACACTGAGGATAGAAATAAAGACAAAAGTGGTCCCTGTTGTCAAGGAGCACACATTCTAATTCAGTAAACAACATGAAAATGATACTGACCACAAGAAGAATACAGGGTAAATTGGAGGCAATCTCAGAGGAGGTATATACTTGCTTGGGAGGGACTGGGAAAATTTTCTTGTTCAAAGTCAGGCTTTAGTTCAGACTTGAAGGAAGCCAGGGAAACCAGGAAGCAGAGATAAAGAGGGGGAGCATTCCAGGTAAGGGGCAAAATGTACCAAATAAGGAGATGGAATGTTTTGTGAAAAGTATAGCAAGGAAGCTGGTGCCACTGGGTTGCAGATTTGGGGAGGAGGAAGGTAAAGTATAAGAAGACTGAAAAAAATAAGAATGGTTCAGATTATGAAAAGTTTTAGAAGCCAAAGGAAGGATTTGACATTTGACATTGAAGGCAATGAGGAGCATTAGAATCTATTGAATAAAGTATGATGCAGTCAGAACTTCACTTTTAAAAAATTACTTTGTTAGATGCATGAAGTATAGAATATGCTTGAGTTGGGAGGTCAATCAGCAGGTTATTATAAGAGTGTTAGGCTGTTAGGTGTTAGGTGGTAAGGGTTCTCCCCTCCAGTGTGGTCAAAGTGTCAGAGAAGAGAAGGGCTTATATACAAGAGATGCTGCAAAAAGAGAATGCACAGAACTGATCCACAGTTTGGAAATGGAGGGTGAGAGAGTGTGGAGAATCAGTGCATTACAAATAGCTTGTGAGACTGAGAGACTGGGAGAATCCTGCTTCTCTTAACAATAACGGAGAAATTTGGAAGATGAAATGGTTTGGGGGAGGGGAAAATAACAAATTCAGTTTTGGAGGTTTACATATAATTGTCTACCAGACATTCAATTACATGTTTTCAATAACCAGAAAGCTTGATTAGATGACTGATGAGGGCTAGAAAGTCTGATTAAGGTTACCATTGGGGATGTCTAATTCTAAGGGAGAAATCAAACATTTTGTTAAGGAAGAAGAGAATTTGATAACTTTAAAAAAAAAAAAAACTACTTCCTATTACATACAGGGATATGTACATACGATAATATAAAATATGCATCTGTGTTATACTGCATAATCTGTAGTCTTAATATATTAAGGATTTACAATTTCATCAGTATGGGCACTTCCTGTACCTTGCTAACTCACAACCACTCTGCTCTAGCAGATGGTCTTTGAGATTTCCTGTGGCATAAAATTTCATTACTGCAAACAAACTGGTAATAGGCTTCTATGAACTTACAAAGGATGAATCTAAGATATAGCCCAGTCCTGGGATCATGTTTGAAGTCTGTCAATCAGAGGATAACCTAAAACCTCCAGGTACTGGCACATCCAAGACCCAATGAGGGATCAAACTAGGAGTTTCATGAGGTTGCATATAGGCAAGTTTGAATGTGTGTGTGTGTGTGTGTGTGTGTGTGTGTGTGTGTGTGTGATGAGATAATATTTGTAAAGCTAATCTCTGGGAATACTTTTTTTTAAAGGGAAAAAAGATTGCCCCTGCCTTCAAGGAGTTCATAATTTAACAACTACGACAACAATTACTAACAAAGCAAGCTATGTACAAGGAATCATAAGAAATAATCAAGAGAGGGAAAGTACTAGAATTAAGAAGGCTTAGAAAAGGCTTCCTGTAGAAAATGGGATTTTAATTGGGGATATAAAGGAAGCTATGAAAGTCAATAGGCAAAGATGAGTAGGGAGAGCTTTCCAGGAATGGTATATAGCCAGAGGAAATGTCTAGAGTCATGAAAAGCTTCATGTTTGTGTAGCAATTAGATTAGTGTAGCTGGATTAAGAGTACAAAGCAGAGAATAGGTATAAGAAGACTGGAAAGGTAGGACTCTTTCTCTCTTTCATACACACACACACACATGTGTACATATATATATACACACATATGTAGTGCTTACATATATGTATGTGCATGTGTATATGCATATATGTATATGATTATGTGTTAATACATTAGATTGATACAGGAAGTCTTCATTTCAGTATTTCCATATAACAATGAATTCCCCAGTCATATACAGGTGGATAATATTCTTCACCCAAAGAAGCTACAGAGTCAGGTAGTTAGAGACTACAATGAAATTTAAGAAGTTAATCCCTGATTATGAAATAATTCTATGATCTCCTCAGCTCTACCTCCAACTGTATTTACTTTGAAATTAAATACTTGGAGTAGTCAAAGGCAGCTGCCATTTATTTTCCCTCTCAGTCTCACAACAGCCTGAAATGTCAAGCTCCCTTTGTCTACCTCAGCATAAAATCCCATAGCCATCTAAACATCTGTAGCACAGACAGTTGCCTAGACTGAGCTGGTTACCTGCGATTTACCTATACATTCTTGTTTCAATCCTCAGAATTTAGTATACACATTTTATATCTTTGTTTGTTTGTTTGTTTTGGAATAAGGATTTCACTATTGATTTGTATGTTATCAATAAATCTTGTATTTAAATCAATTGACTGTAGTAGGACTTTGCATTCCTTGAAATCTCTAAACTACCTGTCACAATGAAATGACCATTAATAGGTCACAGACTTTGGGGGAAGGGAGTAAAAGTGAGAGAGAGAGGTACATTGCTAAATGAGTTGATTGTATTCCTGCATTAATGATGAGGAGAAGGTTAGCACACACAAAAACTCTACCTATTGACAAGGATATTTTTTGGCTGTTCATTCCAAAAATATTTATCTATAAGTCAATGAGAAGAGCTGATATATAAATATTGAAACAATTCATTTCAGCTGAAAAGACTCCAACTTTATCACTACAGATACACAAGTGGCTCACAACTTTCTGACTCTTCTCATTATAGGTCATGTCTCTATAATTCTACATCTTATTAGTGCTCTCATCACTTTGTAGAAGACACACTCAAGATGGGCTATTCTTTTTGTCCTCTTCTTATTATGGCTGAAGTTCTTAGTGACCTAGAAAAGTTCTTGGTAACCATGAAGAAAGCACTGAATTGTCAAAATTTTATGTGTAAGAAACATGGAATGTCTAGAGTTGATCTTGTAGACAGGAAGATCTATGTTCATGTCCTTTTGTCTGTCTCTTTGAGTCATTTAACCTCTCTGTGACCCTAGGCAATTTCCTAAGACTTTGATCTGAATTGATAGATAGAATTTACTTACTGTGAATTCCCTATACCAATAAAATCACAAGCACAGTTTGAACAACAAAAACAACTCATTGGATTATATTCAGTCTTAAAAGAATTTTCCTCAGTATAGATCATAACTGGAAAAAAAATTACAGAAAAAATATTTTTTGTAACTTCTTTAAAGTAGAGATGCTGAAGGTAAACAATTTGCTTTAGAAGTCTGACATAGAAGCATGCTCAAGGAGAAAAATGAACTTTCAAGTTTAGGATATGACCTTTTGAAGGAAATTTCTTCAGCACTGTTTAGGGCTCATTTAGAAAATGCCACCTAACTGCTGAGTAAAGGCATGTTCTGAACAAAATGATTTTTATATTTAGACTGAACTTTATGCAAGCAATTTGGCTGTTCCTGATATAGTTCCTGATATAGTATGAAATGACAGAAAAAGAGAGACTAACATCATTCTCATTTCAAAGCAATGAAGAAAAAACACATACAACAACAACAAAACCTGATTAAATATGCCCCAGATAAGAGTCAATTTATTTTTTTTTTAAATAGGATTGAGAGGTTTTGTTAGAATTTCTCTAATTCTTCCTGAAGAAGAGTACAAAGTGTTCCCTTAACCTTTTCATAGAAAACCATGAGGATGACTCAAAACAGATTCTGTCAAATTAATAATTTTCTTCAACAGGTCTATGATTTTAACAATATGTTACTCCTTCGAAAGGAACAGTTTGCAACCCATCTATATCTTTCCCTCCTGCATTCACCTTGTCCATTACTTCCCATAAATTCAAAGGCTACACAATAGTCTGGGGTCTTTCTTATAGATTTCTCAAAAATACACCAGTACTATATTGCTCTTGCTCTGACTTTTCTGAATCTATATCACTCTTTTGGTGATTTCATTTGACACTAATCTTACATTCAATTTGTCATTTGAGTAGTAGGTATAGTTGAGAGCTGACATATTAAACAGAGCTTTTATTATTTACCCAGGTCATTTTATCTGGAAATGTGTAAGAGGCAAAAGGACAACTATAAGAAGACTCCCTATCACAGAATGCTAGGGCAAAAACATATGGAAGAAGGATACTGAGGAGAAGTTACTTCAAAAAAGAAAGTAAGTGAATTTAGTGAGGTTCTGTGCTACAGGAACAAAAAAACCTTTAGACATAATGGGGTTAGACTATGCTGCCAATAGCCAAAGCTGTTTATAACTCCAAAGAAAAGATAAGAGATAAAACAGTTAACCCTGAGAACAGTAATTGAAATTCCCAAATTTTAACTTTTGTAATTATCATTGTGAATTTGTTTGAAACATAATATTCTTTTTAATTTTTTTTAAATTTAATTCTTTAATTCTTTTTAGGAAAGAAAGGAAGAAAAGGAGAAAGGGAATGATATTCATTAGAATTGTTAGATAATGACTATTTCAAAGGCATTCATTATACAGGGACAAGACACTAACCCTATCTCTGCCCTGTATATTCCTGGAAGTAAATTTGCTTTGATCTTTATTTTCCTGAACAACTATTCTGAAATAAGTACTTAAGAACCATAAATTGTTTGAAGAAATAGTCAACTACTCTTCCATACAAAAGTGAAAATAAATTAGGTTATTATTTTTCCCAACTAGGTTTCTTCTTAAATGATTTGAGTTATAGTAATCTGTTCCATCCATTTTAGACCTGGCATAGATCATTCTTGTGATTTAGACCTGAAAGTAATGATTTCTGGAACTAATTATTATTTTCTTTTTAATTTATATAATAAAATAAGCATTTCCATAATATAGTATAATAATAATTAAAAGCTACAAATCTTTTGCACACAACTTGCTATTCCTCTCAAATATATGATTAAGATTATCACATCAATTTCTTTTTTTTTTTTACTTTTGTCTCCCTCCTCTTTTTTTTTTTCTCCCTCTTCCCTCATGTTCTTACTTTTGTTGCTGTTCAGTGGTTTTTCAGTCATATCTGATTCTTCATGATCACATTAGAGGTTTTCTTGGAAAAAATGCTGAGTAGTTTATTATTTCCTTCTCCATATCATTTTACAGAGGAGGAAATTGAGGCAAACAAGTTAAGTGACTTGCCCAAGGTCATACAGCCAATAGGTGTCTGAGATCATATTTGAACCCCAATTTTCATTATTCCTTGCCTGATATGATAGCTACGGTATTACAGAGTTGCCTGTTTAATTTGTTACAGATGGTCTTACTGTTCAGGTCTTACTTTCTTCATCTTTATCTATAATTTAAGGGGTTTAAACTTGATGACAACTAAATTTCCAGCCCTAAATCTATGATTCTATGATCTTAACAGTTGTAGGAGAACCTTTAAATCAGCATCCCACTCAAGCAAAAGCTTTGTAAAATTCAACAAATGTTAAGCAGAGCAGAATTTCATATTCTCTGAACCTTTCCATTTTTGAATAGGTAAATATATAATCTACAGTAGAATATAATTATTGAAATACTAATTTTATCACTTGCATTTTTTTTACAAATACCTATCTATGTGTATAAGTATTCTGTTAAACTTTTTGTGGAAATTAATAGGTAAACAAGTTTTTGTGTGGTTATTATATCAATTATCTTTTTTTAGAAGTAATGTTTTGGAAAAAGAAATTGATTTCTTTCTCCTCACCATTGATATTCTCTTTTTTTTTAAATATCTTGAAAATTAATCTCTATGTTCCCTCAAAATTGTTTTGCTTTCATCAGCAGTCTGCTCTGATTATAAAGATTTATAATGGTTATAGATAAATCATAAAGCTATATGCATGTATATGTATGTATATATACATGTATGTGTAACTGTTAGAAACACAGAGCAACCTTCCTGCTAGGGTGAGACATTGAAATTTAGAAAATTTAGAAAAAAGCCATTCATTTATAAACTAGTAACTGAGGAGGGGAGGGAGAGACAATGCTGTACAATATTAACTTGGGAGGAATGACCACCATATTGGAGGAATAGGATTGTGGTGCTGAACTAAGGAGTGAAAAATAATGTACTGTATCAGGACCATAGATATAGAATTGGTATGAGCCTTAGTGATTCTCTCAACCAATGACTCATTTTATAATTGAGAACATTTAATACCTATGTTAGTGAACCAATGAACCTCATTAGGTCTGAGTTATTTTCCCCCATAAAATGAAGAACTTAGACTTAATGGCCTCTAAGGTCCCTTCTGGTAGTAGATCTATGGTACTATAAATTGCATATCAGAGAAGTTGTCATTTGTTGAAAGTAGTAAGTAGCTACACTGGGAACTGGAAATTTAGTCTACTGCTTCCAAATACAGCAATATATGAGACATAGTCAGCAAGGACTGATTGTCCATGACTGATAACTGATTAGGGTCAGAATGAACTAAAACAATATTATACATATGTATACATATATACACTTTATTAGAAGTTACTTTGAAATTTCACGATTGAAAAATAATAAGAAAAAGATTAAAGATGAAGGTAATTAAAAGCTTGGAAATTGGGATTTATTAGAAGGGATCAGAAATAGGGATTAATTAATTTAAAGAAAACAGGAAACTTTCTAAAGATTTTTTAAGTTAGTTGTCACAGAAGGAAAAAAAAAATCCATGAAAGATTTAGGATGCTATACTCTGGAATAAGTTACTGAGGGAAACTTTAAATGTCCTTTGTTTGAGATCTTTAAAAATGAGATAAATGCTTCTCTGTCTGAGTAGTTTAAGTATAATCCTTTCTGAAAAAGGAAGAATGGACTAAATAACATCTGGAGGTCACTTTCAACAGTAGGATTTGATGATGTATTTAATAAAAGTCTTCAAACACATAGGCAACTATACTCAAGGACATTGCTTCTCAGTGATCTATTTTACAAAGACCTGAAGTTTTAATTCTGGCCATATTTTTATGTGTACTTCTGACCACTCCGGAACCCAAGGAAATAGATGTAAGCAATTACAAAACTATGTAATGAGCTATTGCTCCAAGAACAAGACCACAAAAGTAATAGAGCCAAAGAAGTCTTCCTTAAATGAAAAGACAATTTCTTGGTGATTATCTTCAAATGCTTTCCTTTGTTTACTGATTATCACTTGGCAAGAAATAGAATTATTTTCAGTTAGCTTGTTATCACTCTTGCATATGAATTAAACTGACACTCAAGCTGGATAATGATGGCTTCCTTTCTTGAAAAAGAGAAATTGAGGTATTCAGATGTCATTTTATCCTCAATTTGTAAAATAATATGTGTATCTGATGCCTTTGCTTTGATCACACAGTACTCAGAGAGAGTGAATAGGAAGGGAAGCCTCTGGGGAAGAAAAAGCCAACTGATAGACACTGGGATGGCTAATGAGAAATGTCTAGGAAACAAATCAAGTTGGATGGAATAGATTATTCTTGATTCTAGTTCCACATTGAGAGAAAGGTGAGCAACCAGCCCTCTGTTTCTTCTTTCTGTTACAAAGGGAAAGAAATGCAATGAGAGTTCAAAAGTAGATATTACCAGCTCTTGTTATTGTTTATACTCTAATTCAATTCAGGAAGAATTTATTAAATACCTAGTATATCCAAGTTACTGTCATGCACTGAGACACAAGGAAAAAATGGAAGAGGGCAGATTATCATCAAGAATCATTAAAGTCCCATTTTTAAAAGTAAACAAAAGATTCTTGAAGCACATTTCATTTGATCTTAACTGAGTTTCAAAAGAGCCTCAGGAGTAAAATGTTACTGGTATGATGATAACCATTTTGCAGATGATTCCACATCTGTTATTCAGTGAGATAGAGTGCCCTGACCAGGTTCATAAAGCTAATAAGTAAATTCATTACCAGGTAATCCCAATTCTAAATATCTCATTCCAGTTACCATTTTATGCTGCCTCTCAAGGAGATGGTATTATGAGGGGAGAATAGTGAAGAAAGTGGGAGGGATCAATTAGGTATAGGAAGAGTGTCATAGGAAACAATTAGGAAGATCAGTTCTCTTTCCATTGTACCAAACTGTTTCTTTATGTGTTTCCCATATACAGAAATCTACTTTTAAGTGGATAATATAACAAAAGCAACAATAATAGTTTTTATACAGCGCTTCAAGTTTGCAAAGCAATTTACATATATTATTTCCTTTTATGCACATAACAACTTTAGAAGGTAGGTGAATTATGCCTATTTTACAGATAAGGAAAGTAAGAAAGATAGTCATTAAGTGACTTTCCCATAGTCATACAACTAGGAATTTGAATTTAGGTCCTCCTGCCTTCAGATCCAGCATTCCATCTATGTGGCTACCTTGCTGATTCTAAAGGGATGATCTTTTTTGTCTTTCCATATATAGGTCAAGTCATAGGAAAGCTAAGGAATAAGGCATAAATTGGGATAAAACAGGATGACATTTATCCACAACCAATGATATAATTTGATGAGAATGTAGGATATATGAAGTGGGAATATAGGACAATAAGGAAAGAAAATCAGTCAGTCAACAAGTATATCTTAAGTGCTTTTTTCATGCCTAGTACTGGGGATAAAAAGAAAGAGGGGGATTATCTGGACCTCAAATTGCTTATAGTCTAATAAGAGAGACAATATGCAAACAACTAGGTACAAACAAGGATAATCAGGATAAATTGGAAATAATTTTAAAGGGAAGAAATTAGCATTAAAGGAGACCAAGAAAAGATAATTAGAACTAATTTGTGTCTAGTAAGATCCTGAATACTATAGAGTGAAACCATCAAGATTATGAGTAGGACTGTGGCAGTTATATTTGCATAAATTACATTGTACTTTTTTACTATAAACTATTTCAATTAAAAAGCATTCATTTTTACTAACTTCTTTTTTTCTTCCTGACTAGGAGGAAGGGGGAAGGAAAAAAAGTCTATAACAAATACATATATTTAAGTCAAATAAAATAAATAATCACAATGGCATGCTCCCAAACCATATATGTTTCTTTCTGAATATTTAGTATTTGATATTTATTTTATAAATATTTATATATGGGATATAATATCATGTCCTCCAGAAAATTGCCTTGTACTTTTAAAAAATACATTATCTGTAAGGTATAGTGGATAGTAAGTTAATTTTTGTTAGTCAAGAAGATCTGAATTCAATTCTTGCCTCTGACATTCTCTATTAAACTTGATGTTTCTAGACTAATATTATGTTTAGTTAGGTTAGGCATTCCTTACCTGCATGAAATTTAGAATGAAAGCAATTATGTAGCTAATACATGAGACAAACTTGTTATACTAGAATTTTTTTTTTCTATAACCAGGATAATTTCCTACATAAGGCTTAACAATTGGAACTGTCATATAGCATACAGGGCTATCTAAAAAAAGTGGTGAGTTTCCCATTCTAGAGATTGTCAAGGAGAGGTTGAGTGAACATTTGTCAAAAATTTAATGGAATCCAGTATTTTCAGATTTTCAAGCATGTTGATCACCAATATTTTAAATCAGATATTTGCCAAGATGTATTAGATTTACAAAAGGACCTTAGAAGTTTTTGAGACCCCCTCCTCATTTTATATATGAGAAAATAAACAGAGGCTTGTACAAGGTCACATAGCTAGTAAATATCTGAGGTGAGACTAAAGCTCCAAGTGCATCATTATTTCTATTATACCAAAATGTAGTCTGTGCTTATAACTCTCCTTGGAAAATAAGGGTTTTCTAAATTCTCTTAAAGTGATTCTTTGTGTAAGTCACATTAATACACATTAAATGTTCATTCATTGACTATCTCTCAATCTCCCAAATATGAGATTCTTTGATTGTTCTAAATTTTGTTCTGTTCAGAAAATAAGAAATTTAAAATGGTGAAAATGTCATATTACCTAAAAGTTCATTTACATTTTGTGCTTTGGATGCAGCAAGTTATAAACCTTTTCACCATTCCCACATGTAAGATATCATTTCTCTTTTTTTATCTTGACCTCATTTGAGCATTTTACCAAAGCAGTAAGGTTTACTTCATATTTGGAATCAATTTTTTTGGTTAATCTCTTGAGTAGAAATACTAAGTATAACTGAGAGATTACATGTATAAGCCCCACATAAATGCAATTCAACCATGCTTACTGTTGGCAAAACATTTTATCAAAGGACAGTGAAATAATGGGATTGCTTTCATAAAACTCTTTAAGAAAGCAAAATGTCTATTTTACTTGGTGCCAGTAAAATTAGATAGAAACCTTCACATTAGGACTAATTCTAAGATGCTTTATCTTGTAATTATTATGATAGATGATTTTCATAATTGAATTTTTTAAAAGGCAAAAATAAATATTAACTGATGGTTTTAGCTTAATTTTTATTTTATTGTTATTAATTTCTAATTGCTTTATTTTGTTGATGCAATAGCTATTATAGATTTCTTCTCATAAGAGTGTGAATTCATGGTTTTCTCAGTACTTCCTCTTTTAATTTTAAACATAGTCATTTAATCCACAGGCTAATAATGAAATGTTTTATAATATTAAGAATTAAACTGTGGCATAAGATGGAAAGCCTAAAATAAATTGTTCAAATTTTTAACAACAACAACAACAGACAAAATATCTAAAAGAAGCTCACAATTTGCTGGATATGAAGAGAAGGAATGTACAGAATATTGTCATAGATCTTTAACAGATTTTGAAAAGAATTGTTATCTATGGAAAGACAATATCCAGAAGAAGTTATTTACAGACCCAATCAAAAAAACATGGGAAAACATTGCTCTCTTAAAACTGCATAATTAAATAAATCTCTGTATTGATTTGGACAAGGATTTCTACTAAAACCTTTTTCACCTATATGTTTTATCCTGATTTCAACATTTATGTATGAATAAATATTTAGATACTTTTGACTGCAGCTAGGTTTTGTCTTGCCTTACTTATCATTTTTTTATATGCTAGATATTTTTCATACCTCCTCCTTCTATTGACATCTTTCCTCCTGAACTAATCCCACCAGGATATTAATATTCATTTTCTAACAGACAGAATGGCAGGTGACTTCCTAATCAGCTGAGCACGAATTAGTGAACATCGCTCTATTGTTTAACACACAAAAAAAGTGAACATGATATTAATATGCAAAAACAGCAAATATATGTAGTGAGGGGAAGCATCAAATATCTTTAGAATCAGTGAGATTCTCTGTAGAAGAAAGGCATGAGCTCTACAACCTAAAGACAATTTGAAAAATACGGCAAAGGGAGTTATTGAAAGAAAGTAATAAAGACAGAGTATTGGAAAGCAGGATTTATGGAGAAAATCAAAGACAACCATTTTCAAAAGTATGAAGCATGATCCTGTGGAGAATGGTGATCACATAATAACATAATTTTTTAATTAAAAGGGTACTATAGATCAATCCATAGCTAAACATGTTTCTTCTCTACAATATAACTTTTCAAAAAGTCACGGAGCTTCCATCTTCTTTGGAGCTTCCAGTCATTATATTTAGTTCTGAAATCAGAGCAGAGCAGAATAAGTATAATTCTTCTTACACTAGATAATACTTCAAACACCTGATGACATCTATTGTTAGACTCTAAATATTTTCTTTTTAACCTAGACATCCTGAACTCCTTCCAACAGTGCTTAAACAACATGATCTCCAGTCTTTACAACATTGAAATTTGTCTCCTTTAAATGTTTCTCAACTTTTAAATTTCCTTCCTAAACTGTATGATCATCTAGAGATGGCCTGATCAGCATAAAAAATAACAGTTGATAGCATCTCCTGATTCCTGAATCCATCTTGTTCTAAAGAAGAATGTGAGAGATTTTGTCAAATGCTTTCTTAAAATTCAAAACTTAACCTATACATTTGTCAACTCCATTAAATGCAACAAAAAAATGGAAATCAATCATTTTGGAGGTGAAGGTGGAGCCAAGACTATAGTGTTAAGGCAGGGCATGGTCTGAGTTCTCCCCCAAACTCTTACAAATTCCTTCAAATAATCACTGTAAACAAATCTTAGAATATCAGAATCCAGAAAAAGACAGAGTGGAACAATCTTTCTGGCCAAAGACAACTTAGAAAGTGAGCAGGAAAGGTCTGTTGCACCAAGGTGCGAATTCTATGAAGTCCTGTCACAGGACACACTAGCACACCTCTGGCCCCAGTAAGGCAGGAGTAAGATAGCCTCTGAATAAATGGTAGCACTATTGGTTTCTAGACCTCTAAGCCCAGAGATACCAAAACCAATTTGGAAGCATGGCAGAAAAACTTCACTAGGGTGAGAGGGCTGTGGAAAACAAGTAAATCAGGAGTAGGCCTTGGGAGTCATTGAATTTACAGTGGCAACAGAGGCAGCAGGAGAATAATGCCTTAAAAAGGAAAATTGATCAAATGGAAAAGGCTCACAGAGGAAAATAATTCCTTAAAAATTAGAATTGAGCAAATGGAAGCTAATAATTTTATGAGTCAAGATATAATAAAACAAAACTAAAAGAAGGAAAAAAAGAAAACAGTGTCAAATATCTTATTGGGAAAAATAGCTGACCTGGAAAATAAATCCAGGAGAGAGAATTTAAAAATTATTGGTCTACCAGAAAGTCATGATAAAAAAAAAAGATACAGACATTATCTTTCAAGAAATTATCAAGGAAAACTGTTCTGATATTCTAGAACCAGAGGGTAAAATAAAAATCAAAAGAATTAGCTAATCATCTTCAGAAAGAGATCCCAAGATGAAAACTCCCCAAAATGTTTTAGCCAAATTCTGGAAGTCCCAGGTCAAAGAGAAATATTGCAGAAAGAAACAATTCAAATATAGTAAAGCCATATTTAGGATAAAAAGACTTAGTAGCTTCTGCATTAAAGGATTGAAGGGCTTGGAATATGATATTCCAAAGAGCAATGGAGTTCGGCTTATAACCAAGAATCACCCATCCAGCAAAACTGAATGTAATCTTTCAGGACAAAACATGGATATTCAATTAAATAAAAGACTTTCTAGCATCTGTGATGAAAAGATCAGAGAGGAATAGAAAATTTGATTTTCAAATACAGAATTCAGGAGAAGCTTAAGGAGCTAATCAGGAAAGGGAAATCATATGGGACTTAATGAGGTTTATCAATTTACATTCTTACATGGGAGGATGAAACTTGTAACTTATAAAAACTTTCTGATTATTAAGACAGTTAGAAGGAGTATATATAGACAGAGGGCACAGGTGAATTGAATATGAAGGGATAATATCTAAAAAAATTAAAATTAAGGAGACAGGAATGTACTGAAGGAAAATAAAAAGGAGAGGTAAAATGACATAAATTATCTACCATAAAAGAGGCAAGAAAAAGCTTTTATTGTGAAGAGGAAGGAGAATAGATAAAGAGGAGTGAGTGTCTCTTCATTTCATTAGAATTAATTCAATTCAAAGAGGAAATAAGATATACACTCAATATGGGTATAGAAACCTCTTGTTTTGAAGGAAAATAGGAGGGGAAGAGGATTCTAGAAGGGGGGGAAGGTGATAGAAGAGAGGACATATTAGTGGAAAGGTGGTCAGAAGCAAAACACTTTTGAGAGGGAGAGGACAAAAGAAGAAAGAAAATAGAATTGATGGGGAGGGGGAATATCCAGTTAGCAATAGCAATTGTGAAAAGAATTTTGAAGCAAGTTTTTCCGGTAAAGGTCTCATATTCTCAAATATGTATAAGGAACTTAGTCACATTTATAAAAAATAAGAGGCATTCCTCAATTGATAAATGATCAAAAGATATGAACTATGCCCAAAGGGCTATAAAATCATGGATATTCTTTGACCTAACAATAACACTAGTAAGCATGAATCCCAAGAAAGATTTGCTTTTTTTGTTTGTTTGCTTGTTTGTTTTTAAGGAAAGGGACTTGTATGTACACTAATATTTATAGCAGCTCATTTCTGAGGCCAAAAAATTGAAACTGAGGGAATGTCCATCAATTGGAGAACAGCTGAATAAATTGTGATGTGTGATTATGATGGAATATTATTGTTCTTTAAGAAATGACAAACAAAATACTCTCAGAAACCTGGAAAGTCTTCCATGAATTCAAGCAAAGTGAAATGTACTATGTACAAAGTAATAGAAATGTTGTGAGGTGTGATCAGCTGTGAATGATTTTTGCTATTCTCAATAATACAATAATTACAAGACTACTCTGAAGGACTTATGATGAAAAATACTATCCACACCCAAAGGAAGACCTGATTGTGTCTGACTACAGATTGAAGCATATTTTTATTTCTATTTAATTGAAGGCTTTGAGGGGGGGAATCTATTTCTTTCTTGACAGCATAAATTTTATGGAAATGTTTTGCATAACCTAACATAACCTTCTTAATGGGGATGGGTGGGGAGAAAAGAGAATCTGGAACTCAAAATTTTTAAAAAATAAATATAAAAAATGGTTTTACATCTAACTGGGGAAAATTAAAATATTCAATAAAAGAAATACTAAAAAACAAAAAAAAATTACGAATTAATTTAATCTCTTATGAGCTGTTATTGATGATTTCATAACCAAAGACTCATATAGTAAGTTTTATTGTATGATTTCTTTTCTAATATTCAATTTTCTTTTTCCTTTTTCATTTGTCTCGTTCTTCTCAGGACCTATGATTGTTTATTTTGATGTATTTTCCTTCAAGATCAACATATTTTGCTCATATTGATATCAGGCTTTTTTTTTGTTTTTTGTTTTTTTTTTACATTATTCCTTTGTGCCATTTCTGGATAATTATTTTGATGTTAATAATGTGTAGCTACTCACAACTATTGTCCTTTGAGTGATATGCATATTTAATTCTTTGGAGACTGTTATATTCTGTGCTTCACAGTAATGTACTATTATTTTTTAAATGGAACTTATTTTTATGAACTATTTGATGTTATTTAAAAAAAAAAAAAAAAAACAACGTAATTCAGTTTCCCATGTACTATCCAATCTGTTCACCCCTTCCTGGTCATCTAAGAATATATTAGGATATACCAAGTAGAATGAGTAAAAATTGCCCTGACAAAGTAAATAACAATAAGCCTAATATTGGAATTTTTTCCTAACAATTAAAGCTATCTACAAGGCTGGGCTACCAGCTTGATATACTATGATGGGGATTCCTTTGTGTATGAATTAGAGTAGAGATTCTTTCAAACTAAACTTTTGTGATGCTGTGATTTTCTCATTTCTGGCCTCATGATATATCGGTAATCTCTGTCAAAGACACATGGATAAAAGAAAGAATAAATGTAGGAAGAAAGCATTTATTAAGTGCTTACTATATTAAAAAGCACTTTGCTAAATATTGGAGACACAAAAGGAAAGGTAAGACAGTCTCTGCTCTCAAGAAGCTCATATTCTAATAGAAGAGATGACACATATAGAAAGTTTAAAACGATGTCAGATGGAAGTCTTTAGGACCAAACAGATGTTAATGTCTCTTAAAAAAAACATTTTACGTGCCAAGGACTTTGCAGGCTGGCTCTTTTTTCCCTATGTCTTCAGTAATTATTACTTTAGCAGCTGCAGTAGCAGTTGCCAGGCTGCATCTCCACAGGGGTACATGTACTAATGAATCACCTTTATGGATCATCTATCCAACTTCATGTCCTCACCTGCAAAATTAGAATTCTTTATTCCCTTGTTTTACTTCCTTTATATTTTGAATTATTTTGAGTGTTTATGGAGCTATTTGAGAAGGCTCTGAACCATTCTATGGCTTGATGTAATCAGTATATTATTAACCATAAAAAGGAAAGTCTCAAGGAATATCCATTTCACTTGATAATGCACGGTACTTCCTTTATGATGGTGGCTAGCATCTTTAGTTTGATTATATTTCTCTGTATTATGCCTTTAATATTTATACTTAGGAAGTTTGGTTAAATAATCTTTGTTGTCATATCCAAATAATTTTGATTGATATTGATATATGGGCTAGAGGTACTTTAATAGAGAAGAGCCTTTAGAAGAGTATTTTTCTCTACCAAATCAAATGTTTTTTCTTTGTAAAGTTAACAGAAGATAAATGTACTATATTTTGTACTCCTAAGAATTTCATTCTATTGAGTTACTGTAATGAGGTAGCATAATGTAATATAACATGTGTAAGAGATTGCCTATTCTTTCTTTTCATATACCTTTATCAAACATGCCCTCTATACAAAGGTAAATTATTTTTACACAGATTTTGTAGAATTGGAAAAGTAGTCTTGTTGGTAGTTCTCAACTAATTTTTTTCTCTTTCATTTTTAATAGTAATAATATCTGTACTTTTTACAAATATTTGTCTTTCTCCCTTTTTTACCAAATTACTTGAAATTCAATTCCTTTATTTCCCCATAGAATGAATTTTCTCTGTACATAATTACTTTTTGAGTTGTGCTTCCTAGTGTGTGTGTGTGTGTGTGTGTGTGTGTGTGTGTGTGTGAGTGTGTATGTGATGTTTTAAAGTTGCTATTCAGAACATTGTGAACTGATGTTGGAGTCAAAATGTTGAGGCTCCTTTATAATTAATGGATAGATTGTTTTTTGATATCTTGACAAACTTCACTCCATTTTCATGCACTTCTTGTTCTTTTAGTTTCATCTTTAAATGCTCTTGGAATGATGTTACTTAAGGCTCTCTTGCAAAGCTTTTTATGAATATCTTTCCTTCAAATACTTCTAAGTTTTTTATAACAGGATGCTGTTAATAATATTATATATAATTTCCTTAAATAATTTATAATTGTTTATAATTTAAAGATATATATTTATAATTATATTTATAATTTATAATTTATTTTGTCTTCTCTTTTGAATTTACTTCCTGTTAATGTTAGCAAAATACATATTCTCAGATGGAGTGATTAGTTCCTCGTAAGGATCTTATTTTTATTCCATTATCCAAATTCTCCTTCTCTAACTACACTATTGTATAGCTCTAACAAAAAGAAAATCAGTAGAAACATTCTACAATTTACAGGTAATATATATGTATTTTTTCTCCTTGAATTCTTGCTCAATACTTTGCTCCTAGTAAATTTTTAAGAAATATCTGTTAACTTAAACTAAATTTAATCCAGTGCCTTTTTCATTTAAAGCATCTTCTTCATAGAGTCAATGTTTTAATTCAAGTTAGTTTTCCACTCACTTAGGACCACGTTAATCTCCACATTGCTAGACTTTCATTTTACACTTCTTTCCTAGAATCTCTTGCCCAGTCTTATGCCAGTCATATTTCTGTTGTTGTCTTTGATTTGTTTCACTTATATCTGACAAATTGTAATGCCAGAGAAACTGAGCAAGACAGAGGTTAGAGACCAATTCAATAGTTTATTAAATGGATAGATATATTGGGACCAAATGGATCTTGGTCCCAGGGCTGGCCGAGACTATTGTCTCAAAGAGTCCAGCGATTAAGTATCAGAGGGCAAGCTTTTTATAGGATAACAAAAACAATGACATAATGGGGGAGGTACCTGGATGGGGATAACCTAATGGAGGGGGAGGCCCCTAGGATGACACAGTGGAGGGAGGTTACTGATATTCTGATGACATCTAAAATGGATAAACCTTTATCCTGTCAAACTTTAAGAAGAAATGTCTATAACCTAAAGATATAAAACCTTTATCTCATCAACCATTTAAGAGGGAATGATTATAGCCTGGGGTTTTGGGGCAGAGCAACTGAGGTAGACCTTTATCTCATCAAACATTAAGAGGGAAAGGTTATAACTTAAGGCAGAATAACTAAATAGGACAATTGGAGAAACTGGGTCATGACATTAAAAGGGAACTTTGGCACAGCAAAATCATATCTTTTTTCCTTGGTAAAGATACTGGAGTGATATGCCATTTTCTTCTCCAGCTCATTTTACAGATGAAGAAACTGGGGCAAAAAGGGTTAAGTGTCTTGCTCAGAGTCACACAACTAGTAAGTGTCTGAGGCCAGATTTGAAGCCAGAGATTCCTAACTTCAAATATAGTACTCTATCTACTATGCCACCTAGTGTTACTGTATCAATTATGAAGACTTCTTATATCTCCCCTCAAAACTCAATGGTGAGTTTTCACTGGCCTTTGGATGACTTTCAATTTTCTCATCCTGTATTTTTGAACATTAATTATTCCTATAGCTCTGATGCTTTATTGTTAAAAGGATACGGGAATGTGCCATATATTTTGATATTCTCAAGATAGCTATGACTACCTTTCATCTTTATTTTACAAGTGGTAAAATTGAGCCCCAGGGAAATAAAATGGCATTTCCAAGATTAAACAACTAAGGAGTGAAATTTTATTCTTTTTTATATTAAGTATATGGTTCTACCTGCTACTTCAGAATAGTTCACTTTCTTCCATTCTACTTCTCCCCTCAATCTCAAATTCAGCACATCCAAAATGAGAGTTATCATCTTTCCTATTAAGTCCAATATTTCCTCTACTTTCCTAAATCTCTTGAGATCCTTCATTATATTTTAATTTTCTTAGGTTTATAATCATAGAATCAACCTTGCCTCTACCTAATACCTTTACCCAATTAATCTTCTTTATCCCCTTTATTCTGTCATATTTGATTAATTTGTCAGTCTTATTCATTCTACCTACTTGCTAAATCTTGGATCCACTCCTTCTCTATACTCATACAACTATCATTCTAGTTCAGACCCTTATCACTACTATGAATTATTTTAATAGTGTCCTTTCTCTCTCCTCCTTCATAAATTCTATCCTTGCTTCAGATAGCTACTCAACCAAACTTTATAAAGCGCAGATCAGGTCCTATTCCTTCCATGTTACAAAATATTTGTTGACTCCCTATTACTTTTAGCATGAAATATATTTCTCTCCTTGAGACATTTAAAGTTCTCAACACTGTGGCTTTAATCTTCTTTTCCACTTTTATTTCACATTACTCTTTTACATAACAACAACTCTATGCTCTGCCCATCTGGACTACTAGCTATTTCCTGAATTCAACATTCCAATCGTTCTAGTCTTTTGTCTTCCTTAAATATTCATCTTAATTGTTTATCCTAGTTTCCCCTGATCCTCCTGACTCTCAGTAGCTATACATATACAATCAGTACCTTGAGTTTCTTTTGTCTTTTGGTAAAAGTCTGTTGAACTTCAAAACAGCTTTAAGTCTGAGTCACCACAGAAATATTTGCTAACTACTCCCACCACCCCCTACCCTCTAGTAGATATTTATCTATCCACTGTGTCCTATCCACATTGTTTACAAAACACACTTTTCTCATATTAATCCTGGGAGGTGAGTAGGGCATATATATTTTATCCCAGTTTTCTAAGTATGAATACTAAACCTTACACAGGTAAGGTAATTGTGAATAGTTCTGCCACGGGAACAGAAGAAATGTTGTAAGGGAGATTGATGCTTTTCCCAGCAGAGAGAAGTGTTATAACATTACTAGAGACATCCGGTAGCATCAGAAGTATAAATTGCCATATCCACATATGTATTCCGGCCTTAGTCTTCCTTTGCTTGTATACTCCAAGTATAGCCTCATATGTTCTTGGCATGTGTTCTCATTTATGGATATTTCTTGGCCATATTGTTTTATTTCTGTATATCTTTTTAAATCAGATTCCTGTCTATGTGTATCCTTTCTAAACTTTCCGGCCCATCCCAGCCTACAGGAGAGTCTATACCCTGTGTACATGGGGGTCTTTCATGTTCATTTACTTTGTTATGCTATTTGATAAAATGTCTCTTGCCTAAAGCATAAGAGATTGTGTTTTGAACTGTCTTTTCTTGCACTGGTAAAATAAAAATAATGCTGAGTTGATGGGTTACAGTTTTAACTCTTCTGATTCTTCAAAATTCAGTTCTCATTTATATGTGTGTGGGGAGGTGATTAGGATAAAGGCTGGTACTACATTTATACATCATTGAATCTCTAATGTCATCAATATGACCATTTCCTGAATCAGTGCAAATTGTAATATGTCCGGATTATGGGACAGAATTCTGTCTATGTCTTTTTATAACTTCTTCTTGGTTGAGCCACTAACATACCATACTAAAAGATTTACTTTATTTTTTTTTTATTTCAAGATTTCAGTGTAGCCTTTAAAGTTTTTGTTGTTCTAATATATTCTCATTACACATCCAATCAATTATCATTTTATTGATCATAGATTGTAGATTTAAAACTGAAAGAGATCTTGGGAGTCATCTTGTCAGAAGAAAATTACATTTTAAATTAAATAATTTCCTCATAACTGATGTTGAGTGAAATGAGCAGGACCAGGAGATCATTATATACTTCAACAACAATACTATATGATGATCAAGTCTGATGGACGTGGCCCTCTTTAACAATGAGATGAACCAAATCAGTTCCAATAGAGCAGTAATGAACTGAACCAGCAACACCCAGCGAAAGAACTCTGGGGGATGACTATGAACCATTACATAGAATTCCAAATCCCTATATTTTTGTCTGCCTGCATTTTTGATTTCCTTCACAGGCTAATAGTACACTATTTTAAAGTGATTCTTTCTGTACAGCAAAATAACTGTTAAGACATGTATACTTATATTGTACATATTTAACATGTATTGGTCAACCTGCCTTCGTGGAGAGGGAATGGAAGGAAGAAGGGGAAAAAGTGGAACAAAAGATTTGGCAATTGTCAATGCTATTAAATTACCCATGCATATAATTTGTAAATAAAAAGCTATTTTAAAAAAGCACAATTTCCATATCTGGACAGAAGGTCAAAAATAAATAAATAAATAAAATAATTTCCTCATAGTTATGTAGGTAGAAAGTGATGATCATGGGATTTTAACTCATTTCCTTAGCTCTAGCACTTTCATAAAAACCTATCACCTTCTTTAAAAATTTCCTTATTTTTATACCACTTTCTTTCTTTCTTTTTTTTTTTTTTTTTGCAAGCCATTGTTAAGATTCTGTAGTTGACTGATGAATTTTTTTTGGTTTTTGTTATCATGACAACTTATGAAATAGTACCTTTCCTTGAAGATATCATGAAAAATTGCATAGAAATAATACTTTAGTATCAAGATATGAATTATAGTAGATAAAGGGATTAGTAAAAGCATGGGTCAGAAATAAAAATAAGTATCAAAAGTAGTTGGTTGTGTCTTCCTCTTTCATTACTAATTAAATTGACCATTAAGGAGACAACATATCAGTAATTTCTACAATGTTACTGTCTCTACCCTTTCCCAGTGCATAATTTGGAACATTTACAAAGACATTACAGGGCACATGATTTCACTATGTTAATGTCATGCATACATTCACATGGTTTTAGTCTTAAAATAATTCAGAAAGTTTTTAAGCTTTGTGAAATGTCATCCAACACACCGAGAAGTCTGAAAAAATCCAAGAGATTGTGCAATCCTTGAAAACATCTGTGATTCCTCATGTCTCTCTTTATGTGGTTGTACTCGATTTCCTATTTGGGAAACTGGTTCTGTGAAGAAGTAGGATATTAGAGCATGACTGTTAGATTATTTAGAATGGTTTATTATTTCTTTGTTCATCAGGGAGTTGGAAATTTCAGCAATAACACAAACATACAATTGATGTGCTATCCATATCTGAATTAAAATAGTGGGCTGTTAATTTTACCAGGTACTTGTGGGTATTCAATGATTGCATTGCTTATATATATAGAAAAGCTTGTTGATCTCTAATGCACATTATAACCTCCCCCATGGTCTCATTTTGCTCCTCTGCCATGTGGTATAGCACATTGAGTGAATCACATTTGAAACATCTGAAAAGAAAGGAAAAATAAAGTCAGTTGCATGTATTTCTAGGCAATTTAGTCAAGATTATAGATTTTATTCTTACTCTAAGCAGAAAATATACACAATAGAAATTTATAACCCATTAAAAAAAAAAAAAAAACTAACTCTGCAAAAACCTAAGGAGAAACTGAGTACTAAAATATTTCAATCTCATGGTCCTATCTGGACCCTTTCCAAAAGCCTTTGGAATTTTCTATCCCACCATGTTGCAATTATATTAGCAGCACTCTTTCAACCAGAGTAAAGCTGATTAAATAGTGCATAACTGAAGCCAAATAGAGGAGGATAGAGACAGGAGAGTCAGAGATCAAACAGAAGCTTGATTAATTTCAGAGTGTGGAAAACACTTACATGCAAAAGATTTCCCTCATCTCCCTTCCCAAAAAATATATGTTATATATATAAAAATATATGTAAATGGGCTGGACTATGACACAAACATTCTCAGGACTTGAATAGCAATTTTTGTGGCAGGCCCATGCATGGACAATGCAGGTGTTCCTTGGTATTGTGGGAACAATCTTCAAGAGTCTTTGAGTTATGTAATCCTTCAGTGGGGTATAGAACTAGAGTTAGAATCCCAGAAACAGGATTGCAGTATCTGATTCAGTATACTTGGCAATTAAGAGAAACAGGGATTGTGAACATTTTAAGAGATGTGATAGATCCCTGCTTCTGGTTCTCAGGTACCTAAGAAATAGGGGGAGATCCAAGAAATATAAAATTATAAATCTCTCATTGAGCACCTGGTTCCTATCAGAACAATCCACATTGCCAGAGGGTGAGATCATCCAGAGAGCAAAGGATTGTCATTATACCAAGCTCAAAGCATAGCTGCTTGCTGGGTGTTAGCTTTGGGAAACAATACATTTCCAAATACCTTGACATCTCTTATGCTGGCAAAACTGAAGTGCAGGATGAAATAAAAAACCATGGTGGAACACTGGTAGACTATAAGTTCTTTGAGGGAAATAACTGATATTTCTTTTTTTTTCTCTTCTCCAGTAACAAGCACATAATAGCCACTTAATAAACATACATATTATAATGTATTATATGGTATTTATTGTGTTACCTTGTGTAGGATGGTATGATATTGTGCATTTTATTATGTTGTGTTTTATTCTGTTGTGTTGTTTTATATTAGGATAATGGGGATAGATGAATGACACAAATACAAGTTAGTACAGTGAGCATGTAATTAAGAAGCACCAAATACAGTGGTGGCAGGGACACTTAGGATCAGTACCATGACATCTGTACTGCCTGCTGCAGCAAATTATTGTGAAGAAATGATTTTATGGGCTTAAAGATTCTATGTTATTATGAGTTTTTATTAATAGTAGAAGTGTTAATACTTTCCGCCCTCCTTACTTGGAGGCTTATCAATGTGGAAATTCCCTTCACTGATGTAACTCTGGCTCTTCCTATACTTTCTAGCCTCAGAAGTTTAGTCAGGATACTTGCAATTGTTTATTGACTTGAATATAACATACCATCTATAGTCTCTATAGAATATTGGAATTTTCAATGGAAGGTTTTTATTCAATATTTTGTTTATTATTTATGTTCCTATCAGATGAGTATTAAATTAATACTCTAAGTCTACAATCTATGGTTATCTTCAGCAGCTGGCATATACGGACTAAGAATTCCTTAATTTCCAAACAGTCAGATTCCTCACTTAAAGACAGCTGTGTTAGCTGATGGCTGTTCTAATGATCACATCACCATCTGTTTATATTGTGACCTCTTGTCTCTTGGGAAAGCCTAGAACGTGATTGTTCATATGTATGGATAAGACAGTTTACCTCAGAGGATTTTTCTTCTTTTTAATGTTCTTTTATGGGACATGAAAATCCATAAATATCAGTTTAGGAAAGTATTGGAAATAATGACTAATCAAAATCTCTAGTTGGACATGGATTTGAAATCAAAATAATTTGGATTGAAATTCTGCCTCTGGCTCTTATTATCTCTGTGATGTTAGGTTGCCATAAACAAGTCACTTTCATAGCTCCAAACCAGTCTCTTCAGCTGTAAAAGAGGGATCATAATTCCTCTGGTAACTATGTCACAAAGGAATTGTGAAGAATAATAAAGGTACTGTATGTGAATACACAGAGCTGTACAGAGGCACAGTACTTCTATTAGATAATGTATATGAAACATTTTGCAGTCTTTAATAATTATTTTAAAACTTTGAAAGATTTTAAACTGACCTCTGGGTATATTTACAAAACTAGTACAGACTAGTTTTTTTAAGTGGGTAGCTAGGGGGCATAGTGGATACAATTCCAGATTTTTCATCAGAAAGGCTCATTTTCTTGAGCTCAAATCTAGGCTCAGATACTTAGCTATGTGATTCTGGACAAGTCATTTAATCCATGTTTGCTTCATTTGCTTATGTGTAAAATGAATTAGAGGAGAAATGAGCTAACCACTCTAGTATTTTTGTTAAGAAAAACACAAAATGGGATATGAAGAGTTGGACATGACTTAAGTAACTACCACAATAAACGTTACTTACATGGTAAATGCCTAAAAATACTCAAGATATGTATGTGCATTTGTATGCATGTGTGTATGTGTGTGTGTGTGTGTGTGTGTGTGTGTGTGTGTATGTGTGTTTATGTATTTCTAATGTACTTGATTTTGGCTTTGGAAAACCTTAATTCAAATCCCATCTCAGATACTTACTGGCTGTGTGATCCTGAGCAAATCAGTTAATTTCTTTGTGCCTCTGTTTCTTCATTTGTAAAATGACAGATTTGGATTTCATGATCTCAAAGATCTTTCTACCTCTAAATCCATAATTCTGCCTCTAGCTATCTTTAAGAGATTATAAATGCAAGACATTTCATGAAAGCACAGGTACAGATTAAAACAACACAACACAAAACAAATGTAATTACACTACTTGTTTGTTTACATAAACCAAGTGCAGATTTTTCACATATTCCCCAGGTTCTTTCAAATCAATTTAAACATATGCTGCTTTGAAAGTGATTCTAAATAACAAAGTTATCTTTAGATGACTGTCTAGAAATCTGGCTGTGATATTCTTACTCTGTAAGTCTCTAGAAAAGATTATTAGCATCACTAAAGAATAAAATACTAAAAACTCAGATTTATATGGTACCATAAGACTTATTTATGTGAGGCAGCATGTTGTAGAGCCAGGAGGATCTACATTCAGATCCCACCTTTGCCATATAGTAGCTGTAAAAACTAATCACAATCTTATAATGCCCAAGGCCATCATTTACACCAAAGATTATGGAGAGAAATAATAGATCCTAGCTCTATCAACATTGTTTACAAAGTACTTTTCTTATAGCAATTTTGGGAGGGGGATAGAGCATATATTTTTATCCTAATTTTATAAGTGTGAATTTTGTTTTACAGAGTTGTATCGATGAGTGAGAAATTAAAAGATTCACTAGATACACACAGAGATATATCTTGAATCCAAGATTTCCAGACATGGAGGTCATCAAGTGTTATGCTTGTTTCCTCTTACATGATATTTAGAAATATGAACTGAATTTTTTAATCTGATTGTGCTTAAGTAATGTACATTTAAAGAAATTTTAACCATCTGCTGTTATTCTAAAAGATTTGTTTTTTTTTTTTTTTTTTTTGATTTGCTAGTTTAAAGAGTGTCTGTCAAATTGAAGTAATAAAAAAGACTACTTGTCTTGAGTCAATCATACTGTCCTTACTTGGTCTAGTGTGTGAATTGAGAATTGCTAGAGAGATGGAGCCAAAATGGTGGAAAACAGATATGACTTTCTGTGTGCTCTGACTTTTCTTTCAAACCATCAGCAGATTAAGTCTCTAAACTGATTTTGAAGATACAGAATCCACAAATATTTGGAATACAACACATTTCCAGAAGAAGATAACTTGGAAGAACTCCAAAACAAGTCTGTTTCAAAGGAGTAGGGGAACAGTCTGCTGATCCCAGACTGAAGCACAGGGAGCTTGAGGCAAGGAGCTGGGCCTGAGAGCCAGCATGTTGTAGCATTCACCAGGATACCTTCTGTGAAGCTCTTAGGGTACTCTATCCTGGTTGCAAGTGTGTGGCTAAAACAAAAATAAATTGTAAGCCACTCACCCCTGGAAGAACTAGGCACCTGGCCACAATTACCCAGCACCATAAATCAGTCAGAAACAGCTGCTGCTCCTTTGCCTTAAGAGCAGATCTACACCCTTTAAAAATGAGCAAAAAAGTAAAAGGAACTCATAGACAAGTTTTATGGAGAAAGAGAGAACAGACTTCAAACCCTGAGGGTCTCAAAGGCAAATCAACTCCAGATGAAACCCCAAAGGGAGATATGAGCTGGTCCCTATTTCACAAGACTTTCTTGGATGATCTCAAAAAGGATCTTAAAAGAGAGAAGAAAAATAGGGAAAGGAAATAAAACTTTTGCAAGAGGGTATGGAAAAGGAAAAATAGAAATTATCTGAAGAAAACTTCTTATAAATAGATTTGATGAAATGGACAAAACATATATCTCCCTATAAGATAGAGTTGCTGAAATGGAAAAAAGCATATACTTCCTTATAAAACAGATATGAAAAAGATACCAATTCATTGAAAAACAGAATTTGTGAAATGGGGAAAAAAAGTTCAATGAACAAAACAATTCAATTGGCCAAATGCAAAGAGAGAAATGCCATAGAAGGGACCAGAATGTTGAAGAGCATTAGTATCTTATCCTGGAGAAGAAGATTCAATATTTGAGTAGATGTCTTGGACTGATCCAAGACATTTTTTTTGCTTGGCCTTAGAGAGCCAAACTAGGAGTAAGAGGCAAAGGTTGCAAAAAGACAAATTGGGCAGATACATAAGGAAAAAATACTAATAATTAGAATTGCTGATAGTGAATTCTCTATACCTCGATACCATTTAAAGAAAATATATAACCTCAATAATAGATTGTTTGGGATGTTATAGAGGATATTATTTAGGTTAGCCTCTGAAGTCATAGCTTCATTGAATCTTAGATACTTTCTCATTTAACATGCATTTTATAACTGACAAAATTAAAAACTAAATTCTGGGAAAGGAGACAAACATTTATTAAGCATTTACTCTGTGCCGGGCTAAACACTTTTCAAATATTATTTCATTTGGTCCTTGTAACGGGCCAGAACTCTGTACTTGAAACAAGGATTCTTACAAGGTGTTAATTCAGTGGAATTGATAATACAATGGTTATCTAGTTTAGCATGGTGATTAATAGTTCTTTAGTTCAGTATGATTGATTTTATCTTACAACAAATAATGTTCCCTAGTGATATAATGATTGTTTTATACTCAATATATTATAAATGATCTAATTATAATAGAGTATATAAACTGGGACAAACTCAGCCAGGGTCAGACTCAAAGAAGACAGAGGACTGGAGGCAGGAGCCCAAGCTCTCAGAGCCAAGGAGAGACATTCATTTTATTTCCCACCTTTGTGGTGGCTGGAGGCTGGAGCACAAGCCCTCTGACTCGAAGAGACCTTCCATCTTTGATCAGGCTCCTGGTGGCTCTCCTTCATTTTTCCATTGAAAGCAAGTTCTGTCTGAAGGACCTCCAGAAAGCTGGCCAGACCCCAAATGAAGGAAACAGACTTTGAAGGAGATAATAAAGAATTTGGACTTTATCCCTGGCTATTCTCATGATGATTAAACTCAGCTGAAATGAAGGCTGGTCCAAAGACCTCCATAAAACCAACCAGAACACTACAGGTCCTCATAAAATTTCTGGAAAATAGGAGGTACTCTATAAATATTATAAATATTTACAATTTTATTGTATATAAATAGTAAAATTCTCATTTTACAAAAGTTAAGTTTTAGCTGCCAAAGAGCACATCCAAGTCAGACAGAAAGACTTAGAATTTCACCCAGGTCCTCTGACTCCAAATCTTTATTTAAATAAAACATTTAATAGCTCCACTTCATCCCACTGTTTGTCCTTATTAAATCTAGAATTATGTTATTTTAATAGCTTGTACTTGATAGTTATCTTATCCAAAGTTAGTTAATTCTTACTGATGAATTGTTTTAAAGGAGTTGTTTTTATTTTGTTTTTAGTAATTCTAGTTGGACCATTCCCAATTTTTATAAACCTGATCTTCCCTGGTTCCAAATCTTCACAGATAAGGGTCTTTGTATAAGTAATATGATCTAGTTCCTAGTTAAACTCTCTGAAAGGTCTTATCTTAAACTTTATAAACTGAGAACTTAAAAGATTAGCTGACAGACAAAAGAAAGCTATATGGAAGGTGAGACCTAGTAATCCATTTATTTCCTGGAAGGAGGGAAAGGGGTAATAAATGGTGAGTTGAGACTTTCCCATAGGCAAACAGACTACTTGATAATTTTCTGAGAGCTGACCTGTCCTGAACTAAAAGCCCTTTATGAATATTAAAAAAAAAAAAAAGTAAAGAAAAAAGTCCACCCCCCAAGACAGGAAAGAAACCAAAAAAATTTCAAAAAACCTTAGTTATCCTCAATAAAATTGTTTTTCTATTATTTGCTTCTCCTCTGAAATTTTTCCTGAAGTGTAATTACCATAAGAATAAAAATTAAATGCAATTTACATCATTTCCTCCTCTGTGACTGTTTACATTGTTTAAAGATGTTGCGAAAGCACAAAGTAGTGCTCAAAATAGTGGGAAAAGACATTAAAAGGGTGTCATTGCAGTTAACAGATTGAGAGGAAAGCACCTTTCAAAAGTTGGACAGTTCCATTTTAATCTGTAGATAAATATATTCAGAGCACAGATTTAATGAACAAAATGAAAAAGTATCTATAAAACAAATATTTTTCTAAAAATTTAGAAAGTTAAGTATTTTTCAAATAATAGATTGTGTTTTCTTAATGGTTTGGGGATTATATATATTTGGTGAAGGACAGACACTTTATGATCAATTTCAGTTGATCTTTATGCTGATGGCTCAGTTTCTAAATGACGCACCTTTCACTAAGTATATTTCTTTCTCTAAACAAATTACATATTTTATTTTCCTTCTACCTAAAAATGAATGAGGGAAAATTGAAAGGATTTCTCTTTTGAGGGGGAAGTTATAGAAGGGAGGGAAGTGTAGAGGAACAGAAATGATTTATCTTGACTAAAGTAGAATATATAAAACTATGAAAATGAGGTTATTTAAGGGATTAATAATAATAATAATGATAATAATTATCATCTTCAAGCCAAATTCATTTTCTGTATAGAAGAAAAAGGAGAGGAATGATAAAGTAAAAGTATTCCAGAAAGGTGAGGTGTAGTAAAGATTTTAGGTAGACTGAGACTACTCTGAGAACTATGAAGGCCTGGCAACAATTCTTGAATGTTGACTATTAGAGCTCTGGAGATGCCATATTTTCTTAGTATCCCAAATAGTTTGATGAAACTACTCCATTAATTTGAGTATGGATTAAATGAGAAGCATAACTCTCCCATATCACTGGTGGAATGCATGACATCAAGGAAAGCAATTAAACTTTTCTATAAAACTTGAAATTGGTGAAGTGTAATAAGATATATGACCATTGACTCAAATACTTCACAGTAGCTTATGAATTCATAGCAAAACATTTTATCAGCTTCTTTCAGGCATGTCTGATTCTATTTTTCTTAACAGAAGATATTTGTTACAAAGGATGAGAAGACCAGTGAACTCACTACATACAGGCCAATTAAAAGTATACTATGCATTCAGACTTTGTATAATAAGAAAAAAATATTTATGAGCACTTTTTGAAAAACAATATATTGTCTGAATTGCATAAAAGGTATGCAAAAAATGCACAAAAATACAAAGGAATTTGCCACTAATTTAGTAATTATTGAAAAGATTTCCAGACTGTTTTTAAACATATATTGCCTTTCTTATTCTAAAGTCTTTGATTCAATTTTACATTCCTAGCTTATTAATGTGCTGCAAATACATATAACAGATTTATATTTTATGAGAAAGTTAGAATATATGATGTTCAAACAGAAAACTATTATTTATTTAAAATATGCCACCGATATAACAATGTGAAGAACAATTCATATAAAATGTGACATGGGGCGGGGGAGGAGGAAGAGAGAGATTGTGTAAGCCTAATCAAGAAATCAATCTTAAGCTTAAAACCATTATCATCATTCCTAAATAGAATTTAGTATGACTTTTAAATTAAAGTAATTAAACCAAACATCTTATTTGCTACCTGATGTATATGGATGCCTTTAAGATATGTAACTCAAAGAACTACAAATTAAACAATTTATCAATCAATGGCAAGCATTTATTAAGTTACTATTGTATGCCAAGAACTGTATTAATCCTGGGGGATAAAAATAAGAGATTGCTGTGTCATTGTGGAAATTTTCTCTCCTAAGATAAAAAAATTCTTTGGACCTGATAAATGAAAATTCTTAATTTATATCCAAGAAGGATGCAGATTAAAGCATTAGTGGTTTTCTGTTTGTGAAAGAAATCTAGAAAGATTGGAAATTTCTCATCTACTCTACCATCTTCTCGTAATTCCCCCTATTAAATTAATATTTATAATGTTTATTTCTCCTAGTTTTGTACTTAGAATTCATCTTTGACTCTTCATTCTCATTCCCACCTCACCCATATTCAAAAAACTGCCTAATTTTTTCAATGTTTAAAATATCTTTTGTATCAGTCCCCTGTCTCCACCAACACCTCAAATATCATAGATTAGACCTTATTTTTTTTTTCCTACACTGATGCTTAGATTCTTATTTGGTGTCCCTCCACCCAATCTCTTCTTCCTTTAATCCATCTTCTGGGTGGATTTTAAAGTAACATTCCTAATGACCTTGTCACTTCTTACTCCAGAATCTTTAGTGATCCTAAATAAATCTGTTTGATATTTAAAACTGTTGATAATCTATCTCCAATCTCTTTTTCCAGGATTGTGGTGTTCTCTTCTTTAAAATATAATGGTTCTCTCTGGGAGCAGGTTTCTTGGGGAGGTTTTCTGGAGGCAGCGTTAGTTGCAGTTGAAAGCAATAATTACTTCAAAATACAGCCAGCTGATAACATGCAAATGTTTATTTTCTCCTTCCTTGGGCTCCGGGTAGCTTTCTTAGAGGCCTATCTTTCTGCTTGGTTCCAAGAGCTCTTGCCACTAATCTTTTGCCTCTGCCAGCTTTGCCTTCTCTTCTTCCAAATATCTCCAGCCATCACCAAGGTGAAAGTTGGAATGAATCTATCTTGTCTCCTTGCCTGGGGCTGGACAGCTTTCTGGAGAGCCTTTCAGACCAGCGTTGGTCTCAATGGGGGAAGTGCAGGAGCCCAGTCACCATAGTGGTGTGAGATGAAGTGAATGAATCTGACCTTGCCTCCTAGAGAGGGCTTCTGGCTCTCAATCTTCCAGAGTGCTCTGTGTCTGTCTGTCCCAGAGTGCTCTCTGGCCCTGAGAGCTTCTTGCTTATATGAGCTGTCTAAAGGTGTGAACACAAGCATTGTTTCTATCAGTTTCACTTAGTACCTTGTTTCTTCTGGCCCATAACATCTCCTTGTAAGATCAAAGCAATCATACTGAATCATGCTAAATTAGGTAATTATTGTCTCTATCAACTCTAATGACTTAACATTTTGTAAGGATTCCAACACAGTGTGATCACACAATACTTTTCTTTATGGATTCTACACTATAGCCAAACTAGCCTACCTCTTATTTTCCCATATCAGACATTCCTTCTCTTACTTCTTTGGCTTTGCAGAATTTATTTCTATGTCTCAAATGTAATCTCTCTTCAATTTTATTTTCAAACAATTTTCCCGAGAAACTATCACCAGTGGTCCCAGCTCTTAGTTCCATTCCCCCTTCTATACTCTTTCCTTAAAATTACTTTATATTTGTCTTATCTTGTTTTTAGTTTTTGAATAGCTGTTTATTTCCATGGATGAATAAATTTTCTTGAGGGCAGGAATTTGTTTTATTTTTTATTTCTGTCAGGACTAAGCATAGTGTTTGATTCATAATATAAACTTAATAAAAGTCTTTAATTAAACTAAATCAAACTGAATTAATTTTAAAACATATTTTCCCACTTTCAGGATTGCCATGATAGACAGACAGATAGATAAATGTCATATATAGAGATATGCATATGTAATGTAATTAGTATAATAAAAAGTATTTTCCATTTTAAAAATTAGAGTCTTTGATCTTGGAGTGCCTAAGTTAAATTAAATGTGTATACAAATGTATGTTTATGCAAATGCATGCATACATCTATATATCTATAGATACTTAAATGGATTGATGTGGTTTAAATAGGCCCGGAAATGCATCTGATTATTTCAACCAATCATCAGGTATCTCCTGTATGATTTATCTTTTTTCTTCTTATGATCCAAAGCACCTATGAGTATTTCAAAAGTATTAATAAGTTATACACACTGAATTTACTTTTGAATGATTGATTTGAACAAGAGATTTAGGCTTTCTGTGACTAATTGAGATGGGGATGTGCCCTTACTTATACCTATACAAACACTCTAGAAATGCATGTGTGTGTATGTTTGTGTGTATACACACACACACACACACACACATATGTATGTATATATATATATATATATATATATATATATATATACACACACACATATGCATATGTTACACTTACATATTTACATACTTATGCAATTATATATATATATATATCTTAATACATAGTTATATATGTCTAAATGTGTCTATACAATGGGATTATGTATTGAATATGTATTTCAATGATTAAATGTGTATATATATACACGTATGTGCTTATATATAAATATGTTCACACATATGTATTTGTGTATCTGTGACAGTTTGAAACATAGTATTTTAGGTGCAAGTCAGTTGACTTTATCAAATCCTGGGGAGGTTAGGGAAGAATGAAAATCTCATTTCTTTCCTTATTGACCTTGCCCATTTCAAAAATTTAGAAGCTTTAGAGTTCTCAGCCATATTAGTAGCAGTGTCCCCAGAGTAGTAATGACTGATAGAAATTTCTGTGTGTGGAAATAAAACACATACCAAGAATACAGTAGACATAGTATTAAAGATTTCAAAAGTTAATGCTCTTGTTAACTTTTGAAATCTTTAATACTATACCACCTAAGGAAGATTTTATGAGATCTCCATGAAGGAAGAAAGGGATTTCAAATAATCAGGAACAGTGAGTTTTTCTTCTGGTTCCATGTGTTAAAATTTATTCTTTTACTAAGGTATGGTATATATGTTGGGTTAAGAGGTGGGGTGTCCCTCGTCTGAGGCAATGTTTCATAACAATTGTTCTTATCATACTTGTTTAGTAAATATCTTTTCTAAAACAAATTATGTGTGGTTGATAATAAATAGTGAAGACTCTTAACGTTGCACATACTTACTCCTTAAACCTTGAGGGAGTAAGTATCACTGCTGGGTACCCATCCCAACAATGCCAGTAGAGATTGGAAATGAACACTAGAAAGGGATGTTACATGTGTGTAATATTTAATGCTTAATTATTGAGGAATATGAACTAATTTAGAGTTTTTCCTAAAATTATAGTAAATAAATTTTATTGTTAAAGCTCAATAAAGATTTTAAAATGCCACTTACCTTCAGAATTCACATTTTTCCATCTCAATATGACTATGTACTGATTAGCAAAGCTAAATTTTAATTTGCTTTTGTGTGCTGCTATTATACATTAATACATTTTGTTTTCTCAGTCTACCTTAAATAATGATAAAAAATGATAACCCATCAGACATGGTTAATTCTGAAAGGCCCTTAAGAAGTTAGATTTAGCTATATATACACACATACACATACACACATATATACATACATACACATATACACATGCTGAAATGGAGAATAAGATGAAAGAAAAGTACTTTGGCAGAAATAAATGCTTAAAGATTTTGGTCACAATTCTTCAATTTCTCCTTCTCTCCTCCAATCCTTGGAAGACAAATGTACATTTTTCCTTATGCAAATAGTTAAGGTTGCAAAGAAAATTAGTAGGTATTCATATGACTGAATATGCTCAAAGGATAAGAACCATTGCTCTCATATATATATATATCCTGTTTTATTTAGGGATTAGTAAGGATTGTTATGGGCCAGACTCTAAAACAAGGATTATTACAAGGTGTTAAGTCATTAGAATTGATGAGATGATGGTTATTTAGTTTAGCATGGTGCTTAATAGTTCTCTAAATTCAGTATGATTGATTTAATCTTACAACAAATAATGATTTCCTAGTGATATAATGATTGGTTTATACTCAATGTAGAACATATAAACTTGGAGCCTTAGCCAGATTCATTCAGAGCTAGAGAAAACAGTGGACTGGAGGCGGAAGCTCAAGCTTGAGACAAGGAGAGAGAATCATTTTCATCTTTATCAGCCTTGTGGTGGCTGGCCTGGTCTCCTGCATTTTCTCCACTGAAATCAAGTCCCCTTTGAAGGCCACTAGAAAGCTAGCTGAGTACCAGGTGAAGGAGACAATAAAGACTTTTGGACTTTAACACCTGACAAATAATGGTTTCCTAATGATGTAATGATTGGAGTATACTCAGTGTGCAGCATATAAGCAAAAAGCTCTCAGGGCCAAAGAGCACTCTGGGAGATTGAGAAGCCAGGATTCAATTGGGCAGAAGGAAGGAAGACAGTGAAGAGGTGGCAGGCTGTCCTGTGGAGAACACTGAAACCAAGATCCGGAAGGCCTCCAGAAAGCTAGCTGAGCTCCAAGTGAAGGAAAGAGAAAATAAAGGATCTGGACTTTAATAGCTGGCTGCAGTTGAGGTGATTATTGAACTGAGCTGAAACTAAGGCTGCCTTCAGAAGCCCTCCAAGAAACCTGCTCCCAGAGAACAATTATATTTTAGAGAAGAGAACATTACAGAGACCTTCAGAAAAACCAATAGAAAACATTACAGAGATAATTAGAGAAAAGATACTGTGATCTCTAAAACTTAGTGAAAGCTTAGTGTTGAGTAAGACTACTGAAAAGACAGGAAATATGAAGATACTTGAATGTCTGTAGCATGTGAACTGGAGCTATATCTTATGGGCAAACTTTACCCTTAGTGACCCATAGATCAAAATCCTGATCTTGTTTTGACTTTTTCTAATTCAAACATGTATAAAAATTCTTCCATTAATTTTTTAGAAGCATACACCCAAGAGTCTGCCCCTCAGCATTCTAGGTTCTGATCTTTCATTCTTTGTTGTCTGCTGAAATCTTTCAGAGGGCCTATGTTCATAAATATTTTCCATTTTTTAAATTGTAGTCTCAAATCACATGGAAGCCTAGCATATTGCATTAAAGGGCTTATCAGATGTTCCTGTAATAAAAACCACCTTTGTTCCTTCATCATGTCAAGGGCAAAACAACTTCAAAGACTTTTCTAGAGTTTCAGTTTAATTGGCATGACCCACAGGATCATTGTAAGCTCTGGTCTAATTGGCTAATCTTTTTGGAAGGCAGGGGAAGGAGTGTATATTTTCAAGTTTAATTGTTCCTTTGTATTCTAGACAACTTGGAGAGGGATACTTTAGAGTACTTCAAATTTTACTTTAAAATGTTAAGAAAACATTTGCAAATCACACTTGTGCTGGTGTGGTAAATATGAAATTTCCCATAGGTCATGGAATATATGGTAGCATAAAGTCTCTCACTATGTATGCATACAAACATATACGTGTGTAGACATACATACATATGTATGCCTTTCTGTGTTTGTACACGTCTATAGCTACATCTATATTTTTATGTCAACATGTTATGATCTCTCTCTTGCTCCTCAGTTCAACAGAACTATGGGGGCATTGAGGTAGTCCAAAATGAGTTCTTGGGGAAAGAAAAATCTTGGTCTTGGCTTTTTATTTCTAACACTTAGCAAAGTACTTGGTGCACAATAGGTGCTAAAAAAAATCTTTGTTAATTGATTTATTGGTAGTAAGACTATGAATACTTTTAATTGTTTTGTTCTTATATAAGCAAGTTTGTGAGGTTCTGCTTTTTTTCAGAAGTAGCTTCACTTATTAAATAAAAAATATTTTTTAGTGAATTCTGACTGCTATGTTGACATTTTTGACAGCTTTCAGATTTTGATTAAGGTGATGAGCTCTGACATCTCCTGTGATTCCTGGATGGTCTTTTGGCAAAATTTAATTTGTTTGGTATAAGGATTTTCTGTCATTCTTTCTGTTTTAGCAAAACTCCTGTAATAATCCCTGAATAATATCAATTATTATTATTATTTTAAATGGCATCTTTCATAGGAGCATATAATAAAATGATTTACAAAATTAATAATAGAAAATATAATAGTTATATTGTTCAAGATTTAATAATTGATGAGCAATAAATAATGCAGTTGGGAAAGTGAAGAACAGTTGGTGATCAGCAAAGAGAAAAACAAATGAAAAAGATGCTGTTGGGGAAGGAGATCCTAAGTTCATTTTGGCATTCTGTGTGTGCCTTGGACAGTAGCATTCAAAATAATGTTCTATCTGAGTGGAGTAGCTGATTTTTAAGGTGCCTTTCAATTCTAAAAGTATATGATTCTGGGATTTTACTGACAACTCTTTTTCAAGAAAAATTTCCAGTTCGGGTGTTCATGGAAAATTATAAGACTCAAGACCTTTATATAAAGTAGATACTTAAGAGGAGTGTAGATTTAGAGCTGGAAAGTGTATTAGAAGCCATTGATTGAATCTGACTCCTTTATAGACAAGAAAATGGAGACAGATCAAATGACTTGCCCGGGGTCACAAAATGATAAGTGACAGTGTCAGGATTCTGTTTGATGTCCCCTTTCTCTAAATCAAATTTTATTTCAATATAAAATTAATAAATGAGAAATGTGTGTGTGTGTGTATGTGTACAAAAATATTTATATAGGACCTGCTATGTGCCAAGCATTTTGCTAAGCATGTTTTTGCAAATATTTTGTTTGACCTTGAGATTGGAAGATTGAATATCTATTTTTTTCCTCTAGTAAATTTGTTTATTTTAAATACACATTGCTTTGTAAATTATGTTGGGAGAGAAAAATCAGAGCAAAAGGGAAAAACAATGGGAAAAAATTTTAAAAAAACTAGCAAAAAAAAAGCAAACATAGCATATATTGATTTACATTCACTATCCTTATTTCTTTCTCTGGATGTAGATGGCATTTTCTGTCCAAAGTTTAGGAACTGCTTTCAACCTTGAGAGATATACTATTAGTACACCCGTTTTATAGTTGAGGAAAGTGAGGTTAACAGTGACTTTCACATAGCTAGAAGCGTCTGCGATTGGTTTTGAACTGAGTTCTTTCTGATTCTAGATCCAATGTATGACCAGCAGCTTCCAAAAGGGATAGAAAATATGCCTCTCTGATTGACATCTGGAAGTCAGTGAACAGAACACCCTTGGGGAATGGAAAAGTTTATATGAGGGAGGGGGGAGAGGAGAAAGAGATAGATGATAGCTATGAGGTAATAGCTATCATCTATCTCTTTCTCCTCTCCCCCCTCCCTCCCCTTCCCTCCTTTTCTTTCACCTATCTTCCCTTTTTCTTTCTCATATATATATGTTTTTTAAATAGGATTAAACAAATACCAAATAATAATAATCCATTATAAAATCTAAAAAGGTGAATATTACATATGAACATCATAGAACATTATATACAACTTAATATCATACAACATTATATACAAATTAATAAGGAAACAATTGTTTCTCAATAATTTCAAGAATTCATTCTATATACTGCCTTAGTTTAATTATATGTTCTCTTATTCACTCTTTCCCTCTTTCCCCCTTCTCTTTCTTCTCTCTCTGTAATATGTATATGTATATGTCACACAAAATCATATGTTTTTATAAACAAACATCTACAATACATATATGTATATATACATACATATATATGTGTATATATAGCATGCTACCTATATATACATATGTAACTATAACTATGATTATAACAATATATATGTATATGTGTATATATATACATATATGAAAGACATATACATATATATGTGTGTGTGTATACACACATATCCTCTTTTCTATTCCATTTCCAACTAAGCATATGTTCCAGTTTAGCCCATAGCTTTTCTTTCTCTCTATTCCAGATCTTGCAAAAGCAAATTGGAAGGTTGAATATCTATTTTTGTTTTTTTCATTCCCTAGTAAATTTATTTATTTGTAATACACATTGCTTTGTGAATCATGTTGGGAGAGAAAAATCAGACCAAAAGAGAAAAACAATGGGAGAGATTAAAAAAAAAACAGAAAAAAGAAATGAACATTGCAGGTGATGATTTATATTCAGTCTTCTTAGCTCTTTTTCTGGATGCAGATGGTGGCATTTTCTGTCCAAAATCTATTGGGATTACATTGGATCACTGAACCACTGAGGAGAGCCAAGTGCTTCATAGTTTATCATCTCACATTCTTCTTGCTATTGTGTACAATGTATTCCTGGTTCTGCTTGTTTTGCTCAGCATAAGTTCATGCAAATCTTTCCAAGCCTTTTTAAAATCAACTTGTTTTTCATCTTTCATAGGACAACAATATTCTAAAACCTTCATATACCACAATTTGTTCAGCCATTCCCCTATTGATGGGCATCCACTCATTTTCTAGTTGGTTTTTTTTTTTTTTTCTTTTTTGCTACTATTAAGCTGCCACAAACATTTTTGCACATGTGGGTCCTTTTCCTTCCTTTGTGATTTCCTTTGCATACAGACCCAGTAGTGGCACTACTAGGTTAAAGGCTATGCACAGTTTTATAACCTGTTGGGCATAGATCCAAATTTTTCTCCAGAATGGCTAGATCATTTCACAACCCCAACAACAATGCATCAGTTTCCCAGTTTTCCTACATTCCCTCCAATATTTATCATTATATTTTCCTGTCATCTTAGCCAACCTGAGAGATTTGAGGTGATACCTCAGAGTTGTTTTAATGTGCATTTCTCTAATCAATAGTGATTTTGATTTTTCATATGATTATATGAGTATAGATGGCTTTAATTTTGTCATCTGAAAATTTGTCTGTTCATATCCCTTTTCCATTTATCAATTGGGGAATGAGTTGTATTTCTATAAATTTGAACCATATTTTAGAAATGAGACTTTTATCAGAAACATTGGCTTTTTAAAGATTTTTCTCCAGCTTTTTACTTTCATTTTAATCTTGTTTCTGTTGGTTTTGTTTTTGCAAAACCCTCTTAAGTTAATGAATCAGAGTTGTCCATTTGGTCTTTCATAATGTTCTCTGGTTCTTCTTTGGTCAGAAATTTCTCTCTTCTCCAAAGATATGACAGGTAAATTATCCCTTGTTTTCCTAATTTGTTTATGGTATCATCTTTATGCCCAAATCATGAACCCATTTTAATCTTATTTTGGTATGGCATATTGGATATAGATCTATGCTGACTTTCTGACATTATTTTCCAGTTTTTCCAGCAATAGCAATTGTCAAATAGTAAGTTCTTATTCCAGAAGTTGGAGTTTGGGGCTTATCAAATACTAGCTTACTATTGTGTCTTGATAATTGTGTCATGTGGATCTAATCTATTTCATTGATCTACCACTCTATTTCAGTACCAAATGGTTTTGATGATTGCTACTTTATAATATATTTTAGGTCTCATACTGATAAACCACTATTTTTTCTTTTCATTAATTCCCTTGATATCCTTGGCCTTTTTTGTTGTTGTTGTTCCACGTGAATTTTGTTAATTTTGTTAATGTCAGAGAGGTCAGACAATGCAATGGCCTCTTAGTCAGAGAGGACAGAGAACAGCAACTGCCTCTCAGTCTCCTTGTATCATCCTCTCATAAGAGGAGATCCAATCTGAGTTGGGATCTCCAGCAGCCACTGTCAGGTGGCTCCCATGTATTTCCAACAGCTCCCATGTATTCCAAAATATGGCATCCAACATGGGGCATAAGAAGCATAAGAATTTCAAGAAGAACCAGAACTGTTCATGAGAAGTATCCTTCCAGAGTTAAGGAAGAAGAGCCCCGGTAATACTTTTTTAGTTGGAGTAATTAAATGGGCCAACACATTAAAGGACCAATCTACGAGACTGAGGAGAAAATTAAATGCCTGTTCTGACTACCATCCTCTTCTCCATGAAATTTGCCTCCATGATATTTCACAAGAGCAATACCTGCTACAATCATCCAGAAGTGATAGTGCTGCTTGCATTCCTCAGTGTGTGAATCATGCTGTGGGGGGAAAACAACAGCAAAAAACAAAAAAAACGGGGAATTGTTAAGGGACAGGACAATTCCCTGAGAGCCTCCACAACTGTGGATCATAGCATCTGAAGGAGGTGCAAGGCAGCCTTTGCTGACACAGGTGTTGCAGACTGGGAATGAGATATATGGGAGGCAAAGGGAAGAGGAGAGAGGTCAGAAAACGCAATAGCCTCTCAGTCAGAGAGGTCAGAGAACAGCAACTGCCTCTCAGTCTCCTTGTACCATTCTCTCACAAGAGGAAATCCATTCTGGGTTGGATTTCCAGCAGCCATTGTGAGGTGGCTCCCGTGTATTTCCAACAGTTCCCGTGTATTCCAACATAGTTGTATAAATTTTTTTGGCAGTTTGATTGGTATGGCATTGGACAAGTAGACCAATTTAAATAAAATTGTCACTTTTATTATATTAGCTCAACCTACTAATGAGCAATTGATATTTTTCCAATTTTTTAGATCTGACTTTGTGTGAGGACTGTTTTGTAATTGTTTTCTTATAGTTCTTGGGTTTGTCTTGGCAGATAGACAACCAAGTATTTTATTTTGTCTGCAGTAATTTCAAATGAAATATCTCTATCTCTTGCTGATGTGCTTTGTCAGTAATATATAGAAATGCTGATGATTTTGTGGGTTTACTTTATATGTTGCAACTTTGTTAAAGCTGTTAATAGGGCTTTGTAAAGGGGTGGAACCTAGATGGCAGAGAGGACACACATTTCTTTTTGACTTTCGCCTACTACCCTCACACTAATTACAAAATTCAGCCTCTGAATTAGTTCTAGACTGGCAGAATCAATGAATATTGGGAATGCAGCAATTTACCAGCAGAAGATAATTTTGAAGATGGCCAGAAAAAGTCTGTTTTGGTTGGGTGTGGAGGGAGGTAGCCAGGCACTGGCAGGCAGAGCACAGCTGCTAGTGCATGCTGTGCATACCCAGAGCAGGGTCCAGTCTCCATGGGGTGGTGTGGAGAATCTATAAGGAGGAATCCACACCACTGTTGGCCACTCTGTTCTGGTTGCAAGCCAGTGGATCAGCAGAAAAGTTATAAAACATCCAAAACAAACACCAAAAAGTAAATAGTGAACCCCAAAGCACCAGAGTCTCATGATAACTGTCCAAGTCCACCTAGCACTAGAGTAAGTCAGCAGGATCCTAGCACATCCACTGCTGTTTCACCACTTGTAGAGGAAGCTTGGAAAACTTCCGTTGCCCTAAAAGCAGATGCTAACCCTTTTTAAAAATTGGTAAAAAGGCAAAGACAACTCTAATAATAGATAGTTTCTATGATTAAAAAAAAAAAGTAGAACAGATTGCAAACCCTGAGTAGACTAAAAGCAGATTGTCTCCAGATGGAGCTCCAAAAAGTGGTGATATAACCTAGTCCCCATCATATAAGGCTCTCCTAGAAGAAATTAAAAAGGATCTTAAAGGAGAATGACAAGAAAAATGGGGAAAGGAAAAGAAAACTTTTCAGGAGGGTTTGGAAAAGGCATATAACTCATTAAAAGATAGATTTGACAAAATGGAAAAAGAAAACAACTCCATGAAAAACAGAATTTGTGAAATGGGAAAAAATCCCATAGAACAAAATAATTCATTTAAAAACTTAATTGGAAGAAGTAAATATCCTAAACACTCCTATCTCAGAAAAAGAAATAGAACAAACTATCAATCAACTCCCTAAGAAAAAAACCCCAGGACCAGATGGATTTACATCTGAATTCTATCAAACATTTAAAGATCAATTAACTCCAATGCTAAATAAACTATTTGAAGAAGTAGGGATTGAAGGAGTCCTACCAAACTCCTTTTATGACACAGATATGGTACTGATACCTAAACCAGGTAGGCTGAAAACAGAGAAAGAAAATTATAGACCAATCTCCCTAATGAATATTGATGCTAAAATCTTAAATAAAATATTAGCAAAAAGGTTACAGAAAATCATCCCCAGGATAATACACTATGACCAAGTAGGATTTATACCAGGAATGCAGGGCTGGTTCAATATTAGGAAAACTATTAACATAATTGACTATATCAACAACCAACCAAACAAAAACCATATGATCATCTCAATAGATGCAGAAAAAGCATTTGATAAAATCCAACAGCCATTCCTAATAAAAACACTTGAGAGCATAGGAATAAAAGGACTTTTCCTTAAAATAGTTAGGAGCATATATTTTAAACCTTCAGTAAGCATCATATGCAATGGGGAAAAACTGGAACCTTTCCCGGTAAGATCTGGAGTGAAGCAAGGTTGCCCACTATCACCATTATTATTCAATATTGTATTAGAAACACTGGCCTCTGCAATAAGAGTTGAGAAAGAGATTAAAGGAATTAGAGTAGGCAATGAGGAAACCAAACTATCACTCTTTGCAGATGATATGATGGTATACCTAGAAAACCCCAGAGATTCTACTAAAAAGCTATTAGAAATAATTCATAATTTTAGCAAAGTAGCAGGATACAAAATAAATCCCCATAAATCCTCAGCATTCTTATACATCACCAACAAAATCCAAGAGCAAGAGATACAAAGAGAAATTCCATTCAAAATAACTATTGATAGCATAAAATATTTGGGAATCTACCTACCAAAGGAAAGTCAGGAAGTATATGAGCAAAATTACAAAAAAGTTTTCACACAAATAAAGTCAGACTTAAATAATTGGAAAAATATTAAGTGCTCTTGGATAGGCCGAGCAAATATAATAAAGATGACAATACTCCCTAAACTAATCTATTTATTTAGTGCTATACCAATCAGACTTCCAAGAAAATATTTTAATGATTTAGAAAAAATAACAACAAAATTCATATGGAACAATAAAAAGTCGAGAATCTCAAGGGAATTAATGAAAAAAAAAATCAAATGAAGGTGGTCTAGCTGTACCTGATCTAAAATTATATTATAAAGCAGCAGTCACCAAAACCATCTGGTATTGGCTTAGAAATAGATTAGTTGATCAGTGGAAAAGGTTAGGTTCACAAGACAGAATAGTCAACTATAACAATCTAGTGTTTGACAAACCCAAAGATTCTAAATTTTGGGATAAGATTTCATTATTTGATAAAAACTGCTGGGATAACTGGAAATCAGTATGGCAGAAATTAGGCAAGGATCCACACTTAACACCACATACCAAGATAAGATCAAAATGGGTCCATGACCTAGGCATAAAGAACGAGATTATAAATAAATTAGAGGAACATAGGATAGTTTCTCTCTCAGACTTGTGGAGGAGAAAGAAATTTGTGACCAAAGATGAACTAGAGACCATTACCAATCACAAAATAGAAAATTTTGATTATATCAAATTAAAAAGCCTTTGTACAAACAGAATGAATGCAAACAAGATTAGTAGGGAAGTAACAAACTGGGAAAACATCTTTACAATTAAAGGTTCTGATAAAGGCCTCATTTCCAAAATATATAGAGAACTGACTCAAATTTATAAAAAATCAAGCCATTCTCCAATTGATAAATGGTCAAAGGATATGAACAGACAATTTTCAGATGAAGAAATTGAAACTATTACCACTCACATGAAAGAGTGTTCCAAATCACTATTGATCAGAAAAATGCAAATTAAGACAACTCTGAGATATCACTACACACCTGTCAGATTGGCTAAGATGACAGGAAAAAATAATGATGAATGTTGGAGGGGATGCGGGAAAACGGGGACACTGATGCATTGTTGGTGGAGTTGTGAACGAATCCAGCCATTCTGGAGAGCGATCTGGAATTATGCCCAAAAAGTTATCAAACTGTGCATACCCTTTGATCCAGCAGTGTTTCTATTGGGCTTATACCCCAAAGAGATACTAAAAAAGGGAAGGGGACCTGTATGTGCCAAAATGTTTGTAGCAGCCCTGTTTGTAGTGGCTAGAAACTGGAAAATGAATGGATGCCCATCAATTGGAGAATGGCTGGGTAAATTGTGGTATATGAATGTTATGGAATATTATTGCTCTGTAAGGAATGACCAGCAGGATGAATACAGAGAGGCTTGGAGAGACCTACATGGACTGATGCTAAGTGAGATGAGCAGAACCAGGAGATCATTATACACTTCGACAACGATATTGTATGAGGATGTATTCTGATGGAAGTGGATTTCTCTGACAAAGAGACTTAACTGAGTTTCATTGGAGAAATGATGGACAGAAACAGCTACACCCAAAGAAGGAATACTGGGAAATGAATGTGAACTATTTGCATTTTTGATTTTCTTCCCGAGTTATTTTTACCTTCTGAATCCAATTCTCCCTGTGCAACAAGAGAACTGTTCGGTTCTGCAAATATGTATTGTATCTAGGATATACTGCAACATATTTAACATATATAGGACTGCTTGCCATCCTGGGGTGGGGGGGAGGAGGGAGGGAGGGGAAAAAACGAAACATAAGTGATTGCAAGGGATAATGTCGTGTAAAAATTATCCTGGCATGGATTCTGTCAATACAAAGTTATTATTAAATAAAATAAAATTAAAAAAAAAAATAAAGATATACATATACACATGGAATCCCAAAAATTTTAGTACGATTTTGACCTTTAAAAATTTTAATACCATTTAGACTTTTAACAATGTTAAAGGCAAAGGAACTTCAGACAGATATATGTGTTTGTTAACTTATTATATTCTGTTAAATATTAAAGGCTTTGCATTGTTTTTAAAAAAAAAAAAACTTAATTGGCCAAATACAAAAAGAAGTAAAAAAAAAAAAAGTAAATAAAGAAAATAATTCATTAAAAATCAGAACTGAACAAATGGAAATGAATGACTCATGAGACATCAAGAATCAATCAAGCAAAATTTTTAAAAAAATGAAAAACTAGGAAAAAAATGTAAAATACCTACTTGGGAAAACAACTGACTTGGAAAATAGATCTAAGAATTATTGGACTCCCAGAAAACCACGATGTAAAAAAGAGCCTAAATATTTTTGAGGAAATCATTGAAGAGAACTGCCTGGATATCATAGAATCAGAAAGTAAAATAGCCATTGAAAGAAATCACCAAACACCACCTGAAAGAGACCCCAAAATTAAAACTCCAAGGAATATTGTGGCTAAATTTGAGAACTATTGGGCCAAGGGAAAAATATTATAAGCAGCCAAAAAAAAATTTTCAAATACCCAGGAGCCACAATAAGGATTACCCAGGTTCTAGCAGCTTTTTCCTTAAAGGATCAAAGGGCCTGGAATATGATATTCCAAAAGGCAAAGTTACTTGGAATGAAGCCAAGAACAAATTACCCCACTAAACTAAGCATTTTCTTCCAGGGAAGAAGATGGGCATTCAATGAAACAGGTGAATTCCATTTATTTCTGATGAAAAGACCAGAGCTAAACAAAAAATTTGACCTCCAAATATAGGATTCAAGAGAAGCATACAAAGTTAAAAGAACTCTTGAGAACTGTATTTCTATTATGGGTATACATAGACAGTACATGTATAATATGATTTTACTGTTATAATATAAAAAAGGAATTAGAGGTAGAAAGGGGATTGTACCAGAAAAAGGGAAAAGTGGAGGTAAAAAGAGGGAAATTACATCTCATGAAGAGATAAAGGAAATCTGTTATATTTGAGGGAAAGAAGGGATAGAGATGAACATTGTGTGAATTTTGCTTGCATCAGATTTGGCTCAAAGAAAAAATATTAGACATATTTGGTTTACAGAGACACTCGCTCACCTTATTGAAAAGTGGGAGGGGAAAGGCAAAAAGGGAAAGGGTAAGCTAAATAGAAGGGAATACAGAAATAGTAGGGGAAAGATATAAAAAAGGGAGAGGGATTCTAAAGTGGGATAGCTGCTTGAGGTAATTGGTACTCATAAATTAAATACTGGGGAGGGGGGAAAGGGTGAAAAGGAAACAGAAAAGTATAATCTGGCAATTATAAAAAGGCAGGAAATACAGAATTAGTAATTTTAACTATAAATGTGAATGGGGTTAACTCTCCCATAAAGCAGAAACCAATAACAGATTGGATTAAAAGTTAAAATCCTACAATATGTTGTTTATAAGAAACACATTTAAATCAGAATGATATATACAGAGTAAAGAGAAAAGGCTGGAGAAGAATCTCTTATGCTTCAGGTAGAGTCAAAAAGCAGGAGTAGTCATCCTTATCCCAAGCAAAAGCAAAAATTGATCTAATTAAAAGAGATAAGGAAGGAAACTATATCTTGCTAAAGGGTACCATAGATAATGACACAATATCAATACTAAATATATATACACCAAGTGATATAGCATGGAAATTCCTAAAGGAGAAGTTAATAGAGCTGCAAGAAGAAATAGACAACAAAACTATAATGGTGGGAGATGTCAACTTTTCTCTCTTAAAACTAGATAAATCAAATCATAAAATAAACTGGAAAGAAGTTTAAGAGATAAATAGAATACTAGAAAAGTTAGGCATGATAGATCTTTGGAGAAAATTTAAATGGAGACAGAAAGCAGTACACTTTCTTCTCGGCAGTTCATAGAACCTATACAAAAACTGACCATATATTAGGACATAAAGACCTTAAATTCAAATGCACAAAGACAGAAATAGTAAATGCACTTTTTTCAGATTATGATGCAATTAAAATTACATTCCATAAAAAGCCAGGGGAAAATACACCAAAAAGTAATTAGAAAATAAATAATCTCATCCTAAAGAATGAATGGGTGAAACAGCAAATCATAGACACAATTAATAATTTCATCCAAGAGAATGACAATAAATGAGACAACATATCAATATTTGTGGTATATAGCCAAAGCGGTAAGAAAGGGAAATTTTATACTTTAGAGGCTTACTTGCATAAAATAGAGAAAGAGAAGATCAATGAATTGGGCTTGCAACTACAAAAGCTAGAAAAGGAGCAAATTAAAACCCCTCAATCAAACACTAAACTTGAAATTCTAAAATTAAAAGGAGAGATTAATAAAATTGAAAGTAAAAAAAAAATTACTGAATTAATAAATAAAACTAAGAGTTGGTTTTATGAAAATAAATAATAAAATAGATAAACCTTTAGTAAATTTGATTACAAAAAGGAAAGAGGAAAATCAAATTATTAGCCTTAAAAAATGAAAAGGGAGAATTTTCCACAAATGAAGAGGAAATTAGAGCAATAATTAGGAGTTACTTTGCCCAAATTTATGGCAATAAATTTGATAACTTATGTGAAATGAAGGAATACTTACAAATATATAGGTTGCCCAGATTAACAAAGGAGGAAGTAAATTGCTTAAATAGTCCCATTTTAGAAAAAGAAATAGAACAAGCTATTAACCTACTCCCTAAGAAAAAAATCCCCAAGACCAGATGGCTTTACATGTGAGTTCTACCAAACATTTAAAGAACAATTTATTCCAATACTCTATAAACTATTTGAAAATAAAAAAGGGAATGAAGGACTCTTAACAAATTCCTTTTATGACATAAATATGGTACTGATACCTAAAGCAGGTAGGATGGAAGCAGAGAAAGAAAATTATAGACCAATCTCCCTAATGAATATTGATGCAAAAATCTTAAATAAAATATTAGCAAAGAGATTACAGAAATTCATTCCCCACACTATGCACCACAGCCAAGTAGGATTTATACCAGAAATGTAGGGCTGGTTCAATATTAGGAAAACTGTTAGTATAATTGACTATATCAACAACCAAAATAACAAAAACCATATGATTACATCAATATATGCAGGAAAAGAATTTGAAAAATCCAACACACATTCCTATTAAAAACACTAAAGAGTATAGGAATAAATGAACTTTTCCTTAAAATAGTCACTAGCATCTATTTACAACAATCAGTAACCATATGTAATTGGCATAAGCTGGAACCATTCCCCATAAGATCAGGAGTGAAATAAAGTTGCTCAGTATCACCATTACTATTCAATATTATACTATAAATGCTAGCTTTGGCAATAAGAGAAGAAAAAGAAATTAAAGGAATTAGAGTCAGTAATGAGGGAAGCAAATTATCACTTTTTGCAGATGATATTATGATATATTTAGAGAACCCCCAGAGAATCAGCTAAAAAAGCTATTAAAAATAATCCACACTTTTAGCAAAGTTGCAGGATACAAAATAAATCGACATAAATCATCAATAATTTTGTACATCACTAACAAAATCCAACAGCAAGAGATACAAAGAGAAATTCTATTTAAAATAAGTGTCAATAGTATAAAATATTTGGGAATCTGCCAAGGAAAAGTCAGGAACTATATGAGCAAAACTACAAAGCACTTTCCATACAAATAAAGTCAGATTTGAACAACTGGAAAAAATATCAAGTGTTCTTGGATAGGTCAAGTGAATATAATAAAGATGACAATAGTCTCTAGCCTAATCTATATATTTAGTGCTATACCAATCAATCCCAGGAAACTATTTTACTGACTAGGAAAAATAACAACAAAATTCATCTGGAAGAACAAAAGGTCAAAAATTTCAAGCGCATTAATGAGAAAAAAAAAATAATGGTGGCCTAGCAGTAGCAGATCTAAAACTATATTATAAAGCAGCAATTATCAAAATCATTCGGTACTGGCTAACAAAAAGAGTAGTTGATCAGTGGAATAGTTTAGGTTCACAGGACAAAATAGTAAATGACTACAGAGATCTAGTGTTTGAAAAACCCAAGGACCCCAGCTTTTGGGATAAAAATTCACTATTTGACAAAAACTGCTGGGAAAATTGTAAACTAGTATGGCAGAAATTAGGCCTAGGCATTGACACATACAACACTGTATACCAAGATAACTTTAAAATGAGTTCATGATCTAAACATAAAAAAAGGATATTATAAATAAATTAGAAGAACATAGGATAGTTTATTTCTCAGATCTGTGGAGGAAGAAGTAGTTTGTAACCAAAGAAGAACTAGGGTTCATTATTCATCACAAAATAGATAATTTTGATTATATTAAGTTAAATAATTTTTGTGCAAATAAAACTAAAGCAGACAAGATTAGAAGGGAAGCAATAAACTGGGAAAACATTTTTACATTCAACGGTTCTGACAAAGGCTTCATTTTCAAAATATATAGAGAATTGACTCCAATTTGTAAGAAATCAAGCCATTCTCCAATTGATAAATGGTCAAAGGATATGAACAGACAATTTTCAGATGAAGAAGTTGAAAGTATTACTAGTTATTTGAAAAGGTGCTCCAAATCACTATTGATCAGAGAAATGCAAATTAAGAAAACTCTGAGATGCCACTATACACCTCTCAGATTGGCTAAGATGATAGGAAAAGATAATGAGGAATGTTGGAGGGGATGTGGGAATACTGGAACACTGATACATTGTTGGTGGAACTGTGAACTAATTCAACCATTTTGTAGAGCAATTTGGAACTATGCTAAAAAAGTTACCAAACTGTGCTTACTCTTTGACCCAGCAGTGTTTCTACTGGGATTATATCCCAAAGAGAGCTTAAAGGAGGGAAAGGCACCCATATGTGCAAAAATGTTTGTGGCAGCCCTTTTTGTAGTAGCTGGACACTGGAAACTGAATGGATGTCCAACAAATGTAGAATGGCTGAATAAATTATAGTATATGATTGTTATGGAATATTATTGTTCTGTAAGAAATGACCAACAGTATGATTTCAGAGAGGTCTGGAGAGACTTAAATGAATTGATGCTAAGTGAACTGAGCATCAATTATACATGGCAACAACAATACTATACAAAGATTAATTCTGATGGAGGTGGCTCTCTTCAAAAATGAGATGATTCAAACCAGTTCCAATTGTTCAGTAATGAAGAGAGTCATCTATACCCGGAGAGAGGACTATGTGGACCACAACATAGCATATTTGTTTTCTTTCTCAGGTTTTTTTCTTTCTAGATCTGATTTTTCTTGTGCAGCAAAATAACTGTATAAATATGTACACATATATTGGATTTAACATATTTAACATGTATGGGAATACCTGCCATCTATTTGAGGGGGTGGAAGGAAGCAGGAGAAAATTTGAAAAGCAAATTAAAAAAAAAAACTATTTTAAAAAAGTAAAGCTATCAATTGTTTCCAATAGGTTTCTGGATTATCTTCAAGATAGTCTAAGTAGATCATCATATCATCTGCAAAGATTAATAGTTTTATTTCCTCATTGCCTATTCTAATTTCTTTAATATCTTCTTTTTTTATGGCTAAAGCTACTGTTTCTAGTATAACACTGAATAATATTGGTAATAATAGGCATCTTTGTTTCTCTTCTGATCTTATTGGGAATGCATCCAGCTTCTCTACATTATAAATAATGCTTGTTGGGGGCAACTAGGTGGCACAATGGATAGATCACCAGCCCTGAAGTCAGGATAACCTGAGTTAAAATCTGGTTTCGGACACTTATCACTATGTGGTCCTGGACAAGTCACTTAACCCCAATTGCTTTAGCAGAACAAACAAACAAACAAAAATAATGTTTGCTCTTGGTTTTAGATAGGTACTGCTTATTATTTTAAGGATAAACATCAAATTTCTATGATCAGTAGCAGTATAATTCCTATTGACCAAGATTACTAAATGCAGTCAGAATCCTTTACTATCCTGGAACTGTCAAGTTGTTTTTAACTACATTTCAGTTATTTCTAGAACTTTTATAGCTTTAATTAATATAATTTAAATAGCATGATTTCTTTGAGTAAATATCCCCTTTCAGTAAAAAAAAAAAAAAAATACAAATGATGGCAGGAGTATTTCATTTGATATCCTACACACAATAACAGTGTTTGTCCTTAAAGCCAAAACTTCTAGTCCTATGCAGTGGGATACAATCTAGCCTGAATTCATCAATGAATTGTTATTTTAAAAATTAAGTAAAGGATTTCCCTCTCTCAAAAAAATTATTAACTGAGGCCACAACCATAATCTACAGATCTGCAGGCTAGTTGCTGTTTATTATAATATATCAATACTTTGTTTCAAGTTTCTCTTTACTCCATTTAACATCCAAAGCTTGTTGTTCAGTCATAGGATCAAGACACTATGATTTATTCTCTGTTCAATTGAAATGTTATCTAAAAATTTCTGGCAGGCTACCCACAGTCAGGATCATATGTTAAACTCTACTGCAACCTTGTTTCCATATTTTCTTTTCATGGAATCATTTAAATAGATAGCAACGTCTTCTGACTGATAACCACATTTGATCCTGCCCCTCATATCACCAAGAGAATAGTGGGACAGTTGAGCCACATTGGTTGATGTCACAAATTTCATCCCATAAACCAACTAATTTATTGTAGTAGATCCATCACTTCTTCTCCATTTTATAGGGAGGATACAGTGACTCAGTACTAACTCTTTGGGCAGTAACCTCTTGACATCTTTTAAAATTTCTATCAAGAATTTGAGGTCATTCTTTGGATCACACCATTCTTGAGGTACAAAGAATCATAGGGTAAAACTTAAAAGTATTTACTGAATACTTTTTTTGTTTTTTGGCTGGAAAGCCAATTTAGACATTTAGGAGGTTTAAGTCTGTAGTTAGATTAGTTATCATGTTCTTGGAAGAATTTGTGGTATTAAATCTTATGGAGATTCCAAGAATAGCTATTTTCTTCAGATACTACTCATATCCCCTGATTTTCTATCTGAAATCAAGAAACAGATTATTTTTTTCTTCTGACCATTGACTAACAAGGAGATGCATTTACTGCATAAAATCCTGACCACAAGATATTCTCACTTATATTGTCCATCATTTTGATCATAAAGCGAATGGTGTCTCTACTATGGTCAAATCATCTGTGTAGGCTAGAACATTAATTTTGCTATCATATAATTTGCAACCTTGTATTGGCCTTATCACAGCACATTTTGTCAATTCCAGAATTAAATAAAAATTATGGGCCTATGGGGGCAGTTCTGGATCACTTCCACCTGAATATTAATACTTGGTATCAATCTATATCTAATATAGATAGATTTAGTTAAATTTTGGAAAGATTATTATTCAAGTTGAGTCTTTGTATAATGATAATCAAGTGAAAATTACTTTCTAATGAAAATCAGAATATTTTTCTATGAATCATATTGTCATGTGTTATACTAAGCTAAAGAAACTGGATAGAATTGAGCCAAGCCACCCCACAGATTTTTTTTTCATGTTTGGCTTTGTGTAAGATAAAAGGCAATTAGAAATTATGTTTCCTATGAACCCTCATGTCATATAAAGACTTTGATTGCTGTTGAGGCATTCATTTCTCATATTCCAATTAATGAGTCTTTTAGATAGGCATAGACCGGACCCATAGTGCTACTCAAGTAAATATATCTTCACTTGGAAAGCAGATTCCTGCTCCTTTTTTGTAGATGGAAATAGTACTAAATGACTGTCATTACTTTGGGACATAAACATATTTGTGATATACATTTAAAAATAGTGGTTCCTTATAAGTGATCATTACAAGTGGTTCCTTAATAGTGAACCTTTAAGATAATCTTCTTCCAGATCAATCAGTCAATGTTTAAATCAAATATTTGCTTGCCATGTGCTATATACTATATACTAGATCCAGTATTTAAAACCATCTGGTGCACGGATTGTGTTCTTATAGCATTTTTGTCAATCTCATAATCAGTGAGAGCAAATGGAACACAGAATTGGTTCCCCAAGTCAAGAAGTTTGTCATATTTCAGTATTAAGTTATAAATGAGTATAATATAAATAATACTGGCTCCAAATACTTTTTAAAAGTATTTATGAAATGTTGACATCTGCCTGATGTCATGGGGAGGCCTCATTGGTTGCCTTTCTATTGGCATGTGGATCATTAGCTCAATATAATTTTGTAACCAGCCAGCTTTTGCATCATAATTTAAAAATTTCACTAATTAAAAAATTAAAAATTAAAAAAATTTTAAAAAATTGTGGGCTAATAAAGTCAATAAGTAGTGCTTTGTAATTTAAAATAGTTATTAGGTTCCTTTTTTGAAGTATTAATTTTAAATTATTTCAATTTCAGCTTGGGCATCACTGCTTTTTCACTGTGTGTGTGTGTGTGTGTGTGTGTGTGTGTGTGTGTGTGTGTTTCCTAAAAGGCCTCCTTTATAGATTATTCTGCACATCTCAGCCCATCAGCCCATTAGTATCTTCAATGGACAACTTTACTTGTTCAATTGACAACTTGTTCCGATTTTAGTCCATGGCTTTCTAATTGTTCTAAGTTCAGTTGGTTCCATGTTTTTGAAGGAATTCAAATATTGTTACATTTTATTGACATAAGGCAGAGGTCTATGCTTATTAAGGTTCATAATATTTCCAGAAGTTTACACATGTGTTAAATCTTTCTATCCACACTTCCATTAAGTTTATTGATTTGATTTCCTAACATGGAAGCAAAAAATGAAAATGTGAACTGAGTGCATTATGATAATTTGGGTAGTCATTCTCTGAATCACAATACTACATCATTTATCTTACAGTGGCTTCTTTCAACACTTCTCTATGCATCTATTTGATGATGATCTTAAATGGTCTTACAATAAAAGTGCTCCTATGGATGAAAACTATAAAGTTAATCTGATTATATTTAAAAATATATTGATATTTAAAAATAAATAACATTATGTGTAATTATATTTTTAATCTGGATTCATGGAATTTTCAATTAATCAATTTTTATTTTGGGTTGTACATGTGCATTCAATTTTTCTCCATATTCCCTTATGAATCATGTTGGGAGAGAAAAATTAGAACAAAAGGGGATAAATCTGAGAGAAAAATAAAACAGAAGGAAAAAATGAATATAGCATGTAATGATTTACATTCAGTTTCCATAGTTTTCTCTCTGGATCAGGATGGCGTTTTCTATCCAAAGTTTATTGGGATTGTATTGGATCACTGAACCACTGAGAAAAACCAAGTTTGTCATAATTGATCATCCCAAAATCTTGTTGTTACTATGTAAAATCTATCCCTGGTTCTGCTAGTTTAGCTTAGCTTCAGTTCATGTAAATCTTTCCAGGCCTTCCTAAAATCACCCTGTTTACCATGTTTTATAGAACAATAATATTCCATTACTTTCACATGCAACAAGTTACTCAGACATTCCCTACATGATGGCCATTTACTCATTTTTTCAATTCTTTGCCATCACAAAAAAAGTGCTACAAACATTTTTGCATATGTGAGTCATTTCCCCTCCTTTATTATTACCTTGGGAAACAGATCCAGCAGTGGCACTGCTAGATCAAAGGGTATGCAGAATTTTATAGTCCTTTGGGCATAGTACCAAATTGCTCCAGAACATGATTGGATTATCTCACAACTCCAGCAATGAGTTTTCCTACATCCCCTCCAACATTCATCATTACCTTTTCCTATCATGTTAACTAATCTGAGTGGTGTGAAGTGGAACCTCAGAGTTGTTTTAATTTGCACTTCTTTACTCAAAAATTTGGAGATTTTTTTTTCGATATGATTACAAATGGCTTTCACTTCTTCATCTGAAAATTTTCTGTTCATTTCCTTGACTATCAATTAAGTGATGGGCTTTGTTTTTTAAATGTTAATTAATTAACTAATTAATTAATTTTTGCTGAGGTAAAAAAATTAAGTAACTTGCCCAAGATCACACAGCTAGGAAGTGTTAAGTGTCTGAGGCCAGATTTGAACTCAGGTCCTCCTAACTTCAGGGATGGTACTCTTGGTATTTTTTTAAAGAAAAATTTGATAACTGTTTTCAACATAATGGGTGCTTTTATAATCCTGTTTTTTTTTTTTAATATATTTTTAAACACTTAGGTTTTGATGGGATCCTGTAATGTTCTCTTTGTCCGTTTCTTGAGGTCTCTGGAGGCAGCTTTAGTTTCCGTTCAGCAATCACCACAAATGTAGCCAGGTATTAAAGTCCACATCCTTTATTGTCTCTTTCAAAGTTTTGTCTCCTTTCCTGGGGCCCAGTTAGCTTTCTTAGAGGCCTATCTCTCTCCTTGGTTCCTAGAGCTTGAGCTCCTGCCAACAGTTCTTTGTGTTCTCTGCCTCTGCCATCTTCTTGAGTTCCTCCTGAATGTGTCTTGGTTTCTGTGGGGGAGGCAGGAGGACCACCAGCATGGTCTCTGTCTTGCAGTTCTGATTCTGGCTGAGTTTGTCTGAGCTTATATGTTCTCTTATCGTAGATGTGAATCTTGTGGAACTATATTAAGTAGTAAGTACTTATACTGAATTAGAGAACTGTTAAGCACCATGCTAAGCAACCATTGTCTCTATCAATTCCACTGAGTTAGCACCTTGTAAGAATCTTTGTTTCAGAGTTCTGGCCCATAACAGGATCCATAGTCTTTGCCAGACTTCCAAAAGTATTCATTACATAAACAATGTTAAGAATTCATGGTTTGCTGGAGCAGAATCTATTATGCTTCAGGTAAAGTCAAAAAAGCAGGGGTAGCCATCCTTATCTCAGATCAAGCAAAAGCAAAGATTGATCTAATTAAAAGAGATAAGGAAGGAAACTATATTTTGCTTAAGGGTACTATAGACAATGAAGCAATATCAGCATTAAACATATATGCACCAAGCAGTATAGCATCTAACTTCCTAAAGGAGAAGTTAAGAGAGTTGCGAGAAGAAATAGATAGCAAAACTATAATAGTGGGAGATCTCAATCTTGCACTCTCAGATTTAGATAAATCAAATCACAAAACAAATAAGAAAGAAATTAAAGATGTAAATAGAATATTAGAAAAATTAGGTATGATAGATCTCTGGAAAAAACTGAATGGTGACAGAAAGGAGTATACTTTCTTCTCAGCAGTTCATGGAACCTACACAAAAATTGACCATATATTAGGGCATAAAGACCTCAAAATTAAATGCAGGAAGGCAGAAATAGTAAATGCTTTCTTTTCAGATCACAATGCAATAAAAACTACATTCAACAAAAAGTTAGGTGTAAATAGACCAAAAAGTAATTGAAACTAAATAATCTCATCTTAAAGAATGATTGGGTGAAACAGCAAATTATAGACACAATTAATAATTTCACTCAAGATAATGACAATGATGAGACATCATATCAAAATTTATGGGATTCAGCTAAAGCAGTAATAAGGGGAAATTTTATATCCTTAGAGGTTTACTTAAATAAAATAGAAAAAAAGAAGATCAATGAATTGGGCCTGGAACTTAAAAAGTTAGAAAAAGACCAAATTAAAAACCCCCAATCAATTACTAAACTTGAAATTCTAAAATTAAAAGGAGAAATTAATAATATAGAAAGTAAAAAAAAAAAAAAACTATTGAACTAATAAATAAAACTAAGAGTTGGTTTTATGAAAAAACCAATAAAATTGATAAACCTTTGGTAAATTTGATTAGAAAAAGGAGGGAAATTGAATTGGCAGTCTTAAAAATGAAAAAGGAGAACTTTCCACTGATGAAGAGGAAATTAAAGAAATAACAAGGGGTTACTTTGCCCAACTTTATGCCAATAAATTTGATAACCTAAGCAAAATGGATGACTACCTCCAAAAATATAGGCTTCCCAGATTATCAGAGGAGGAAGTAAATTACTTAAATAGTCCCATTTCAGAAAAAGAAATAGAACAAGCTATTAATCAACTCCCTAAAAAAAAAATCCCCTGGACCAGATGGATTTACATGTGAATTCCACCAAACATTCAAAGAACAATTAGCCCCAATGCTTTATAAACTATTTGAAAAAATAGGGAATGAAGGAGTCCTACCAAACTCCTTTTATGACACAGACATGGTACTGATACCTAAACCAGGTAGGTTGAAAACAGAGAAAGAAAATTATAGACCAATCTCCCTAATGAATATTGATGCTAAAATCCTAAAAAAGACATTAGCAAAAAGACTACAGAAAATCATGCCCAGGATAATACACCACGATCAAGTAGGATTTATATCAGGAACACAGGGCTGGTTCAATATTAGGAAAACTATCAGTATAATTGGCCATATTAATAACCAAATTAACAAAAACCATATGATCATCTCAATAGATGCAGAAAAAAGCATTTGATAAAATCCAACATCCATTCCTATTAAAAACTCTTGAGAGTATAGGAATAAATGGACTTTTCCTTAAAATAATCAGTAGCATCTATTTAAAACCAGCAGTAAGCATCATATGTAACAGGGACAAACTGCAACCATTCCCAACAAGATCAGGAGTAAAACAAGGTTGTCCACTATCGCCGTTACTATTTAATATTGTATTAGAAATGCTAGCTTTGGCAATAAGAGTTGAGACAGAAATTAAAGGAATAAGAATAGGCAATGAGGAAACCAAATTATCACTCTTTGCTGATGATATGATGGTATACCTAGAGAACCCCAGAAACTCTACCAAAAAGTTATTAGAAACAATCCACACCTTCAGCAAAGTTGCAGGATACAAAATAAACCCACATAAGTCATCAGCATTCTTTTATATCACTAACAAAACCCAACAGTTAGAGTTACAAAAAGAAATTCCATTTAAAGTAACTACTGATTGTATAAAATATTTAGGAATCTATCTGCCAAGGGAAAATCAGAAACTTTATGAGCAAAACTACAAAACACTTTCCACACAAATTAAGTCTGATCTAACCAACTGGAAAAATATTAAATGCTCTTGGATTGGGCGAGCAAATATAATAAAGATGACAATACTACCTAAATTAATCTATTTACTGAGCGCTATACCAATCAGACTCCCCAAAAACTACTTTGATGAACTAGAAAAAATAACAACAAAGTTCATATGGAAAAACAAAAGGTCAAGAACTTCAAGGGAATTAATGAAAAAAAAAATCAAATGAAGGTGGCCTAGCTGTACCAGATCTAAAATTATATTATAAAGTAGCAGTTACTAAAACCATCTGGTATTGGCTAAGAAATAGACTAGTTGATCAATGGAATAGGTTAGGTTCAAAGGACAAAACAGCCAATAACTTTAATAATATAGTGTTTGACAAACCCAAAGACACCAGTTTCTGGGATAAAAATGCATTATTTGACAAAAATTGCTGGGAAAATTGGAAATTAGTAATGGCAGAAACTAGGCATTGACCCACACTTAACACCATATACCAAGATAAGATCAAAATGGGTTCATGACCTAGGCATAAAGAATGAAATTATAAATAAATTGGAAGAACATAGGATAGTTTACCTCACAGACCTGTGAAAGAGGGAGGAATTTATGACCAAAGAAGAACTAGAGATCACTATTGACCACAAAATAGAAAATTTTGATTATATCAAATTGAAGTTTTTGTACAAATAAAACAAATGCAGACAAGATTAGAAGGGAAACAATAAACTGGGAAAACATTTTTACAATCAAAGGTTCTGATAAAGGCCTCATTTCCAAAATATATAGAGAATTGACTCTAATTTATAAGAAATCAAACCATTCTCCAATTGATAAATGGTCAAAGGATATGAACAGACAATTCTCAGACGAAGAAATTGAAACTATTTATAGACATATGAAAATATGCTCCAAATCATTATTAATCAGAGAAATGCAAATTAAGACAACTCTGAGATACCACTACATACTTGTCAGATTGGCTAGAATGACAGGGAAAGATAATGTGGAATGTTGGAGGGGATGTGGGAAAACAGGGACACTGATACATTGTTGGTGGAATTGTGAGCACATCCAGCCATTCTGGAGAGCAATTTGGAACTATGCTCAAAAAGTTATCAAACTGTGCATACCCTTTGATCCAGCAGTGTTTCTACTGGGCTTATACCCCAAAGAGATACTAAAGAAAGGAAAGGGACCTGTATGTGCCAAAATATTTGTGGCAGCCCTGTTTGTAGTGGCTAGAAGCTGGAAAATGAAAGGATGCCCATCAATTGGAGAATGGTTGAGTAAATTGTGTTATATGAATGTTATGGAATATTATTGTTCTGTAAGGAATGACCAGCAGGACGAATACAGAGAGGACTGGTGAGACTTACATGAACTGATGCTAAGTGAAACGAGCAGAACCAGGAGATCATTATATACCTCACCAATGATACTGTTTGAGGATGTATCCTGATGGAAGTGGATCTCTTCAATAAAGAGAGCTTTAATTGATCAAAGATGGACAGGAGCAGCTACACCCAAAGAAAGAACACTGGGAAATGAATATAAACTGCTTGCATTTTTATTTTTCTTCCCGGGTTATTTATACCTTCTGAATTCAATTCTCCCTGTGCAACAAGAAAACTGTTCGATTCTGCACACATATATTGTATCTAGAATATACCGTAACCTATTCAACATCTAAAGGACTGCTTGCCATCTAGGGGAAAGGGTAAAGGGAGGGAGGGGAAAAATCAGAACAGAAGTGAATGCAAGGGATAATGCTGTAAAATATTACCCTGGCATGGGTTCTATCAATAAAAAGTTATTAAAAAAAAAAGAATTCATGGTTCAAGTTATCAAATACAAGGAAATATGCGTGACATAATTTTATATCTTTTCCCTTTAAAGAGGCACTTAGATATCATTAGTCTTTTTTTTTCCTGTATAAAAACAAACATTGCTTCCCTCATTGTTGTATGGAAATGTCCTAGGTTTTCAAAGGTTTTGCCAGCAGAGCAAAAATTATCAAACTTGAAAGCTTTGAATATTGGCCTTGCCATTATATTGTTTGAGTACTCATGTATATAGGGTCTTATATACAATTTCAAAAATTATTCAAAATATAACTTTATATATGTAATATATGTATATGTGTATGCATAATATATGAAAAATTAATGTAGGTGAGGCAAGCGTAGAAAATAGAAAATTGGATTTGAAGTTATGGGTGCAAGTTGTGTCTTTTGAAAAATATTGTCTAGAGCAAGGGAGCCATTTAAGTTATTAATGATCCAGGCAACTCTCCAGGAATTTTTGTCTGAGGACCAACCTAGATAAGTTCAGAGATGCTCACTATAAGAAATATATTTAACAGATGATGAATTACTTAGAACTTGATCATTCATAAAACCATTTAGTGAAGTAAGGGAAATGAATCAAGTCATCACTGAAAATTTATTAAACACTTATTTTCACCAGATTCTATTATGCACTGAAGACACACACCAAAAAGGACAAGAATAGTTCCTGAATTTTAGGCATTTATAATCTAAAGGAGAAAATAATGTACAGACAAGATACATACATCATAAATTAAAAATAATCTCAGTGTTAAAGCATTGGTGTTAAGGGGTGCTAGAAAGGGCTTCTAGGAGAAGGTAGAATTTTACCTCTGATTTAAAGGAAGCTAAGAGGCAGAGATAAGAATCAACAACTTTTCAGACATAGGGAATAGCACATAAAATGCAATTAGTAAATTGATTACTTTGTATAAGAAATGGCAAGGAGATCATTACCTCTGAATCTTATAGTATGTGGGGAATGGTAAGGTTTAAGAATGGTAGAAAACATAAAAAAGAGGAATGTCAGATTATGGAGATCTTTGAATGCCATATTATTTGAGATAATAGAAAGCTACTGGAATTTGGTGGATAAATAAGACCTGATATCTTAGTGAATGATGGAGTGCAATAGGGAGAGACCTGAGGAAGGGAATTTAACTAGTAGGCTATTTTAGTAATGATTTTGAGGTGATGTGAGCCTAAATCACAGTAGTAACAATGTCAGAGGGGAGAGAAATTTGAATATGAGAAATATTATAAAGATAAAATTAATGAAATTTGGCAAAAGATGGGATATAGAGTGTGAGATTAAGGAATAAAAAAATGACACCTAGGCTATAACCCAGGTAACAGGTACGTCTCTCAATTTGTAAGATGAAAATACAACAGTGGCTATATAGCAGGAAGAATCTTTTCTGAGAGTGATTAGAAGCTCCAGTCAAAGGCTATTATTAAGAAGCTTTGATATTTAACTGTGTTAAAGTCATATTGATGTCAAGAAGTTGGTCAAATTGATCTACAGATCATTTTATAATTATATTTTCAAACCAGAAGTATTATGAACATGGGTAATAGTTACAATCAACCTGATAGACACAAGTTTAAGAGTAACTAGATGCTACATACATTCTACCCCCCCAAAAAAATTTGCTTTATTAGTCATGCACCAAATTGGTTAATAAGAAGTTCTTATATTTGGTTTGTGAGAGACAATAATTCCTAAAAATTTGAATAAGTTTTAGAGTCTTTGTATTGAAAATAAATCACAACAAAACGTTTTTTTTCCTGCAACTAAGCAATATTGGCATAAAGCTCACAGGATTTCAATAAGGTTATTAACAACAACAACAACAACAACAACAACAACAAAAACAACTTGGTGTTAGTCACCTTAAAGATCATCAAAGCACTTTCATGCTTGGAAATTAGTTCCTGCTACCTCAAAACCTAACACAATATGGTAATTGATATTAGAGAGAAATGAAAAATTCAGACAATTCTTTTTATAAATGTGTGCCTATCATTTACTGTCTATGTAACCTTGAATATGTGGCAGATCTCTTAAATTCAACATGTCCCAATATCTGTCGCAAGGTTGTCTTTCTCACATTGTATGGGTGTATTATCATGTGAGTAAAAAGGAAGGAGAATAAATTTATCTAACTTTTCCCCCCTACAATTCTTCAAGGAGAGAAAATGTGAAAAATTACACATACTTTCAGGCACAGAAAATTCTTTGGTTTATTTTGTTAAACTGTTTTCTTTCTTTTTAAATAGCTTTCTTCCAAGAAAAGGCTCTCTGCTTGAATTTTTTTGGGGGGAGAATCAATATGTTTGGAAAATAATTTAATGTCAATACAAAAGTTTTATCAAAAAAGTATGATGAATTTCTTTCTTTTTTTTTTTCTGGTGAAGTTATTTATTTATTTTTAAAATTTTATTTAATAATTACTTTGTATTGACAGAATCCATGCCAGGGTATTTTTTTTTTTACAACATTATCCCTTGCACTTGTTTCTGTTCCAATTTTTCCCCTCCCTCCCTTCACCCCCTCCCCTCCCCTAGATGGCAAGCAGTCCTATATATGTTAAATATGTTGCAGTATATCCTAGATACAATACATATTTGCAGAACCGAACAGTTCTCCTGTTGCACAAGGAGAATTGGATTCAGAAGGTAAAAATAACTCGGGAAGAAAATCAAAAATGCAAAGAGTTCACATTCGTTTCCCAGTGTTTCTTCTTTGGGTGTAGCTGTTTCTGTCCATCATTTATCCATTGAAACTCAGGTCTCTTTGTCATAGAAATCCACTTCCATCAGAATACATCCTCATACCATATCGTTGTCGAAGTGTATAATGATCTCCTGGTTCTGCTCATCTCACTTAGCATCAGTCCATGTAGGTCTCTCCAAGCCTCTCTGTATTCATCTTGATGGTCATTCCTTACAGAGCAATAATATTCCATAACATTCATATACCACAATTTACCCAGCCATTCTCCAATTGATGGGCATCCATTCATTTTCCAGCTTCTAGCCACTACAAACAGGGCTGCTACAAACATTTTGGCACATACAGGTCCCTTTCCCTTCTTTAGTATTTCTTTGGGATATAAGCCCAATAGAAACACTGATGGATCAAAGGGTATGCACAATTTGATAACTTTTGGGGCATAATTCCAGATTGCTCTCCAGAATGGTTGGATTCATTCACAATTCCACCAACAATGCATCAGTGTCCCAGTTTTCCCGCATCCCCTCCAACATTCATCATTATTTTTTCCTGTCATTTTAGCCAATCTGACAGGTGTGTAGTGGTATCTCAGAGTTGTCTTAATTTGCATTTCTCTGATCAATAATGATTTGGAACACTCTTTCATGTGAGTGGTAATAGTTTCAATTTCTTCATCTGTAAATTGTCTGTTCATATCCTTTGACCATTTATCAATTGGAGAATAGCTTGATTTCTTATAAATTTGAGTCAGTTCTCTATATATTTTGGAAATGAGGCCTTTATCAGAACCTTTAACTGTGAAGATGTTTTCCCAGTTTGTTGCTTCCCTTCTAATCTTGTTTGCATTAGTTTTATTTGTACAAAAGCTTTTTAATTTGATGTAATCAAAATTTTCTATTTTGTGATCAGTAATGGTCTCTAGTTCATCTTTGGTCACAAATTTCTTTCTCCTCCACAAGTCTGAGAGATAAACTATCCTATGTTCCTCTAATTTATTTATAATCTCGTTCTTTATGCCTAGGTCATGGACCCATTTTGATCTTATCTTGGTATATGGTGTTAAGTGTGGGTCCTTGCCTAATTTCTGCCATACTAATTTCCAATTATCCCAGCAGTTTTTTATCAAATAATGAATTCTTATCCCAGAAGTTAGGGTCTTTGGGTTTGTCAAACACTAGATTGCTATAGTTGACTATTCTGTCTTGTGAATCTAACCTTTTCCACTGATCCACTAATCTATTTCTTAGCCAATACCAAATGGTTTTGGTGACTGCTGCTTTATAATATAATTTTAGATCAGGTACAGCTAGGCCACCTTCATTTGATTTTTTTTTTTCATTAATTCCCTTGAGATTCTTGACTTTTTATTGTTCTATATGAATTTTGTTGTTATTTTTACTAGATCATTAAAATATTTTCTTGAAAGTCTGATTGGTATAGCACTAAATAAATAGATTAGTTTAGGGAGTATTGTCATCTTTATTATATTTGCTCGGCCGATCCAAGAGCACTTAATATTTTTCCAATTATTTAAGTCTGACTTTATTTGTGTGGAGACTTTTTTATAATTTTGCTCATATAATTCCTGACTTTCCTTTGGTAGATAGATTCCCAAATATTTTATGGTATCAACAGTTATTCCGAATGGAATTTCTCTTTGTATCTCTTGCTGTTGGGTTTTGTTGGTGATGTATAAAAATGTTGAGGATTTATGGGGATTTATTTTGTAGCCAGCTACTTTGCTAAATTTATGAATTATTTCTAAGAGCTTTTTAATAGAATCTCCGGGGTTCTCTAGTTATACAATCATATCATCTGCAAAGAGTGATAGTTTGGTTTCCTCATTGCCTACTCTTATTCCTTTAATATCTTTCTCGACTCTTATTGCAGAGGCTAGTGTTTCTAATACAATATTAAATAATAATGTTGATAGTGGGCAACCTTGCTTCACTCCAGATCTTACTGGGAAAGGTTCCAGTTTTTCCCCATTGCATATAATGCTTACTGATGGTTTTAAATATATGCTCCTGACTAATTTAAGGAAAAGTCCATTTATTCCTATGCTCTCAAGTGTTTTTATTAGGAATGGATGTTGGATTTTATCAAATGCTTTTTCTGCATCTATTGAGATGATCATATGGTTTTTGTTTGTTTGGTTATTGATATAGTCAATTATGTTAATAGTTTTCCTAATATTGAACCAGCCCTGCATTCCTGGTATAAATCCTACTTGGTCATAGTTTATTATCCTGGGGATGATTTTCTGTAACCTTTTTGCTAATATTTTATTTAAGATTTTAGCATTAATATTCATTAGGGAGATTGGTCTATAATTTTCTTTCTCTGTTTTCAACCTACCTGGTTTAGTTTTCAGTACCATGTCTGTGTCATAAAAGGAGTTTGGTAGGACACCTTCAATCCCTATATTTTCAAATAGTTTATTTAGCATTGGAGTTAATTGTTCTTTAAATGTTTGGTAGAATTCACATGTAAATCCATCTGGTCCTGGGGATTTTTTCTTAGGGAGTTGATTGATAGTTTGTTCTATTTCTTTTTCTGAGATGGGACTGTTTAGGATATTTACTTCTTCCTCTGTTAGTTTGGGCAAGCTATATTTTTGGAGGTATTTTTCTATTTCATTTAAGTTGTCGAATTTATTGGCATAAAGTTAGGCAAAGTAACTCCTAATTATTGCCCTAATTTCCTCTTCATTAGTGGCGAGTTCTCCCTTTTCATTTTTAAGACTAACAATTTGATTTTCCTCTTTCCTTTTTTTAATCAGATTTACTAAGGGTTTGTCTATTTTGTTGGTTTTTTCATAGAACCAACTCTTAGTTTTATTAATTAATTCAATAGGTTTTTTTTACTTTCAATTTTATTGATCTCTCCTTTTATTTTTAGAATTTGTGGGGGTTTTTAATTTGTTCCTTTTCTAGCATTTTTAGTTGCAAGCCCAATTCATTGACCTTCTCTTTCTCTATTTTATACAAATAGGCCTCTAGAGATATGAAATTTCCCCTTATTACTGCTTTGGCTGCATCCCATACATTTTGGTATGATGTCTCATTATTATCGTTTTCTTGGGTAAAGTTATTAATTATGTCTATGATTTGCTGTTTCACCCAATCATTCTTTAGTATGAGATTATTTAGTTTCCAATTATTTTTTGGTCTACTTCCTCCTGGCTTTTTGTTGAATGTAATTTTCATTGCATCATGGTCTGAAAAGGATGCATTTACTATTTCTGCCTTACTGCATTTGAGTTTAAGGTTTTTATGTCCTAATATATAGTCAATTTTTGTATAGGTTCCATGAACTGCTGAAAAGAAAGTGTATTCCTTTCTGTCTCCATTACATTTTCTCCAGAGATCTATCATATCTAAATTTTCTTGTATTCTATTTACCTCTTTGACTTCTTTCTTATTTATTTTGTGGTTTGATTTATCTAATTCTGAGAGTGCAAGGTTAAGATCTCCCACTATTATAGTTTTACTGTCTATTTCTTCTTGCAGCTCTCTTAATTTCTCTTTTAAGAATTTAGATGCTACACCACTTGGTGCATATATGTTTAATATAGATAGTGCTTCATTATTCATGCTACCCTTTAGCAAGATATAGTGCCCTTCCTTATCTCTTTTAATTAGATCAATTTTTGCTTTAGCTTGATCTAAGATCAGGATGGCTACCCCTGCTTTTTTGACTTCACCTGAAGCATAGTAGATTTTGCTCCAACCTTTTACCTTTAACCTGCATGTATCTCCCCGCTTCAGGTGTGTTTCCTGCAAACAACATATTGTAGGATTCTGGCTTTTAATCCATTCTGCTAACTGCTTCCTCTTTATGGAGGAGTTTACCCCATTCACATTTATGGTTACAATGACCAATTCTGTATTACTTGCCATCTTGTTAACCCCGGTTTATGTTTTTCTCCCTTCTTTCCCCTTTACCCCCCTTCCCAGTATGAAGCTTGTGAGCACCACTTGCTTCTCATAGCCCTCCTTTTTTTAGTATCCCTCCCCCCACCCTTAGAGTTCCTCCCCCTATCTTACCCCTTTCCCTCCCAGTTACCGTATTCCCTTCCACTTAGCTTATTCCTTCCCTTTTCACTTTTCCCTTCTCACTTTTCAATGAGGTGGGAGAAGTTTCACCATGGATTGAATATGTCTAAAATTTTTCTCTTAAAGCCAATTCTGAAGGCAGTAAGATACTCACTATATTCATCCCCCTCCATTCTTTCTCTCAGATATAATAGGTTTCCTATGCCTCTTCATGAGATGTACTACCCCCACTTTACCCTTTTTCTGGGACAATGTCCTTTCCACATCAGTTTCTAGAACAAGGTATACATGTATTCTTTATACATCTTTATAGCCGAAATATAGTTCCCAAGATTAATCTTTACCTTTTTAGATTTCTCTTGAGTTCTATATTTTTAGATCAAATTTTTTGTTAAGTTCTGACTTTTTCATCAAAAATAGGTGAAATTCGCTTACTTTGTTGAATGTCCATCTTCTTCCCTGGAAAAAAAGATGCTCATTCTAGCTGGGTAAGTTATTTTTGGTTGCATACCAAGTTCCTTAGCCGTTCGGAATATCATATTTCAGGCCCTTCGATCTTTTAGTGTGGATGCTCCCAGATCCTGGGTGATCCTTATTGTGGCTCCTTGATACTTGAATTGGGTTTTTCTAGCTGCCTGCAATATTTTTTCCTTCGTCTGAGGGTTCTGGCATTTGGCCACTATATTCCTTGGTGTTTTGATTTTAGGATCCCTTTCAGTGGGTGATCGATGAATTCTTTCAATGTTTATTTTTTCCTCTGTTCCTATGACTTCTGGGCAGTTCTCTTTGATAATTTCCTAGAAAATAGTGTCCAGACTCTTTTTTTCATCATGCTTTTCTGGAAGTCCAGTGATTCTCAGATTGTCTCTCCTGGATCTGTTTTCCAGGTCTGTTGTCTTCCCCAGAAAGTATTTCACATTCTTTTCCATTGTTTGATTTTTTTGGATTTGTTTGACTGATTCTTCTTGTCTCCTCGAGTCATTCAATTGCAATTGTTCGATTCTGATTTTCAGTGAAGTATTTTCTTCACTGACTTTTTAAAAATCTTTTTCTAATTGTCCCATTGAGTTCTTTTGTTTTGTGGAATTTTTTTCCATTTCGCCAATTTTGTTTTTTAGAAAGCTATTTTCTGTTTCCAGTTCACCAATCCTATTTTTCAAGAATTTTATTTCTTTATCCACTCTCTCTTTAACTGACTTCTCCAGGCTTTTTTGCCATTTTTCTTCCAGTTCCCTTGGGAGAGCCTTTTTAATTTCCTCCATGTGATTCATCTGTGCTGAGGAACAGATGATCTCCTCTTTTGGGGATTCACCTGGAGACTGTCTGTTTTTAGTCTCCTCAGGATTTAGAGTCTGCTCTCTATCTGTATAGAAGCTGTCAAGGGTTAAAGTCCTCTTCAGTTTCTTGCTCATTCTGTCTAATAATCAAAGACAAACTAGCAAAGAAAAGAAGAAAAAACTGGAGTCTTTCTTTGTCGGAGGGGCTGGGTGGTGTTACCAAGCTTCCTCTACAGACTGCGGGGGGGGGGGGGGGAGGGGGGCGCGGGGGGAGCAGCAGTGAGGCACTAGCCCGACTGTGCTGCGCCTGCACTCTGAAATCCCAGAGCGTGCTGAGTCACTGGGGGGGGAGGGAGAGGAGAGGGTGGCCAGGTCCTGAGAGACTCCAGCTGTTTGGGGTTGTATTCTTCACCCCTGGTGTTTTTAGCTTCTCTGCTAGGCTGCTGACTTGCTGCCAGGGCAAAGTATCCAGTCCTGTAGCGAAGCTCTCCCCTCAGAGACGGCTGTGATCACTCCCCACCCCCTCTCCAGTCTGCTCCTGTGCTCTCACTGCCGCTGCCCGCCGCCTGCGCCCGATCTAAAACCATCCCAGCCCTCCAGTAGAAACAGACCTTTCTTGGCAAATCTCAAGGATGGCTTCTCTTGGTAACTATTTGTGGGTTTTTTTCAGTCAAGCATTAATTCAGAGGCTTGTAATGAAATGGATAGTGAGAGAAAGCGCGGAGCTACACAGCTGTGTGCCTCCTCTCTGCCATCTTAACCGGAAGTTCCGTGAAGTCGTATGATGAATTTCTTGATAGTTTTTTGTTAAGTTCAAATGTTTTTAAAATGTGGAAAAGAGTACTTGTCACTTTCATCAAACTCCAATAATTTTTACTTCTCTAATAAAATTTATTTTGTTTTCTAAATTTAGTTTCATCCAATCAATTAACAAAAAAGTTCTTTCTTTTCTTTTCAAGCCATCTCCCACTGGAAAAAAAAGAAAAACAAAATCCTTGTAGCAAACATACATAGTCAAATAGGATTAACTCCCCAGTGGGCAATTTCAAAATATGTGTCTTTAGTCAAAACCCTGAGTTCATCAGTTCTCAGTTAAGAGGTAAATAGAATGTTTCATCATGATTTTTCTGGTATCATGATTGGTCATCAATGTGATTAAGCTTTCAAAACTTTTTGTCTTTATTTTGGTATTATCGTATAAGTTGCTTTCTTGGTTGTATTTATTTCATTATGCACCAGTCCATATAATTCTTCTCAGGTTTCTCTGAATATTTCACTATCATTTCTTACAGCAGAATAATCATCTATTTAATGTATATATTTAATTCAGTTATTCCACAATTGATAGACGTCTCCTTTGTTTCCATTTCTTCACCATCACAAAAATGAAGTAATATAAATATGGGTACTTTTCCTCTTTTCTTTAAAAAAATCTCTTTGGGGTTATAAGGCTAGTAGTGGTACAGTTGGGTCAATGATTATGCGCAGTTTATTAATATGAGAGAGAGAGACCTCATTCCAAGTTGCTTTGCAACATCTTTTGTATAGACTCCCTTGTCAGATATTTGCAAGATACTAATTCAGACCCTTATTATTTGATGTCTAGTCTATTGCAATAGCTTGCAGGTTGGTCTGCCTGTCCCAATATTTTCTTTACCCCAATCCATTCTCTACTCAGTCAAGTAGAACCTGCTAATTCAATAAATTCTAATAATTCCTTAAAAACATCCCATAAATGTGTGTGTATCTCTATCTATCTGTCTATCTATCTATATGTCTATCTCTGTACACACACACACACACACACACACACACACACATATATATAGAGGGGCAAGAGAGAAAGAGAAACAGAGACAGAGACAGAGACACAAAGAGAGACAGAGAGAGAAAGAGAAATTATTGCTTTGTAGCATAGTTTGATATTGATATTTGATATGACTAGGCACAAACCTCTTATTTAGGAATTTAAAAAAGTTTTTCTCTTTAAAGTCTTGACCATTTGTTTCTTCAAATAAATTTCATTGTTCTTTTTTCTATTTATAGAAAATGTATTTAGGTTATTTGGCTGATATGTCTCTCCTATGATTTTAAGGTATTGTAAATTCTTCTAAACTCTCCACATATTTTAATTTAAACATTTTTTACAGATGTTTATTACTTTTTGGAGAGTTGATATATCTTATTTGTCTTCCTTCAAATTACAGCTAAATTCTACTTTCTTTAAGAAGTCTAGCACTTAAAGAGTTGAAGCCAAGATGGCAGAGTAGAGAAAGGAACCCAGCCAAATTCTCCTAACATTTTCCTCCAAACAACTTTAAAACAATGCCTAGAATTGAATTCCAGAGAGAAGAAGCAGCAAAAGGTCATGTTAAATTTTTTAAAGCCTTAGATAACTTAGGAGATCAGCAAAAGAGATATAATACTAGGATGAGGGCAATTCTGGAGCACATGTGCCCATGGCACATTGAAGGCAATTACACAGCAACAACTGGAGCTGTCATCTTATATCATATGGGATCAGACATTTTGTCAGAAAAAGATTACAGAGTACTCTTTGTTGGCACTGGGTATAGGACTTGATACTGTTTGGCAGCTCTTTTGCTCATAAGCCATCCTGGCTTATAATCCCAGAGGAGGAAAGAGTACATGTATAGTCTGTCACAAGAGAATAGGAACTCTAGTATGAATTTTAAGGCAGAGAGGAGTGATAGTGGTTGTGACTGCAGAATAGCAGGGCACCTGTTAGCAGTTCCAGGGCCAAAAGAATGCTAGTATTTATAGCTAAAAAAAAATCAGAAATCTTTCCTGGGTAAAAACAATATAAATCTGAAAAGAAATGACCACATCTCTCCTAGGAAAACATCTTGGAAGCACTAGAAAGTTATACATCCTCAGAACTACCTCTAAAAAAAGCAGAACAAAAAAACCTAAAGCTTGAGACAGTGCCTCTCTATCCTCAGATGAATAGAACCCAATTTTACATAGAATTAAAAGTCAAGAAATAGTCTGCAAAAAAATTGCAAATTTTAAAAAAAGAGAACTATCATAAAAAGAGAACTATCATAAAAAAAGAGAACTCTGACTAAGGTGACAGAGAAGACTAAGAGAAACTTAGAAGGCACCAATGTGAAAACAGCTTCATGCAAAGCTTCAAATAAAAATGCTAATTGGATACAAGCCAAAGAATTCCTGGAAACATTAAAGAATGGTGGGAGAGCAAAAACTGGGAAGAAAAATGGCAATTATGCAAGAAAATTGTGAACAGAGAATTAATATCTTGATAAGTATAAAACAAGAAAACTATTCAAAACAACTAATTAAATGGTAAATGACACACAACAATTCACTGAAGAATATATTCTCTTAAAGTATGACTCTAGTGAAGATATATGGTCATGAAGGTATATGGTCCCAGAGTACAGAAAGTTGAATGACTTGCCTTCTTCTGATATATGTTTTAAATGTTTTAATTGTTCCAGTGTGTAGATTGCTGCACCTGGAATCAAAATCAAATTTGGCATCACAATTATTAGCTGCCTCAGTTTCCTCATTTGTAAAATGGGTCCAATAATAATACTTCCTAGACTGTTGTAAGGACCAAATGAGGTAATATTTGTAAATTGACTAACAAAGGATAGTAAGCACTATATAAATTATTACCATTGTTTATATTATTATTATTATCAATTGCGCATTGAATTGCGCATTGGCTCCTCCTGGGCTACTTTGAATAGTGAGATGGTAGTAATGGCATTGGTGGCAGGTGAGGTTTGGAAGATATCTAGAATAAAGAGGAAGAAGATTAACTTAAAGTTGGGGAACAATGAAAGAACCAAAGGTTGTAGGTAAGAGTCTCTAACCAGAATCTGCTTCTTGGACTAAGAACATTTTTGAGAACTCTGAATTACAAAAGTAGATGCTGCACTTATCCTTTAGTGGCTTACAATTAAGATGAGGAATCAAAGAAAATGAAACTACTTTTTTCTAGTTGCTAACAAAAGTAATCAACCAAGTGATCAAATAAAATCACAAAAATTAATACATAAAGTAGATAATTTATAAGCATTTGATTCCTATGAGTTTATGTAAAACTTGACCCCAGAATAGCTAGTTTAGACAAAACATAATTCCATTAAACTGACAGAATATCAGGAAAAGTTAAAAGAACCAGAACTACTTTTAGTATTATGGATTTTAAGCTATAAGAGTTCTTAGAAGATATGCTGATTAACACTGTAATTCTATATACAAAGCAACTGAGGCTAAGAGAGTTTACAGGACTCTCTCAGGGTCACTGATGTTGTGGCTAAAATAGCATTTAAACCCAAGATATCTGACTCCAAAACTCAGAGATTTTTCCCACAATATTACTCTTTATAATTCTGCAGAATTATGCACAAAAAGGGACCTGGATACAATGCTGGATTAGAGAGATAGCTGGGTCAGTTCCTACCTCAATTAAGATGATGAAAACAAAAGAAAAGACAATATATCGATTGATCTCTAATGGCTTAATCAGCTTTTTCTGAATTTACTATTAAAATTATATGCTCTTTATAATCAATCATCTTAATGTTATAATTGCAGGATGTACACCAATAATCAAAATGTACTTCATAGTTAAATGTTCAAAATTTCCCCTCTTCTTCAGCTAATTATGCACAAAACATTGAAAACAGTACTTCTCTCAAGATGTAGGATTAATTACATAGTGAACAACAATAACTGCTTTCAATAAAGGGCCATAACATGCCTAAGAAAATGGCCTTTCAATCATTGCTCCAGGAGATAAATAATTATGCCCTCTGTGCGAATAATGAAATATGACTGTGGCTTTCTTGCAGTGTATTTTTAGATGCTGTCATTTATTTTGGTGATTTAGGCTCTGTCATTTGATGATTTAAAATGTGGAGTCTATAATCAAATATTCATTAACATGCTCTAGTTCCTTCATATTTTTCCCACATTTAGCAATAGCATTCCAACTCTTATCTTGTCCTAACTGTTAGCTTTAGATAAATGAACATTAGATTTTAAACAAAATCTGGAAGCAGATTCATCTCTACCTCTTCCCAATTTTAAATTACAGAATATTCCTTAATAACATGTTACCTTTCACTGTTCTCTGGTGCATAAAAGAGTATGAGAGGTATCCAAGATTTCTGCTATTAATGTTTCCCATTGATTTTAAGGACCATCAGCACACAAGTTCCATTTAAGCCTACACAAATTAGTTTTAATAAAGGAACATTCAAAGATATAGGAAGAACAAAGAAACATTACTTGTCCCAACTTCTGGTGATGGTGGTGGTAAAAGTGTAATCCCCTCTACAGCTTCACAAATTAGCTAAATTCCTATATAACCTAGTTCCAGCAAGTTCCAAATAAAACACTTAGCCTGCCCCCAGCCCAGGGATTGTGTCTGAGCACATTGGTTTAAAAAAATGCTGAGCTGGCAACATGTTTATCATGGAATTCAATCTTCAGCATTCCCAAGACTCTGGCTTTTGTATCTGGAATTCTATGATTGAGATAATAACTGATAAGGACAAATGGAATTACTCCAAACCCTGAGATTATCTCTTAATGCCACAAGACCTAAAGAGATGGCCTTTATCCTCAAATCTAGTCTAGTACATGATGCTCATGCTATGTATGAATGATACCACTTTTAAATGCAGTTGAAAAGGAAAACCAGAGAGAAGAAGAAATATAGTGATGGAGGTGAAGAGAAAAAGACAGAAATTTTCCCCATCTGGTAGTTTTGAATATATTGCCCATTTAGCTTATGCTATCATCCTTGCATTTAAAAAAACAAGAAAGAAAGAAAAAAATCAGAATCTCTTCTCCAGAAGCAGGTCTCTGAAATTTCCCCCAAAGTGCCTGCATCCTAGGTGACTGAGCATGGTCAAAAGCTTGTTACACAGAATTTTTTTCATTGATGTATCAAGGATGATTGATTTTTATTTGCTTACAAAGAAACGAATGATTACAACTTTGTTCTGAAGGCACATCTATACATTGATGGATTTTAAAAATTAATAGTTTTCTTTACTCTAATTTTTAGAATTGAGTCATAAAACTTTCCTGTTAAAACCATAGATTTAGATTTGGAAAATACCTTTGAGATAACTTAATTAAATCCTCTTAGTTTAAAATGAGTAAACTGAGGCCCAAAGAGTTTTCCAACTTAATTAAAATCATATAAGTGGAAGAAAGACATTTACATCTAAGTATTTGAACTCAAAATCCTGTACAGTCTCTACTCTCTGTCTTTTTTTTTTTGCATGATAGTTTGGTGATAAAACAGAATAAAAATTGTAAAATTGAGAAAGGAGCTATTTGTACATGGAAAAGTTTATAATTTTATTAAAATATAAAGGCCTTCTTATTTATTCTAGTGTATGTTATTTAGATCCACTATTGTGATATGACATGGATAATTCAGGTGCAAAACAACTATAATAGGCTAATTTCAAATGTTAGAAATAAAAAAAAAATCACTATTCAGGATAATAATTGAAAATAGAAGCACACACATACCTATACACACAGAAGAGCCCTGATTCTCTTTGCAATTTTTGTTTCCTTGCAAACAACATTGTTTATTTAGAATTTAGCTTCAAACCAAATTTGTTTTTCTCTATGATTCTAGTATTTCTATAACAGTTCACTAACAGTTACAGATTAAATCCTAACACTAAAAGTAATGAGCACAAATAAATGGCTAGGTTTCTTTTTTAACTGTTTCTTTTAAATATTTTTTAAATTTATTCTAGCTTTTTTATTTATAAAACATATGCATGGGTATATTTCAATATTGACCCTTGCAAAACCTAATGTTCCCAATTTTCCCCTCCTTCCCCCCATCCCCTCCCCTAGATGGCAGGTAGTCCAATACATATTAAATATGTTAAAATATATGTTAAAACCAATATATGTATACCTATTTATATAGTTATCTTGCTGCACAAGAAAAATTAGATCTAGAAAGAAAGAAAAAAAAAAAACCAAGAAGGAAAACAAAACAAAACAAAAAGACAACCAATAACAGAAAGAATGAGAATGCTATGTTGTGGTCTACACTCATTTCCTATAGCCCGCTAAGTATAGATGACTCTCTTCATTACTGAACAATTGGAACTGCTTTGAATCATCTCATTGTTGAAGAGAGACCCATCCACCAGAATTGATCTTTGTATTACTCTTGTTGTTGCCGCGTATAATGATCTCCTAGTTCTCCTCATTTCACTTAGCATCAATTCATGTAAGTCTCTCCAGGCCTCTCTGAAATTATCCTGCTGGTCATTTCTTACAGTACTCTTCTTTAAAAAATAAACATTAGTTTTATGTCCAAATTCTATCCTACCCTTTTCTTCTCTTGTCCCTACCTAACATGGAAAACAATCAGATAGGCTACACATGTGAAATAAAGTAAAACATTTTCATATTAGTTGTTTCATACAAGAAGAATCAAATAAAAGAAGAAAAAAATGAAAGAAAGTGAAAACTACCATGCTTCAGTTTATATTTGAATAACATCAGTTCTTTCTTTGGAAGCAAATGTATGCTTCATCAATGGCTCACTGGGATTGTATAGCTGAAAATAGCTGTTATTCACAGTTTTTCATTGAACAATATGGTTGTTACTGTGTAAAATATTCTCCCGATTCTGCTTTCTTTACTGTACATCAATTTACATTTTCTGAAATCATCCAGTTGTCTTTCTTATAGCACAATAATATTCCATTATTACCATGTCCCCCAGATTGTTTAGGCATTCCCCAACTGATGGGCATCCATTCAATTTTTAATTCTTAATCATCACAAAGAGAGTTACCATAAATATTACACAAATAGGCCCTTTCTCCCCTTTTTTGTATGTTTTTTTTTTTTCAATTTAGACCTAGCAGTGGAATTGTTGGATCAAAGAGCATGCAGAATTTATACCCTGTGATCCAGCAGTGCCATTGCTGGGTCTGTAACCCAAGGAAATCATAAAGAAAGGAAAAGGACCTACATGTACAAAAATATTTGTAGCAGCTCTTTTTGTAATAGCAAAGAATTGGAAAAGGAGAGGATGTCCATCAGTTGAGGAATGGTTGAATATGCTATGGTACATGAAGGTAATGGAATATTTTTGTTCTACAAAAAATGATGAACAAGCTGATTATAAAAAGGCCTGGAAATATTTAAATGTATTTATGTTGAACAAAACAAGCAAAACCAGAAATACAGTGTACACAATAACAGCAAAAAGATGTAATGATTAACTATGAAAGGCTTGATTGTTCTTGTGATCCAAAGGAATCCCAATAGACTGAACAGAAAATGTCATTTCCATTCAGAAAAAGATCTAAGTAAACTGAATATACATAAACAAATGCTAAGTTCACTTCTTTTTTCTGTTTTTTTAATCTCTCCCGTGATTTTTTCCCTTTTGCTCTGATTTTTCTCTCTCAACATAATTCATAAAGTAATGTGTATTAAAAATAAATAAACTTAAGTACAACAACAAAAAAGAAAGGAACATAATGAAGACTAGGAGGAAACATAGACAAACAGGATCACTTTGAAAGTCAAATATTAATTTTAGCAAAGTAGCAGGATACAAAATAAATCCCCATAAATCCTCAGCATTCTTATACACCACCAACAAAATCCAAGAGCAAGAGATACAAAGAGAAATTCCATTCAAAATAACTGTTGATAGCATAAAATATTTGGGAATCTACCTACCAAAGGAAAGTCAGGAATTATATGAGCAAAATTACAAAAAAGTTTTCACACAAATAAAGTCAGACTTAAATAATTGGAAAAATATTAAGTGCTCTTGGATAGGCCGAGCGAATATAATAAAGATGACAATACTCCCTAAACTAATCTATTTATTTAGTGCTATACCAATCAAACTTCCAAGAAAATATTTTAATGATTTAGAAAAAATAACAACAAAATTCATATGGAACAATAAAAAGTCGAGAATCTCAAGGGAATTAATGAAAAAAAAATCAAATGAAGGTGGTCTAGCTGTACCTGATCTAAAATTATATTATAAAGCAGCAGTCACCAAAACCATTTGGTATTGGCTTAGAAATAGATTAGTTGATCAGTGGAAAAGGTTAGGTTCACAAGACAGAATAGTCAACTATAGCAATCTAGTGTTTGACAAACCCAAAGATTCTAAATTTTGGGATAAGATTTCATTATTTGATAAAAACTGCTGGGATAACTGGAAATTAGTATGGCAGAAATTAGGCAAGGACCCACACTTAACACCACATACCAAGATAAGATCAAAATGGGTCCATGACCGAGGCATAAAGAACGAGATTATAAATAAATTAGAGGAACATAGGATAGTTTATCTCTCAGACTTGTGGAGGAGAAAGAAATTTGTGACCAAAGATGAACTAGAGACCATTACCGATCACAAAATAGAAAATTTTGATTATATCAAATTAAAAAGCTTTTGTACAAACAGAACGAATGCAAACAAGATTAGTAGGGAAGCAACAAACTGGGAAAACATCTTTACAATTAAAGGTTCTGATAAAGGCCTCATTTCCAAAATATATAGAGAACTGACTCAAATTTATAAAAAATCAAGCCATTCTCCAATTGATAAATGGTCAAAGGATATGAACAGACAATTTACAGATGAAGAAATTGAAACTATTACCACTCACATGAAAGAGTGTTCCAAATCACTATTGATCAGAGAAATGCAAATTAAGACAACTCTGAGATATCACTACACACCTGTCAGATTGGCTAAGATGACAGGAAAAAGTAATGATGAATGTTGGAGGGGATGCGGGAAAACGGGGACACTGATGCATTGTTGGTGGAGTTGTGAACGAATCCAGCCATTCTGGAGAGCAATCTGGAATTATGCCCAAAAAGTTATCAAACTGTGCATACCCTTTGATCCAGCAGTGTTTCTATTGGGCTTATACCCCAAAGAGATACTAAAAAAGGGAAAGGGACCTGTATGTGCCAAAATGTTTGTAGCAGCCCTGTTTGTAGTGGCTAGAAACTGGAAAATGAATGGATGCCCATCAATTGGAGAATGGCTGGGTAAATTGTGGTATATGAATGTTATGGAATATTATTGCTCTGTAAGGAATGACCAGCAGGATGAATACAGAGAGGCTTGGAGAGACCTACATGGACTGATGCTAAGTGAGATGAGCAGAACCAGGAGATCATTATACACTTCGACAACGATATTGTATGAGGATGTATTCTGATGGAAGTGGATTTCTCTGACAAAGAGTCTTAACTGAGTTTCATTGGATAAATGATGGACAGAAACAGCTACACCCAAAGAAGGAATACTGGGAAATGAATGTGAACTATTTGCATTTTTGATTTTCTTCCCGAGTTATTTTTACCTTCTGAATCCAATTCTCCCTGTGCAGCGGGAGAACTGTTCGGTTCTGCAAATGTGTATTGTATCTAGGATATACTGCAACATATTTAACATATATAGGACTGCTTGCCATCTTGGGGGGGGGGGGGAGGAGAGAGGGAGGGGAAAAAACGAAACATAAGTGATTGCAAGGGATAATGCTGTGTAAAAATTATCCTGGCATGGATTCTGTCAATACAAAGTTATTATTAAATAAAATTAAATTAAAAAAAAAAAAGAAAGTCAAATATTGAATTTGTTATATACTCAAAAGAAAAAAAGCAAGTTCTATATAAAAGAAATTCTCAATATCATATACATTCCTTTTCTGTCCTATTTTGCATATAAAAATATTCTTTTTACTTTACTTTTTATTTAAATTTTCAAAATTTTAAGTAAAGTTACTTTTTTAAATTAAAAATAAAGAATATGTACATTTTTTTACAGTTTTTACAGTTTTTTTTTTTTTTTACAATTCTTTGGATATTATTTCAAATTGCTCCCTAGAATGGTTGGATTAGTTCACAATTCAACCAATAGTATGCATCAGTGTACTAGTTTTCCCATATCTTCTTCAACAGCCAACATTTTATTCTTTTGTCATATTAACCATGACAAAGGGTATATAATTTGAATTTCTCTAATCAATAATGATTTATAGTAATTTTTTTATCTGTAAACTGACTATTCAAATCCTTCGACCATTCTTCAACTGAGGAATGACTTGTATTTTTATAGAATTCACTTATTTTTAATATATTTGAGAAATGAGGCCTCTATCAGAGATCCTTATTAAAAATTTTTCCTCACTTTTTTCTTTCCTTATTATTTGGGTTGTATTGATTTTCATTGTGCAAAGATTTTTAAATTTTATGTGATCACAATTATCTATTTTACATATTGTAATGCTCTTTTTATCTTTGTAGCCTCCATTTTTCCTCTTTTCTATAAATCTGACAGATAAACTATTCCTTGCTTCCCTAATTTGCTTATGGTATTATACTTTATATGTCATTCATATACCCATTTTGACCTTATTTTTTTATTTAGTATATTTTGACCATATTTGGTATGAGATGTAGGTCTATACCAAGTTTCTGCCATAGTGTTTTTGAGTTTTCACAGCAATTTTTGTCAAATAATGAGTTTTTGTTCCCCAAAAAAACTTAGATCTTTGAGTATAACAATTACTAAATAGATTATTATTTAGTATTTACTATAGTCATTTACTGTAATGTAATTTACATTTCATTTCTTCCACTGATACATCACCTAAGCCAGTATCAGATGGCTTTGAAAATTATCATTTATAATACAATTTAAGCTCTGGTACATCTAGACTCTCTTCTTTCACAATTTTAAAATTGATCTTGATATCCTTGAGCTTTTATTCTTCCAGATGAATTTTGCTGTTATTTTTTCTAGCTCTGCAAAATAATGTTTTGATATTTTTATTGATATGGCACTGAAAAAATAATTACTTTTGGTAGAATTGTCATTTTATTATATTGATCCAGCCTATCCATGAGAAAATAATATTTTTTCCAATTATTTTGATCTGACTTTATTTGTGAGTTCATATAATTCCTGGATTTTGTATTGCAGGAGGATACCCAAGTATTTTATAGTTGTGTTCATATAATTCCTGGATTTTGTATTGCAGGAGGATACCCAAGTATTTTGTGTTTTCTATAGTTATTTTAAATGAATTTCTTATTCTATATCTTGCTGGTTGTGCTTTACACCCCCTCTTTCTTTTCTTCCTTCCTTTTCTCCTTCTTTCTCTTTTTCCTTTTTTCACTTTCTGTCCATATAGGATATCTTACCCTTACTTATGGATGATATTAAAAGCTTTTTTCTTTTTTTTTTTGATGTCTGAAACCTTCCAATATATCTTGAGGTTTACTGGTTAAATTTCTTTCTTAAGGGCTATCCCTTAAATCAAAACCACTCTGATTCTCATTGACTGGCATCAATAATCTCAGGCCAAATCCTATTTGCCCATTGTTTGGATCCCAATCGATATAGATGTAAATAGCAATCCTTTTTTGTTTTGACCAAATCACTTAGAGTCTTCTCCTTCCAGATTTATCTACTTAGATTTTTTTTTGATGAGGTGAAAGAAAATATTCTTTGTTCAATTGCTACCTAACCTTAATCACTGAATGAACACAATCTCAGTCAAATGGAGACTTGTTGAATACCTTAGTTAAAGCATTCCAAGATCTCCCAATGCATCCAGGACTATTTCCAGTCATTATGATCTATATCTGGCCACCAGACCCAGATGACTCTGAGGAGGAAAGTAAGGCAGATAACATTTAACAACCCTCCCTCACTTACATTCAACTCACTTGCATGTCATGGCATCACTTCTTTGATGTAATGGACCTCTTCAAGAATGAAAGACAAACAACATTCTCTTGCTGGACTTTGATGGTAATATGTAGAAATGCTAATGATTTATATGAGTATTTTGTATTCTCTATTTTTTCTAAAATTGTTATTAATTTCAAGTAGTATTTTAGTTGATTCTCTAAGGATTTTCTATCTATGACATCATGTATCCAAAGTGATAACTTTGTCACATTGGTTATCCTAATTCCTTTAATTTTTTTACACCAATTTGGAAGCAGTGAAAATCTTAGATTTAACTGGAAAAGCAATATTAAAATATGTTTAAAATAATTGTACATGGATACAAAAGCTCAATTATTTCAGTTGCTTAATGTTTTGAGGAGAAAAGAGATAAGTGAAGGAGGAAGAAAAGAAAATTTGGAACTCAGAATCTTATAAAAATGAATATTGAAAGTTATCTTTACATGTAATTTGAAAAAATATTATTAAATAATAACAAAAATTGGAAAACTGGATTATATATCTTCACCCCCATCCAAAGAAGTAAGGAAAGCTCAACTCTATCAAAGTCCAAAGTCAAGAAACAGATTGGGAAAATGAGTAATTAAAAAAATAAAAAAAGAAACATTTAACAATGAAAATCTACTGTGGTAACAAGGAAGCTTAAGAAAAGAATCCAAAAAATGGCAATGACTTGAAAACACCTAAAAGGAAATCCCTGAAGATTCTGGAAAGGTGGCTGAGCAGGTTGGTTAATTTCAAGATTTCCAGATTTCCTTCAAAAATAGAACAAATTTGTGTTCCAGGGTAAACATAGACTGGTAAAAAAAATCAAGAACACTTAGAGAAGAACAGAGATTCTCCAGGTACAATTTGAAAATGTCTGAAAAAAGTCTCCAGATCAAGGATTAACCCATGTGTAGTGCAAGTACCTCTGGACTAGCTCTCCAGAAACACCATCTGGGGAGCCCTGGAGTAGCTGGGTGTGACTGGAGCCTCAGCAAAAAAACTTTCAAATCCAGAACCTTGGATTGAATTTAGGGTCTGATTCTGGGAAAACTAAATGATTCTTAGATGATTAGGAATGCCAGGTCCAGCTATGCTGCAGAGATGTGGCTTTGGGTAAGAAGGAACCAGCACATCTGGTGAGTATGGAGGAAGTGGGAAAGAGATGCCATTGGCTGTGGGCACTTGCTGGAGGGTGGAGCCCTTGATTTGGGGTTCCAGGTCAGAGAGGAAAAGCTCAGATGAAAGTAGAAGCATTATCCCCTACCCCATGATTAGAGGCACTAATTACTAATACATCTCAATTAAAAAAAAAAAAAGGAGAAGAAGAACTCCACCATAAAAACTTAGTATGGAAACAGGGAAAACTGGGGTTCCTCTTCAGAGGAAGACACTAAAGTAAAAAAAAGCTTCTACTCCAAAGAGTAACATGAAAAACTCCCTACCAAGAGAGAATTTATAGAACTCAAAAAGAATTTAAAATTCAAATGAGAGACATTAAGAAAAAAAATTAAAAAACACCCAAGAAAAACAAAAAGATTATGAGAAAAAAAGTTAACAATTAGAAAAGGAAATACAGAGTCTCAAAGATGAAAATAACTGTTTGAAAATTAGAATTGGACAAGGACAATTCGGTGAAGCTATGAAAGAAAAAGAAATAACGACACGAATTAATTATAACAAAAAAAATAGGACACAATGTGAAACATATTATAAGAAAAACAACAGATTTGTACAACAGATCAAGAAGAAAAAATATAAGCATAATTGGGGGCAGAGCCAAGATGGCAGAGAGTATACAGGCATCTCTGTGACCTCCTCTAAACTTTCCTCAAATAAAAATCAGATTAAGCCTCTGAACTGATTTTGGAGTGACAGAATCCATAAATATTTGGAGTACAACATATTTCTAGAAGAAGATACTTTGGAAGAACTTCAGAAAAGATTTGCTTCAATTGGGCAGGGGTAGAGACTGTGAAGCCCAGACTTCAGCACAGGGAACTGGGACAAAGAGCTGGAGCAAGGAGCCAGAGAATTGTGGCTTCCATGCACCAGGGAATCTACTGTGAGGCTCTTAAGCTATTCTGTTCTTGAAACTGTTGGTTCAACAGATTTGCTCTGAGACCCCAAAAGCAAATACAAAAGACAAATTATGAGTCTCTGAAGCCCAGAATCCCAGAAAAATGGGACCTAGTCATGTCTACCCAGGTGGAAGTCAGTTAGCAGAATTTCCCCAGCGTAAACTAAAGTGGCTGTCTCTCCTTTGCCTTAAGAGCAGACTTCAACCTAAAAAAAGAGCAAAAAAGTAAAAAGAACTCTGACCATAGACAGCTTTTATGAAGAAAGAAAAGAACAGACCCTCAAACCCTGAGGATCCTAAAGGCAAGACAGCTCCAGAGGAAGCCTCAAAGGGACATATGAGTTGGTCCCCATTTCATAAGACTCTGTTGGAAGAATTCAAAAAGTATCTTAAAAGAGAGATAGAAGAAAAATGGGGAAAGGTAATGAGATCTTTGCAAGAGGATATAGAAAAGAAAAATTATCTAAAGAAAACTCCTTTAAATATACATTTGATGAAATGCAAAAAAAAAAAAAAAAAAAAAAAAAGCCTTTAACTCCTTCCAAAATAGATATGAAAAAGAAAGCAAATTTTTGAAAAACAGAATTTGTGAAATGGGAAAAAAATGCAATGACCAAAACACCTCATTTGGCCAAATACAAAAGGAGATAAAAAGGCTAACTGAAGAAAATAATTCACAAAAATTAGAATAGAACAAATGGAATTGAATGAAACAATGAAACTTCAAGAATCAATCACACAAAACCAAAAAAAAAAAAAAAAAAGTAGAAGAAAATGTAAAATATCTCATTGGAAAAACAACTGATCTGGAAAATAGAACTTGGAAAGACAATCTAAGAATTATTGGACTTCCTGAAAACCATGATGGGAAAAAAGAGCCAGGACATCATCTTTCAGGAAATCATCAAGGAAAATTGTTCAGTTGTCCTAGAACCACAGGGTAAAATTGCCATTGAAAGAATTCACCAATCACCTCCTGGAAGAGACCCCAAAATGAAAACTATAACAAATATTGTAGATAAAATTCAGAATTATCAAATCAAAGAGAAAATACTGCAAGCAGACACAACAAAACAATTCAAATATCAAGAAGTCACAATCAGGATTACTCAGGACCTAGCAGCTTCCACTTTAAACAATGAAAGGACATGGAATAGATTCCAAAATGCAAAGGAACTTGGATCAATCATCCAGCAAAATTGAGCATCAACTTTCAGGTGAAAAAAGATTCAATGAAACAGGTGAATTTCATCTATTGCTGATGAAAAGACCAGAGAAGAATAGTAAATTTGATCTTCAAATACAGCCCCCCAAGAGAACCATAAAAAGGTTAAAAGGAAAGAAAAAAAGGCTTTCTTTTCAAAGTTAAAAAGCTTATATCCCTATATGGAAAGATGATATGTTTAACTCTTGGGATCTGTATCTCTGTTATAGTTATAATTAGAAGGTATAATTAGATTTTATTGTGATATTTCAAAAAAAGAAACTAGAGGAAGAAAGATGATTCTACTGGAAGAACAGAAAAATGGAGTTAAAATGGGGTAAATTATGTCTCATTGCGAGGCAAAAAGGACCTTTTGCAATTGAGGGAAAGAGGGAAGGTGGATGACCATTGTGTGAATCTTACTCTCATCAGATTTGGCTCAAAGAGAGAACACCAGACACATTTAGCTTCACAGAGAAGCTTATTTCACCCTGTAGGAAATTAGGATGGAAAGGCAGAAAGGAAGGTGGGAGGAAGATAGAAGGAAGAATAAAAGTAGAAGGGATAAAGCTATAAGAAAGAGGGAGGGGCTGCAAAAGTGAAGGGCATTTTGAGAGAGGGGGTCATCAATGACAATATACTAGGGAGGAGGGAAAGAGAGAAAGGAAAGATAAAAATTTAACTGGAGGTAAACAAGTTGGCAGGAAATACAGAGTTAGTAATTTTAGCTATGAATGTAAATGGGATGAATTCTCCCATAAAACAGAAGCAGATAGCAGACTGGATTAAAACCCAGAATAATCTACTCCTAAAGAATGAGCAGGTGAAACAAAAAGTCATAGACACAATCAGTAATTTCATCCAAGAGAAAACTGTAAATTAGTTTGGCAGAAACCAAGCATTGACCTACATTTAACACTTTATACCAAGATAAGGTTGAAATGGGTTCATGATTTATACATAAAGAGTGATATTATAAACAAATTAGAAAAAAAAAAAAAAAACAAAGGATAGTTTACTTTTCAGATCTGTAGAAAAGGAAAGAATTTGTGTCCAAAGGAAAACTGGAGTTTATTATTGAGCTCAAAATAGATAATTTTGATTACATTAAGTTAAAAAGTTTTTGGACAAACAAAATTAATGCACACAAGATTAAAAGGAAGGCAATAAACTGGGAAAACATTTTTATAGTCAAAGGTTCTTGTGACGACCGCACTAGCACCCAGGATACCTCAAAATGAGCTGGAGTCAGGATAAGCAAAAATCCTTAGTCTTTATGCTTGGTCTTTAGAGGTAGAAGTGAAGGGGATGGAAGGGAATCTCCACAACTGCCTTCTTCTTCGTCCACAATAAAAAAGTGACTCTAGCTTGTCTTACTACACCCGCTAGTCCCTCCTACAATCCTCGGTATACACCAATCACTGAGCTAGCACAGAATAGTGGGAAGGACCATTTTCCAAGCATATGCCCATAAAGTATTATCAAATCAGTAATTACCCCTAAGTGCTTGAGCTGACCTCAGTGCAATGACACAAGATTTTCAGCCCTCTACAGGCTCTGATAAAGGCTTCATTTCTAAAATACATAGAGAATTAACTCAATTTTATAACAATTCAAGCCATTTGTCAACTAATAAATGGTCAAAGGATATGAACAGACAATTTTCAGAAGAAGGAATTAAAACCATTTTTAGTCATATGAGAAGGTGTTCTAAATCACTATTGATCAGAGAAATGCAAATTATAACAACTCTGAGGTATCAATACACAACTCTCAGATTAGCTAAAATGACAGGAAAAGATAATGATGAAAATTGGAGGGGATGTGGGAAAACATTGTTGGTGGACCTGTGAACTGATCCAATCATTCTGGAGAGCAATTTGGAACTATCTCCAAAGGGCCGAGGCTAGCATTTCTAATATAATATTGGATAATAATGGTGATAGTGGGCAACCTTGTTTCACTCCTGATCTTACTAGGAATGTTTGCAGTTTATGCCCATTATGTATGATGCTTACTGACAGTTTTAAATATATGCTACTATTTTAAGGAAAAGTCCATTTATTCCTATACTTTCAAGTGTTTTTATTAGGAATGGATGTTGGATTTTATCAAATGCTTTTTCTGCATCTATCAAGATGATCGTGTTTTTTTTTTTTTTTGTTGTTAATTTGGTTATTGATATAGTCAATTATGCAAATAGATTTCCTAATATTGAATCAGCCCTGCATTCCTGGTATAAATCCTACTTGGTCATAGTGTATTATCCTGGGGATGATTTTCTGTAATCTTTTTGCTAATATTTTAAGATTTTAGCATCAATGTTCATTAGGGATATTGGTCTATAATTTTCTTTCTCTGTTTTCAATCTACCTGGTTTAGGTATCAGTACCATGTCTGTACCATAAAAGAAATATGGGCAACCATATTTCTCCTTCAATCCCTATTTTTTCAAATAATTTATATAGCATTGGAGTTAATTGTTCTTTAAATATTTGATAGAATTCACATGTAAATCCATCTGGTCCTGGGGGTTCTTTCTTAGGGAGTTGATTAATAGCTTGTTCTATTTCTTTTTCTAAAATATAACTGTTTAACCAATCTATTTATTTCCCTGTTAATCTGGGCAAGCTATATTTTTAAAGGTTTTCTTCCATTTCATTTAGTTATCAAATTTATTAGCATAAAGTTGGGCAAAGTAACTCCTAATTATTGCTCTAATTTCCTCTTCATAAATGGTGAGTTCTCCCTTTTCATTTTTAAGACTAACAATTTGATTTTCCTCTTTCCTTTTTTAAATCAGATTTACTAAGGGTCTATCTATTCTGTTTTGTTTTTTTATAGAACCAACTCTTAGTTTTATTAATTAATTCAATATTTTTTTTACTTTCAATTTTATTAATCTCTCCTTTTATTTTTAGAATTTTAAGTTTAGTGTTTGACTTGGGGGGGGTGGTTAATTTGTTCCTTTTCTAGCATTTTTAGTTGCAAGCCCAATTCATTGACCTTCTCTGTCTCTATTTTAGCAAATAGGCCTCTAGAGACATAAAATTTCCCTTGATTATCACTGTGGCTGCATCCCATACATTTTGGTATGATGTCTCATTATTGTCATTTTCTTGATTGAAGTTATTAATTACGTCTACAATTTCTGTTTCACCCAATCATTCTTTAGTATGAGATTATTTAGTTTCCAATTATTTTTTGGTCTATTTTCCCCTGTCTTTTTATTGAATGTAATTTTCATTGCATCATGATCTGAAAAGAATGCATTTACTATTTCTGCCTCACTGCATTTGAATTTGAGGTTTTTATTCCTAATATAGGGTCAATTTTTGTGTAGGTTTTGTATGGATTAAAAAAACATAAGGTGAAGAACTTACAAGAATGTTTAAATTCTTTTTCTGTATTTTATTTTCATTATTTCTGTGTTTCCCCTATGACCTGTATAATATGTTCAGGCTCATATTTACTTGAGCCTTGGCCAGCTATAAACATATTTACTTAATCTTAGCTGATGACATATATCAGTATTTGACATTTATTGATATTTAGTCTATCAGCTTGATCACTATCTGCTTGATTAAGCCTGAAGGCCTGATTTTCTGTTTCCTACATATCAGGAGATTTTGGGAAACAGAAACCTTCAATTCCAATTTCTCCGAATAGCAACAAGCAATTAGATGCTTCCCCCCCCCCCCACCTTCTCAATGCTCTCTTACTTGTGATGTAATCTTTTTATAAAACCTATGTATCTTTACTGTTTCTTTAGTCCTCCTACCACAAGCTTTCTCTTTCTTCTCTCATGATGGGAAGGCTTATCCTCCAGAGGTTTTCAATAAACAACTTTTTTGCCTTTTACTGAATAATCTCTGAGTAGTCATTTTGGGTAAGTGTCTTCTACAGACTGTGGGGCCTCTGAATAAGTGGCAACACTAGGAGTTTCTAGACTTCTAAGCCAACAGACACCAAAGAAAACTTGGAAGGCTGTCAGGAAAGGTTTTCTCACTCGGATAAAAGGGCATGGTAAATCCCCCCCCCCCCAAAAAAAAAAGCAGGAGCAGGTCTTGTGAGGCATTGAATTGGTAGTGCCAGCAGTGGCATTAAAAGCAACAGGAGACAGCAGCTAACAGCAGCAGCAATAACCATGAAGGTTTCCAGAGATCTCAGCCCATGGACAGTATGGGGTAAATCAACAGGTCATTAGGTCTTTTTACTAGCACTAAAGCAAGATTCTGAAGCTTTGCCCATATTCAAATTCAGGACATAGTCCTGGCCAACAATCCTAGAGATAGATGAAGTACTAGCACATTAGAAGTACTAGAGTAGTAGTCAGAGAAATCAGGGATTCTCCTCACATTTTCAGGACAGAGGGAATCAGAGCACAGATCAGTAAAGAAGTAAACATACTTTTCCTTGGATTGAGACACCTTTGAAGGACTGAAAACTTATAGGTCCCTAGAAAAATCTCTGAAAATAACTGTATAAAACCCCTGAAGCTTGGAAAGTGGATCCTCTACCCTAGAAATAGAACCCTACTTTAACAAAGAGTTAAAAGTCAAGTAATAGGCTGGGAAAATGAGTAAGCAACTGAAAAAGATTCTGACCATAAAAAGTTACTATGGTCACAAGAAAGATTAAAATACACATTTGGAAGAAGATAACACTGTCAAAATTCTTACATCCAAAGTCTCCAAGAAAAATAAGTATGGGTCTCAAGTCATAGGAGAGCTCAAAAAGGACTAAAAAAAAAAAAAAAAAAAACATGTAAGAGAGATAAATGGCAAATGAGAAAGAAATGAGAATGATGTAAAAGGAAGTGCAAATCTCTAATGAAAAGAATGACAAACAAAATTGGTCAAATGCAAAAAGTGGTACAAAAGCTCACTGAGTAAAAGAATTCCTTCAAAATTATAATTGAGCAAATTGAATCTAGTGACTTTATGAGAAATCATGAAACAAAGAAACCCAAAGAATGAAAAAAATAGAAACAATGTGGAATATCTCATTAGAAAAACAACTGACCTGAAATTATTAAGGAAAACTGTCCTGATATTCTAGAAGAGTTGGAAATTGAAAGAATACTCCTCAATAGGAGAATCATTGAATATATTGTGGTTTATGATTATTATTGAATATTATTTTTTGAGGGGAATGATGAGCAGGATGCTCTCAGAAAAAAACTGGAAAGTCCTCCATGAATTCATGCAAAGTGAAATGTACTGTTTACAAAGTAATATTAATGTTGTGATATGATTAATTTTGAATGACTTTGCTGTCTTCAGTAATGCAGTGATTCAGGACTACTCTGGAGGATTTGTGATGAAAAATGCCATCAATACCAGAAAAGGAACCAATTGTGCCTCAATACAGAATGAAGCATATTTTTTTAAAACTTTATTTTTCTTGAAGTTTTTTTTTTTTGGGGGGGTAGGTGGGAGAAGCAGAGTGAATTTATGTTTTCTTTTACAACATTACTTTTATGGAAATATTTTTCATGACTTCTCATGTTTCTTTTTCATGCAATGTGGGAAATAGGAAGGGAGAGAGCCTGAAATTTTAAAACTAAAAGTTTTAAAATCAAATGAGTTGTTTTACATGTAACTAAAAATGAAATAACAAATAAACATAAAAAAGAAAGCATGAAAGGCTTAGCTACTCTTATCAATACAATTATCTACAATAATTATAAAGGATTATAATGAAAAATGCTATCCACTTTCAGAGAGAGAATCGATGAACTCTGAGTTCAGATTGAAGCAGTCAGGTTTTTTTCCACATTTATTTTCCTTTTTTTTTTTTTTTTTTTTTTTACAAAATGATTACTGTAAAAATATATTTTGATTGAGTTCATATGTAGAATTGGTTTTCATTATATGGGAATAGCAAGATACTGGGAGCAATTTTGTCAATATAAAAACAAGCTATCATTAATTATATTTTTAAATGTGTATAAATGCATAGATACATATACAAATGTATATATACATATATTTGTCAACTGAAAACTTATGTACACAGAAATTAATATATGTATATAGATGTATGTATATATTTATATGTGTCAACACATAAATGTGTTATGTACACATAAATGTGTATTACTATTTAGGCGCGCGCACGGGCGCGCGTGTGTGTGTGTGTGTGTGTGTGTGTATGTATCATGGATATCAAAACATTTTTCTGTGTAATCTCTTTTGGGGCAGGAATTGGCTATGTAATGAGAGAGGGGGTTCCATGTCATGTAACTTCGGTAACATCCAATTAATGAGGAATCATGGGAGTGACTGGTGCTTTAGGATAGGAAATAAAATGCTGCCTTGAAGTTTCAAAAGTTTGTCTACTTATCTAGGCACCCATAAAATAAATCTTTCCTGCATTTTTTTTTCTGGAAAATTTATAGAAAGAATTTTTTTCTTATTCAATTATTTCCTTTCTTAACCTAGATGTATTAATCTTCTTTCAATCAACCAATGAGCTTATTGAATGTTTCACATGTGCCAGATAATGTGCTAAGTGCTGGAGATACAAGTTAAAACATACATGCCAAAAGAAAAACAATCTCTGTTCTCAAAGAGTTCATATTCTAAATGGCAAAGACACCATGGCTAAGTGACTAAGAGAGATGAAAAGAAGTAGGGGAAAGATGTATTCAGACAAGGGCAGGGCAGACAAGTATATTCTACTGAAGAATGAAGCATGTTTATTCTGAGGTCCTTTCCCAAAATGAAGGTTCTGGGAAGTACCCAAAAACGGCAAAGAGGATTTGAAAGAGTTAAGAGGAAGTAGGTAAGGCTATGATCAAAATTAATCTATTTTTTAATGTTTTAAAATTGTCTCTCTCATTTGATTATGAATGTATTTCATATCCATATCTGTGGCTGATACATGATCAACTTCTCTTCTATTTTGTTTGTAGGATCTTTAATATTAAAGTCACATCTCCATCTTAAATTGGCAGCATGGTGTAAGATGTTGCTCTAAGCCTAATTTTAGGCTTAGACTGTTTCCTAGTTTTTCCAACAATTTTCATTAACAGCAATTTCTTTCTTAAGTAGTTATATCTGCTAGATTATTCAAAAAAACAACAGTGAGTGTCAATATTTCTGATTATCTCATTTTTCTTCTTTTTCATCAGTTTTCTATACTTTTGATACCAAATTGTTTTTATATCCTATGCTTTATAATATATGTGTATGACTTATAATATTATATATATATATATATATATATATATATATATATATATATATATATATATATATAATATTTTAGGTCAACTAGGTGGTACAATGGATAGAGTGCTGGGACTGGAATAGGAAGATCTAAGTTCAAATGTGGTCTCAGACACCTACTTGCTGTGTCATACTGAGTTAATAACTTAATCACATTTGCTTCCATTTTCTCATCTGTAAAATGATCTGGAAAAAGAACTAGCAAGCCACTCTTGTATCTTTGCCATCCCAAATGGAATCATTGTAAATGAAACATGACCAAAAACAACTGGTTAACAACATCAAAAATAATATTTTAAATATTTTAAATAAATGTTATTTAAATTTTCAAAAATTTAAAATATATATTTTAAATCATAATATTTTATGTTTATGTATATTTACACATATACACACAAAATTATAATGTACCTTGAGATCTGGGAAGTAGCATTCCCTTTCATCCTTAAATTTTTTTCATTATTTTCCTTGATAGTCTAGATATTTTCTTTCTCCAAATTCTGATATTGTTTGATCAAGTTAAAAAGCATTCCTCTTATAGTTTCATTGTTATAGCATTAAAACTATAAATTAACTTTGGCCACATTGTTATATTTATTTTATTGACATGGCTCTATCCTGAACAATATATATTCTTATAGGAATTTAAGTGGCTGTCTGTAGTGTGCTTTAGTTGAATGAGCACCAGATTTTTATAATTATTTAGGATTTCTCTTTTTCTTGTATTTCTTCTTGAATTTGGATGTCTTAAATACAAATGCTTTTGGTTTTTTGCAAATGTATTTTTTGACCTACAACTTGGCTGAAGCAATCTATTGTTTCAACCAGTATCTTTGCTAATACTTTAAATTTTTCTAAGTAAACACATATAATCAACAAAAAAAGGTAAAGTTATATCTTCTTTTTGCTTATCTTTACAACTTCAGTTTCTTTCTTTTGTCTTATTACTATGGGTATTTTTTCTGGAATTATATAAGAATGGAGTGCATATTCTTACTTTATTCTCATATTTATTCTGATGATGTCTGATATGTACTTTTAATTTTCAATGCCTTGTATGATATTTTTTAAAAGCCCCTGCCCCATGTCTAAACATTTTGGGGTTTTTAGCATGTAATGGAGACTGACAATTTTGATGTAGGCAAGTATATGAATAAGAACCAAATAAATATAAAGTGGATAAATGCAAAAATATTGAAGTTATTAAATACCAGGTAATTTGGAGAGAGGGAACTAGCAAAGGGGCATTAGAAATGCTTCAGGAGAAAGAGGGTGCTTGATCTGCATCTTAAAACAAATTTTAAAAGAAGAGAAAATCTCCTGATTCTTCCATTTACAAATCAATGATGTTGAACATTTGATTTACTCTCTCTGGATCTCAATTTCCCCATCGATAAAGAGATATTACAATATTTAAATTACATACCTAAAAAAGTGTGGGGATGAAAAGGTACTGTGAATGGTAAAATGTTATCCAAATGTGAATTTTCATTATGTTTCCAATGTAATCTAAAAATATTCAAGATATGTTTTCCATTTTGACTGAAATGAAAGATTAGTTAAGAAACAAGCATTTTTAAGTGCCTATATGGTATTGTACTGTGATTCTAGGTATACTATCAAAAATAAAAATGCCCCTTTCTTTTTAACTGTTTTTCTCTTTTCCTTTTGTCACTATATCTCCATATTGGGTTGGGTATGATATGAACATTTTTAAAAATAAAGAAAAGTCATTAATCATTAACATAAAGGGAATAAGAAAAGCCCTCATTTAGAAGGAAAAATTAGAAATAATTATAAATAAGTGATCCAGTCAGTCAACAATATTTATTAGACACTGGGCTGTGTACTTTTTAGGTACTATACTTCTTAAGATATGAAGAAAGGCAAAAGACCATTCTTGCCTCCAAATAATTTATATTCTAATTGGGGAGACAACATGTCAATTCATTATGTGCTATCTACTGTAAACTATATACACTGTAAATGTAAAGTAATATTATAGAGGAATAACTAATTTATTCATGTATCTAATGAAAGCCTTGCAAATATTATAATCAATATTTGTTTTTTCTATTTTTTCAAAAAAATTCATCAAATGTTGAAAATATGGGGAAATTCTTCTTTATTAATATTTGTTGTTAAATGTAATTATATGTAGCAAACAAGCAACAAATTATTTCTTAGGTCCAAAATTGTTAATATTTTGTTAAATATTTGTTAATATATATTTGTTAAATATAAATCTTTCAAGAAAAATTGCATAGACATAATATAACCAAAATGGCTGATCAATGTTTGCCAAACATTTTGCATATACCATCTCATTCATTTCTCACACCTACTCTGTAAATTAGGCATTCCGGGAATTATTATTGGAATTTTTTTAAGTGAGGAAATTGAGGCTGTTAATTTGAAAAATTTCTACATGCTCATACAGCTAAGGATTGTTGGAACAAGGATTTGAAACTAGGTTTAGTAAACTCCATGAACATAATACAATTTTACCTTATTTATGAAGATGGATAATTACTATGGCATTTCACAGGATACAAATAGTTATACATGCATGCTGACAGAGAACAAAAGTTTTACTTCTGAAACTCAATTTTCTCAGCTACAGAGGAAACAGAACAGATGATTTCTAGGTCTTCATTTTCTAAATTCTATGACTCTAGGATTAATTAAAATTATAATCCTAGGCGGAGTACATATCTAGACTATCCATCATTATATTAAAATCATGGAACTATAGATCTGAATGAACTTTAGGGGTCACTCAGTTCAACCACCTCATTTTATAGATGAAGTATTGTAGGGTCAGATGGCTAAGTGACTTGTTAAAGTTCACGCACAACTAATTCAATTTGGGGTGAGCATGACAAGATCCATCTGTAAAACTGACAAGGCCATAAGATGAATACTAAGATAATTAAACCTAAACCTGACCCTGTGTATTACTGGTGTGGGAAGTTGCCCATATGGTCTGATTTATGAAGCAATTGAAGGCACCTTAACCTCCACATGTACAATTATACAATGTTAGGAAGGAAGAGACCTGAGTCTCCAAGCACTCCAATTTATGCATGAGGATTTTAAAGTATAGAGTTTCATGAACTTTGTACATTGCCCACCCCTTTGTACTAGAGAATGAAAGATCCCCGAATCCTAAAACTAAATTAGATAGAACATTGTACCCATGTTAGTAATTAACAACATAGCATGAATTAATGTACCAAAGTAGCTAGACAAAAAAACTTAGGAGAAACAGAGCATATTGTTTTTAGTTGAGAGGATACAGTAAAAATTTATGAAACTCAGAAGGAAATATTTCCCAAAATGACTAATGTATCCCTTAAGAAATATATAGAAAATTAATTTGGTCTTTAGTTCATAATTTTGTCCGGATTTGATACTATTTAGCTATATTAAATTTATAATACTATGTTAAGAGGAAGAAAAGTATTTCCTTAAAGGCATTCAGAGGTATTGTTATTTTTTTCTATGTATGTCATATTCTAGTCACACTGGAAACTTCTCTGCCCTTTCTTGAAACCATGCATTTGCACATTTACGAAATCTGCTCCCTATACATATATTGCAATTTTTACTTATCTCTGTTTTGAAATTAGTCTCTTTCTTTGAGGGATCAAAACCTTTCCTCATCCACTTGACTAAATTATCTCTCTCCCCTTGAATTTTCTTACATCTCTTTGCTTACATCTCTCCATTTCCAAATAAATGCAACACATTTATTTATATATTCATTTTAGCAACTGAGGTTTTTTTTTTTTTTTTATCTTTACACCCCTAGACTTCAGCATTAAATGTTCAAGTGCACATTCTAGATTGGGATATTAGAATAGAGTAGAGAGTTTTTCACAATTGATTTTCTACAATTACCAATATTTTTAAGATCACATAATTCACTGGAAGGTATAACAAAAGTCAGATCTTAATGACTGTTGTTTTTTAGGTATAATAGTATATAATGCATATATACATGGCATTGGATAGTGTGGCATGGAATGACATGAATTGGCATGACATAGCCTGGCATAGAGTTACATAGCAAGATAATTAATATAATGTAATATAAGGCAAAGTGTTATACAATATAACAAAATACCAGCATATCCTGCCATGTAATATACATGTCAAATTATATTGCTATATAATGCCATATCATATATAATATCTTTCCATAGCACATCATGTATTACATATCATGACATACAATTGGATAATATATTGTACTGTATTATCTTAAACTATATATTATATAAGATATTTATGTTATGTCATATTATATTGTATTGTACCATATTATTTCGTATCATATTATATAATATAGTACAATATGTTGCATCATAAAATAATAAAACATTATGTGGAACAACATAATACAGTAAAATATAATATAGTTAAAATGCAATTCAATATAATATGACATAATATAGAATATTAGAATAACAATATATTTTACCTAATATAGCAACATAATGTAACAGCTCTTTACCATTAATGTGTTTCTGATGCATATGTCAAAATCAAAATCATAGGGGATTTCTCCAAAAATGTTAACAGATACAACTTTAATAAACCTCAAGTGAAACATAAACAACAATATACATCCCCAACAAAGCCACCATTTATTGCCCCAGGGGAGACTTAGCACAGAGTCCAAGTTGACGAAAGATTTTCTGGAAACTGTAATTCTTAAAATGCTCTTGTTTGCTGAGAATACTATGTTGATGTTGATTACATCAAGCACTAGATCAAGCACTGTGAGTCATAATCAGGCAAAAGATTTTGTCCTATTAATGGAGAAAAAAAAAGGAACAGGTGGATGAAGATTATCTATCATCCATACATTAATACTCAACTAGATAAGCAGACTATCTTTTAATACATTAATACATATCTCTTATACAGCAAAAATTATCAGTGAACTGGGCCCAGAATTGAATGGAAGTAGTCAATTAGTTGCCTTTGGAACTTGTTCAGTGCTCTTAATAACTCTAAATTGTCCCATAAAGGAAAGTTTCATCTTTACAAATTTATATTCTTGTGTTAATGTTGCATTATTTCAAGTCATGAAATATTAGTGTCTGAAAAATTGGCATTGTCATCAAGTTGCAACATATCACAAAACATGATACAAATAGAAAGCAGTGTAAAGTTGCTGTCAGGGAAGGGGAAAGGGTAAAAAAGGGGAGGAAGGAGAATGGATAATGAAGAGGAAGGGGAGAGGAAAAGGGAAGGAGATAGGAGGGAAAAGAGAGACAGAAAAAAACAGAAACATAAAGAGATGGGAGACAAAGACAGAGAGAGACAGAGAGACACAGAGACACAGGAAGAGAGACAGAGATGAACAGGCATTGAAATGAAAGTAAGAGAAAACTTAATAGTCTTTGTGTTCTACACAAATCTATACAAAGTCAACAGAATATCAAGAAGGCCACCAGAATTGTATAAATACTCTCTAGTGAATTTATAGGATCACATGTGAAAAGCAGAATTACTAGGCACTGAAAAGTTGTAGGCATAAAAAAGTAGATGGGAAAATCCTTATCAATGACATCCTAGGTGCATTGAATTATTGGAATACATTGGCAATACCCAGCACAGTGAATATTTCCACAGTGAATATTTAGTGAATACTACTTATTCCAAGTAGTTATCACAAGGAAAGAGTTTAAAAAATCTTTTAAATGGCATATACAATAAATGCAACTATTGATTCAATTTGGAGGAATCAGGAAATAATGGGTTCACGTACTTGTTCTGTCAATAAGTAACCAAATGCTTCATCTGAGATCTCAGGTTTGTTACCTGTAAGTGAAAGGACAGCCTGATGATCTTTAAGAAACTTAATGACTATAAAATTGGGGCTTTTATGCTTGTGCTACACATTTTCAAGAAGTAAGAAAAATGAGCCAGTAATTTAGCAAAGGTCACCAATCATCTTTCATGATGCTTCAAAAATGAAAATGATCACAATCTCTTACTCAGCACCTAAGAAAAATTAAGCAACTAAATCCTAAATTTTACCTCAAAGCTTCAGGGGATAAAATCTTTCCCAGCTTTTGTTTTTATTGGAACAAAATATTTCTAGAAACAAATATTGTGTTATTTTTCAGGCTTTGTCTTTTAGTTATCATTCTTAGAGTGATAGAAAGAGGAAATGGAAAGTGATTTGGGATGACATAAGTTCTAAATCCTAAGTCTACAACTTAGTTATCTTGGTCAAGTTATTTGATTTCTCTATAGCAGGGTTGGTTGTCTATAAAATGAAGAGATAGGATTTAATGACCTCTAAAGTTGCTTTGAATGCAATGAATGTTCCTATTTAACTAATGAAATTAATTATTTTAAGATACTTATATGCTATATTTTTATTACAAAAGATTCATTAAAATTGATTAATTGCTGTTCCAGTTTAGTTTTATATATATGAGAGCTATATTTTATGAAGCCCAGGTCTAACATGTTTCCACCTACATCATGAGGGAATGTAGAGTGCAAGTTATTCACTTGTTCATCTAAAAATACAAAAATAAATTTTCAAAAATAAAAGCCAAGATTTTCTCCATCAAAATAAGAGTTTTAGGCTATTTCCCCAAAAATCAATAATAATAAACTTTTTAAGTAGTAATAAGAAAATGGTTTGAAAACTTTGATATGATTTTTCTAAGCTCACTTTTCAAAATATCATTTATTATATATATATATATATATATATATACATATATATATATATATATATACATATACACATTTGTACATATATGAGAAAGAGATGGGGGGAAGGAGGAAAGAAGGAATGGAGGGAGAAAGAGAGAAAATAGGGCTCATTATTATACATCTAAAATGAGCATGAAAATATTTTTATTACTTACTTCCCAAGGTTGTTGTGGAGAAAGTATAAAAAAGTTAATTGCTTTAAGCAAAGATTTTTATTATTGTTAATTATCTCATTTAATTCTGATAAATAATGTTTATTAAAAGATTCCTATGTTTTATATCCTGAAATTGGTTAATATATTTGTATTTTAGGTTATCATAAAATACAATTTGTATCACTTTACTATTTGATATCCTTCATGATTAAGTAGCAGTAGTTTATTTTTAAGTGTATAAAGGCTTCTTTGTAAATTTCATTAATGAATCAAGTATAAAATCTAAAAAGATAGTGTGGGGGAAGAGAAGGATGGCCTGTTGCCTTTCAAAAGAATTCTCCATTATATTGTTGAAATGTTATCACATTCTTTTGTATGTGTAAGGAAAACAAGAATATTTTATTCTGACTCTTACTCCATACCATACTTACTTCAAACACATTTTTTTTTAAATAAACATTGGATTGTCTCTTAGGACAAAGACACAGACAATCAATAATTAACTTTGTCAGATGGCTAGCAGCCATAACCAATTATGCTGCAATGCAGGCATTTTCTCTCCCTTATAAATAAAATAGAAACTTGCCTGATAAAATAAATACAAAATTCTTTAGATGCATGATAAATAACCTTTGTTTCTGGGCAGAAGTTTCATGTATACCTTTTCTTTAAGACTAAAAATAATCAGCAAACCAGCCACCAGTGAACAAGATTGAATTAATATGGTGTGATAAAAGCTGAATCGGTCTTTAATTTCCTGTATTGTTCATCTTGCCTTTATGCTATTTATCCCCTTCCCATTTGTCTTTTCCCTTCATTTATCATCTCATATGTCAAAATAAGCAAAGGAATGTGTGCCTTACTTACAGTTAATAGAAAATATTGTTTAAGTATTAATTCTTTTTCCAAGGTCAGCTTTTCCCTAATGAATCCTCTAATCTTCAAACAGCAAGCAAACCAAGAGAGAGAGAATTTCTCCCCAATTATCAATTTCCATAAAAAACACTTCTCCTGGAAAAAGGCCAAATGTGGGAATCAAAAAGCAACAGCTTTGACTAAAGCAGTGCACTGCTGTGTGGCTTCTTTAATTACATAGTAAGTGCTTAATAAATGTCTGTTGACCAATTGACATGCCATGAAAAATATAAACACACAACCACTTTTCTGAATGGTTCTTGAGCTGAAATTTCTTTTGGTCCTAATCAACTTGTTCTTACCCATGTGGATAGTCACTAACATGCTTTAATATTTTAATTTAGATATAGCTTTCACTGATTCACAGTTTGATATTGAAAGATTCTTGATCATCACCACTGGACATCATCAATGTAGAATTAACCTTTCCTCAAAAATTTTTGCATTATCCAGGTAGAACATATAGCCTAAAATGATCAATGTCACCCCCTATTACTTGAGACTATATTATAGGTTACTTTAGAGCTATAATGGGTTTCATGTGATAATAGAAGCTATAAATTTGGGTGAAAACCTACATCTCCTTAGAATATTAATCTCATAGGCATTCTCTATTCTCTTTACTTGACTTTTGTGTAAGACAACCCAGATCCTGAGAAAATGGGACTCTGGTTCTTTGACAAATCTAATTGCATCACTATTTTTTTTTCCCATTAAGCCCTAAGGATATTTCACAATTGTAGGTAATTACTGTCCAGTTGGACCTTAACCTTCCTTGTCCCAGAAAGCTACAATTTCTTTTCTGTCCTAGAAAAGTACATGTTGATGAAGTTCTTGGAGGTCTAAAAATTAGAGGAAGGGAATATATCTGAAATATTTTTTTTCCTGAAAATGCTTTGCTTTATATCACCATTATATCTGTATTTTTCATAAAATATACATCATTCCATTTTCATTATTTTTTTTCCTTTCTTGGAAATCCATTCATGGTAATGAGATGCTCTCAGTCACTTATATTAATATCACTGTCTGTCATTTCAATTCAGTATGGAATGATTTATGCTAGGCATTTAACATATCTGTCCTTTCCTTTCCCTTGTTTTTGAGTGGTATTCCTATTTTCTTAAGTTTTTTTTGAAAACAGAATATCACAACCCAAAATCCTCATAAAAATACTATCTTCAAAGCTCAAATCAATTATTTCTGATTATCAGAAGTTATCATATATTTGCCACTGAGGTCCTTCTTCCTGAATAGATTATCTATCTAGTTCAAGTATTCACATGAGAGGGCTTCTGTGACTGGCTAGATAGATGTGTGATTACAAAGACAACTCAACTTCTATAAATAATAAAAATCAAGGAGACTAACAAACCATAATGAGGAAATAGAACAGAAAGTTCACATACTAAATTGAAAAATATCTAACATTTAAGATGATCACAGTAAAACCTCCATCTCTTTAGAATATTAATCCTAGAATTTTAATTCTGCATGCTAGACATTTATATATTCTCTCATGAACTGAGGAAAAAATAACCTGAATTGGATCTCTGATCATTTTACAAAGTCAAGAATGGTGAAGTCTCAAAAGTTTTTCTGTATTTCTGTCCTATACTTCACCTGTGAATTTAACCCTACATTTCTAAAATCTACAAGTTTAACAGTGATGGTATAATGATTAGAACAAAGGACCTGAAGTCAAGTAGAGCTTGGAGTTCAAATCCCATTATCTGACACTTACTTGCTGTGTTTCGTGAAATCTGGGTAATTCATTTAACCTCAGGTATTTTTTTTAATTTTAAAAATGGGAATAATAATAATACCTACTTCATAGGGTTTTGCAAATCTTAAATGAAATAATTGCTAAGTGCCTAATACATAGTAAGAGCTATATAAAAGTTCTCTCTTATTATTATTATTATTATTAAAGACAGGAAATAAAGTTATAACCACATTAAATTGTTTCCCATAATATTAGTAAGGAATGGGTTCAGGTCATTTCTTATTTTCATACAATTTTGCCTTTCATATTTTAACAAATACCAAACAAGTTCATATTATGTGTAAGATGTTGTGGGAAATAAAAGTTAATATAAGATATAATTGTTTTCTTCAAAGAACCAACCTATTGAAATATCTAATTATTTGAATATATATATATATAGGAATGTGTGTGTGTGTGTGTGTGTGTGTGTGTGTGTGTGTGTGTGTATGTGTGTGAGAATAACTTCTAACTTCTAATCTTGGAAGAGGGCTTTTAATTGAGGTGAGAGAACTTTAAAAAATATTTTGATAATTATTTTAATATAGTTGGCTTACTTAATATTCCTTTGTCAGTGGTGCAATGCAAAGAACACTGGTCCTACAGTCAGGAAGAACTGAATTCAAATTCTGCCTCAAACACATACTAGCTACATGAACTTGGGTAAGTAATTTACTTTCCATTTGCTTCAGTTTCATCATCTGTAAAATAGGAAGAATAATAGAATCTATTTCCCAGGGTTGTGTAATATCTGCCACATAGTAGATTTTATATAAACATTAGCTATTATATTTATTTTACGTATTTAAAATGTTATTTTGAAGAGGGATATATATGTCTCACCAGACTTTCAAAAGGATTCATGACCCAAAGAAATTTCAAAACCCTGTCTCAGAGAGAGATGCCTAAAAATATTGAAAAGGTAAGTGACTTTTTGTCTAAAAGATCTTCGGGGAACACTCAATTCTTAGTGGTCAGAACTATATAGCAATAAGCTGGGTAAATTGGGAGATAATAGGATTCCACTTCTCTAAGATCTTTTCAGGTCAAGTTATAGTCAAGTCAACAAACATTTATTAAAAACCTACAATATAGCAAGTCTTCTGATAAATTGTGGGGATACAAAGAAAGGTAATCAGCCTTTCAAAAGATTAATAGACTAATAAAGGAGACCATATACAATCAACTAGGCACAAGCAAGATCTAAACAAGGGAAGTGGTAGCATTAAGGAGTAGAAGGAAAGGCTTCTTGTAGAAACTATGATTTTTTTAAGTATTTGAAGGAAGCCAGGGAATCAGGAGATTGAAATGAAGAGGGAGAAAATTTCAGACATGTGGGACCATCAAAGAAAATACATGGAATCAGGATAATATGGAGTGTCTTATGCAAGGAATAACAAGGATATTTGTATTACAGGATTTTACTGTATATGGAATCAGCCAATTAAAAAATTATAATCATTTTAAGTACCTACCATGTACTAGGCATTGTTAGAAATAACTGCCTTGGAGCAAAGAAAAGAAAAAAGATATTATCTTCCATAGAGAAAGTCACAAACTGACTGGAGAGACAACATGCCAACTGCTATATACAAATAAGATATCCATAAGGTAAATAAAAATTAATGGGAGGCGCCAGAATTAAAATGGATTGGAGAAATCCTCAAGCAGAAAATGGAGTTTTAGCTGGAATTTGAGGGAAGTCAGGGAAGCTAGAAGGCAGATATAAGTGGAGAGAACATTCTAGACATAAAAAACAGCCAGAGAAAACCTGGAGCCAAGAGTTGGAAGGGAATAAGGAATAAGCAGGGTGGTAAGATAGGAAGGGACCAGATAATGAAGGACTATAGAAACCAAAAAGAGAATTTTATATTTGCTCCTGGAGGCAATATTTTATTGAATGTTGTGTATGAGACACATTGTTGGGGATTTTAGAGAGTTTAACTTGACAATTCAATGGAGGGTGAACTGCATGCAGTGAGGAGATTCTTAAGACAGAAAAACCAGCTAGTAGACTATTATAATAGTCTAGAAGTAAAGTTGTGAGAGGCATATACTAGAGTCATTGTAATGTCAGAGAAGTGAAAGGAAGAGATATTTTAAAGGTAATGTTTAAAAGCAAGAGAAGATATGGGCCCATAATTTGTGGAATTGACTTATTCCCCTGCAAACATTTGTGCTGAACAGATTACTTGGGGTTCATTTAGTTAATTCATTACCTTCAAGTGGAGCCTCAACCTAAACATTAAAGATTTATTGCATGTAATTCATTCTTATTCCAAAAATTCCAGAATGTTGGAGGGACTCTACAATTTCCTGTAAAATATAACAGCGTGTAGAACAAATTCTCATGGCCAACCTTTTGGTAATAAGTATCTCAGAATTTATATAGGCTGATTCTAGGATAATACTCTGAGGTTGCATTTTAATTATGAATAGAAATTAAGGAATTAATTTAAGTGATAGAATTAAATTAAAAGATGAGTAGTAATAAGTAATTACTCATTTCCATATGAAATTTACTAATCATATGTGACTTACTATAGCCTGAGGCAAATAAGTACACTTTTGAAGATAAGGTAATTCTAATTCTTAGGAAGGCTATCATCCCTTCAGTCCAAATACCCTTATCTTCAGCTTTTACCCATTGTTTCTAAAGATTTTTTTTCTTCTTTGGCCAAACAGAAATCATCTAATTTTTCTTCCCTTGTTTAGTTGATATATCACTGGATTATAAGTAAGTTAAATTAAAACCTAACTTACTAAATATGTTACCCTATCACTTAACCTATGTCTAACTTTAATTTGTAAAATAAGTACAGCATCTATACTCCAAGATTGTGTTGTCCTATGATATAAGGAATAACAATTGTTAGAGTTTAAAATCTGGAAAAATTTTCCAACAATGCGACTATGGAAATTTCTTCTGTAACCTTAAGGAGGAGAGAGAAGATGACATTCCTCTCTTTTGGAATAGGAGTGAAATGAATAAATGAATTTTGATTCCTTTGAGAAGCAATTCTAGATATGTGCAAAATGTTATCATTTCTATTTCTATAAGTTAAAATATACAGTGACTCATTAAAATTGGTTTCTATTATTATTATTTTTCTATTAAAGTTAAGGAAACCAATGGAAATAGGATACTTACTGAATTGTAAGATCTATTTTAATAAAACATAAATTCACATGCCAAGGAAATGGCACTGTGCCTTTTCTAAGCCAATGAAGAAAAAAAATGTTTCAGCATTCCCTAGACTTAAGAGTTTATCATTCCCTACACTTATTTAAGAGTTTATTTTTTACCTCCTGGATCTTCTAAAATTACAAGTTAAAGAATTTTCACTTATTTTCTATGAGCTGAGTACTATGAATACAATAGGATTTTAAATTCGCATTTTTTTGGTTTCTGAGATCTGTTGGGAAAAATTTCTTGTTTCCTAAAATTCTCCTTTAAGTGTCTTAACTCAAGGCAAATCTATGATAGTCCTTAACACACTCTCTCTCTCTCTCTCTCTCTCTCTCTCTCTCTCTCTCTCTCTCTTTGTCTCTCTCAAAACACACATACATATTCATATGTATATACATATATATACATACATATATACATATATAAACAGTCTACAACTATATAGATATACATAGATTTTTGTTATTATACTTTCTATATTTCCCAATCAATACCTCTCCTCCTTGCTCACAGAGAGCTGTCCCTTTTCACAGAGAATAAAAAAAAAATTATATATACACATAGATATATGTGAAGCAACAGAGACAGAAAGACAAAGAAAGACAGAGAGATACACACACACACACACACACACACACACACACACACACACATATATATAGGCTAACAAATAAACACATCATTCAAGTCTGACATATACAGAATATACAGAAGACCATAGTTATAAACACACAACACTTCAAAAAATGAAAAAAAAAGTTTTCATATTTCTCTCTCAGTGTCAAACTTGCACATTATAATTTCATAATGTTCTCCTTGAATCATTTTGTTACTTTTTTCCATCATTAAAGTTGCATATATTATTTTGCTTGTTCTATTTCCTGCTTTTTTTTTCAGTTCATGAGTCTTCCTGTATTTTTCTAGTCATCACAACCATAAATTCTTACAACACAGTTATAATTCTTTAATTCAATTTGCCACAATTTATTTATCCCTATCTTTGCCTATGAATTTTTAATTTATTTGCAATTTGCTACTATCATAACACATACACAAAACATTGAAGTAAATGTATAAATGTATAAACACTTTTTTGTCCTTTTCTCCTCATGATTTGAAATTGTTTTCCAGAATTGTTGCATAATTACAGACAGATCCTAATGCTTTTAAAAATAATTTCTCCAGAATTGATTATTCCTATATTTTTCATCTTTACTTACTTTTTTTATTTTTTGGCTGAGGTATAGTAAATCCAGAGTAAATTTGATTTTTTTTTACTTCTTTCATTAATAGTTTGGAAAATTTTCATATTATGGATAAATGTCTGCCATTTTTTTTAAACATTTAGTTTATATCCTTTGACCACTTCCTATTGGGGGATGATATTTTATTTTTATAAATGTGAATTATTTCCTATGTATCATGGATACTAGACCATTATCAGAAAGATTTTATGCAAAGATTTTTTACAGTTGATTGTTCTCCTTCTTATTTGATCTGTATTGGTTTTGTTCTTACAAAAGCATTTCAACTGCATGTAATTTAAGTGATTTATCTTTTGTAATTTTAGCTATCCTTTTTTAGGTTAAAAACATAACTCATAAATATTCTGAGAACATACCTGATATTGTCCTGTGTCATTTTTTATGAAATGACAGTTAACTTTCATATCATTTATCTTGAGTTGAATTATCTTTCTCCAACATTTTACTGTCTAGTCCTAAACAAGTAGTCATTGACCAACCTTAGATATCACTTAGATTCAATACCAGAAAAGGTATTGAATAAAATCATCTATAGAAAGCCCACTTTTTATTTGAAGGAATAAATAAGATTCAGAATCTAACCTAGATATTAAAATAGGGAATCACAAAGAGCACTGATGGGAAAAAAAGAAGAGTTTAGAAATTCCTCAGAGAGAAGTTGAGTATGAGAGACACATAGTAGTTTATATTTATACTCAAAAACTCCAGTATGATGTACCTTGATAATGACATAAATATTTACATGTTGAATCACATCATTTTAAAAAATATATATATATTTGATTTATATAGCTTATCTTTTGAAAAATAGTGTCCATGAGTCAATCTCTATAACTGTCATGCTCTTTTAATGATGGGCACAATCAGCGATGGAACCACTCAATATTTCTTGGGTCTTTTCCTTCATTTTAAGGGTGCTCTGTCTCTCTCCAAAAGACAAAGTGAATACAGCTTGTTGGCACCCATCTGATTCCTTCTTCATCTGTAGAGATACAAACAAATCCTCTCCCTTAAGCAGTTAACCTATCTGGTCCCTTCCATTCACCACTTTCTGGATCTCTCCACATCACCTGGCAATTATCTAAAGATAGTGGAGCTGCTCATACTGGACACTGCCTTTCTAATGGGTTATAAAACCTGTCTGCTAGTGCCAGTGCATTTTTATCAAATATCCAGAAGTTAGTTGTATAAAGAGCTCTCTAGGGTTACCTCTGGCTCTCCCTTTCTTTTGTTTTTGGAGGAGTGTCTTGAAGGCTGTTTCTCCTCTCTACTATTGCCTATCCTTGAGGATTAAAGGGTATGCCAGTGGTGTGTAAATTCTGATACTGTGCATGAAAGTGTGCGAAATGTTTAGAAATATATGCAGGTCCATTATCTGTTTTTATTGCTTATGGCACACACATAATTGCAAAAGCTTGTATAAGGAATTCAGTGACCATTCGGGCTGTTTCTTTTGCTGCTGTTATTGCAAAAGTGAATCATGAAAAGGTATCTACTACAACATGGATAAAAGACAGACAACCAACAGATTTATAATGGGTCACATCCATTTGTCAAATTTCATTGGATCTGAAACTGTGAAGGTTCTTCCCTGGAGGGAGCATAGGAGTGTGGAAAGGAAGGCAAGCTGTACAAGCTTTTACTATGCTCTGAGCTTCTTCTTTTCTTATCTCAAATTGCAAACATAAAGCTCAAGCAGCCTGATGATATTTAAAAAGAGATTCTTGGGCTGCTTGAAATAAAGGAATATTAGCTAACATGGTTAGGCTATCTGCCTTTGAATTACCACCAAAAATAGGACCTGGAAGTCCACTATGTGAGTGGACATGAAAGATATAAATCTTATCTGGATGCTTTCTCACTTGCTATTGAAGTTCCTTAAAAAAGCTGATATATATTGGAAGCTACAAATTTTATTTGGGCTGTGGAAATTCTTTGTATCACACCTACTGAATAGGCCGAATCAGATATTATATTTACATCTCCTGGATAATAAGTAAGAGCTAGAATGATTGCATACAATTCATTCTGCTGAGTGAACTGAAAAGGAGTTCTGATTACTCTTTTTAGTTAAGTCATGAGAGTACACAGCACAAATGTTATGTTTGGATGTATCTGTAAAGATAGGTGGTCCTTTGAGAGGAATCTTAGAAACTTTTTCTTCATCTATCACCAATTATGTAATAGTTGCATTATCTTTAATGGAGATCCATGTGTAAAATTTGGAGCTGTGATCAATAAAATTTGGTACTCTGGAATAGTTCCACAGCATACATTAATTTATGCATTGGTATAAAAGGTTTATATCTTGTCAGGTATTATCCCAGATAATTGTACTACTTGCTTAATGGCCTTTAATAAAATTCTAGCCAGAAACACTGGGTAAGAAGTAAGGCTTTATTCTGGTTGTGCAGGGAGGTTTACCCACTCTATCACATTGTCTTCTTGATGAATAATTGCTGGGGGTGCCTGTTTTGTAGCATAAAGTGATATTTCTCAGGATTTTTGAGTGTTTCTTTCAACTACATTGGATAAAACCAGTTCAACTTCTCTCAAAGCCTCTTGAGCTTCTTTTGTAAGCTGGTGTGGTGAGTTTAAAGCACTGTCTCCCCTTAAAATGTCATATAATGGTTGCAATTGATAGGTAGTCGAGCCTAACCTTGGACACATCCATTGGTTATCTCCTATCAATCTCTGAAAATCATTTAAGGTGTTTAGCTTCTAGGTTCTTAAGGAAAGTTTTTGTACTGTAAGCACCTTAGGGTATACTTCATATCCTAAATATTGAAAAGGAGCATGTCTTTGAATTTTTTCTGGAGATATATGCAATTTGTAGTTCCTTAGTATTTCTATGGTCTTTTGCAGACATTCTTCTAACATTTGCTCCTCAGGTGCACATCCCAATATATCATCCATGTAATGTAATAACATAACTTTTGGAAATGCTTTTCTTAGTGGATTAAGAGTAGCAGCAATATACATTTGGCACATAGTAGGGTTATTTTTCACTCCCTGTGGCAAAACTGTCCATTTATATCTTTTATGAGGCTCAGCTAAGTTAATGCTTGGCACTGAAAAAGGCAAATCTTTTCATATTCTCCTTATCTAGAGGGATAGAAATAGAAACTATCCTTAATGTCTATTACCCAAAGAGGCCCTTCCCTAGGCAATTGAGTAGGAGATGGAAGTCCAGGCTGAATAATTCCCATAGTTTCCATCTGTTCATTTACTTTTCTTAAATCAATCAACATCTTCCATTTTCCAGATTTCTTTCTTACAACAAATACAGGGGAATTCCAAGGAATTAAAGAAAGTTGTGAGTGTCTTTGGTCAAGTTGCTCCTGTACTATATCTAATAAGGCCTGAATTTCATCACTAGCTAAGGACCACTGTTCTATCCTCAGTGGTGTGAATTGGAACAGTTGAGAGTGTTGGCAGGTCTTCAACAGCAGTCCTGCCTAAAAAACCAAAGTACTCATTTGTAATCCTGAGTGTTGTAAGATGTCTCTTTCCCACAGATTGATGGGGATATTTTCAACTATAAAAGGAGTAAAAACTTCTGTTTCACCTTCAAATGTCCATTTTAAAGGAGTAGCACTAACTTCAGCTGCTATTGATTCTCCTATGCCAGACATGTAGGTATCTGCCTTAATCTTTGACCAGTGACTGGGCCGGTTGGCACATCTAATGACTGGGACCCTGTCTTCCCTTATTCAGATCTTGGGAAGTCTGCATCATATCCTGGATATAAAAGTTTTTTGTGTCCATTGTGGCACAGCATCTTATGATCTCCTCTAAAGGACCATCTTTGTGTAGTCCTAATATAATTCTTATACAAACCTCATTAGAATTTTCTTCAGCAAGTTGTCTTATCATAATTTCTGTTGCTGCATTTTCATCAGTAGTTCCTATGATAGCTATCTGCAGATGTCCCACAAAATCAGCAAAGGGTTCATTTGGACCTTGCTCTATTTTCATGAAGACTTCCCCTCTTTCTTGCCTTTTTGGGAGGGTGAACCATGCTTTGATAGCAGCAGAAGCAATTTTCTCATATGCTGCTATGGGGTAATTAATCTGTGCTGAAATGTCTGCATAAGGACCTACACCTGTTAGTTGGTCACAGTGATGGTGTATTAATTCCAGGTTGTCTAGTTTGTTAGGCTTGTATCCTACAGAGTTCACTATATTCAGAAAACCACAACAAGTTTTGTCCAGGTTCTAAACACATCCTTGCTATAGAGTTCCAATCACTAGGGGTTAAAATTTCATAAGTCAAATTTTGTAATAACATCTTAATATAAGATTATGTAGACCCATATCGAGTGCAAGCCTTTTTCAGATCTTTGATAATTTCTAGATTAAAAGGAGTGTATCTTCTCCTTTCTTGACCTGAAGAGTTAAGTTGTTCAATCACAGGATAAATTTCTATTCTCAAATAAGCTGTATTCTGCCCTTCCTCTTTGGCTTTAAGTAGTGCCTTTTGCAATGGAGTCATGGGGAGAGGGGTTGGGGGGGGGGAAGTGCTGGTGGTATCATTGTCTTTCCCACTTCTCCTCCTCCCTCCACCCAGGAAGGTGAAGTTGATCGGGGAGGATCAAGAGCCTGCTCGAGTATAGGCAGAGGTGAAGCTGGGTTGTGAGAGTGAGAAGCACCCCATCCTTTAAGTTCACTCAACTCCCCATGCCTTTCAGCGATTTTTTTCATTACTCTCCCCTTTCTCTTCCTCTTTCTCCTCACACTTCCTTGTCTGGCTGTTCTTCTTAAAACTTTTCCTTTTTCTAGAACTTGCTGGATTCTTTAAAGCCAATTATATTATGTTGTATATATAGAATGTTTCCTTAGACATTGAATCAGGATCATTATCATTGTAATATTCACTTAGTTACTCTCCTGATCATTTCCAATTATCTGCCTCTATTTCTTCTTCCTTGAAGAACAAAGGGGATGTGCATTCTATTTTTTCTAAGAGTCCATCAATCTGCTCCCAAGTTACAAGCAAACCTTGCCTCTTTATTGACCTAAGTATGCTTTCTATAGAGCTCCCTCAGAGTGGGGGTGGGGGTAGGGGTGGCTCTTTTCCTAGTATTTGCCCCATTTCAGCCCTTAACAAAGTTTCCTACTTGTCTATTTTAATACTCACCCTACTTCCTGGTCACAGGGACTTATTCACTGAAATTACAATCAAGCTTAGGTCCTTAGTCCACATTGGAGTGACAAATATAATGTTCACGCTAGCTCCCTGGAGGGCCTCAGGATCAGTCAAAGTCAGGATAAATCAAAGGCCTTGGTCTTTAGGGGGAGAAGTGAAGGAGGCAGGCAAACTCCTATGTGGCTTGCCAAAGATGTATCCTGGATTCTGGGGTCCCCAGCCTCTCTGCTCCTTGTCCTGTAGCCAAGTGACTTTGACCTTTCTCCCCCAGCCCTCCAATCCTTACCTACAATTACCTTACTACCCAATCATGGGTAGTAAGCCCCAATCACGAAGAGAACTATCACATGACCATATCATCTAAATATATGCTTAAAGAGCCATTCTCTCACATCAAATAGCCACAGGCAACCCTAGAGAACTTCTAAATCTAGCCCTTTATACTATTAACTTCTTGATTTTTGACAAAGATGCACTGGTTCCAGCAGACAGGTTTTATAACCCACCGGAAGGGCCGTCGCAATAGCAATGTGAGCAGCTGTATCAAGACACCAGCCAGCAGTCTCTCTTTCTGCTTCCCTTTCCACTCCCTTGCCTCCACCCACCAAAATCATCATTTCCTATACAACACATCAGGACTTGTACAAAGAGTGGGTGGGGGCCATTCTTTCTCCAAGCTTATATATTAATAGAGCATGGTCCAATTACTATTTAGTCTCATGTGCTTGGGACCTCAGTGCATCAACTCGAGCCTCAGGCCATTACAGAATAGGTAATTAGCCTTAAGTGCTCTGCAGTCTCAGATACAAGTATACCTTTAGAGTTTCAGCCCTTTACACCAAATAGCCTTTAGTCCTGTGTGACTCCTTTTGGTTTCTGTAATGATTATGGCAGAGTATCAGAAACAAATTTAGACAGCCTATAAACTTTAATTTAGAAGCTAATACTCTAAATGTAATGTTCTTGTCCAATAACCACTAGATAAGCATATAATTAGAGGAATTGATTCATATCCATCATGATTAAAGACAAACCTCAAAGATGGAAAAAGTCATTAATAAATAAATAAAAATTGGTCATATATCCATCTAATAGAAGATGACAGATTTGGTTTTATTTCATATCCAAAAAACTAAAATCATATCCTGACAATTTTGGTGAGTTCATATTGTCACACTCATTGAAGGAATTTGCAAAAATAATCACTATGAAAATAACTGCATCCTACATAGAGAAGAAAGAAGTTGAAAAATTATATAAAAACTTCATAGAAAGATCCAATTAAATAAGCACATCAATTAATAGTAATTTATTTAAATTAATAGTAATTTATTTCACGGCAAAAATGAGGATAAGTGTTATTAACCTAAAAATATATTACAAAATGTGAATTAGCAATGAGGTAATCCCAATATTATTAAGCTATTCAGAATAGTTACTCCATAGATGGCTGTATTATTATTCAGTCAATGGAGCATGATGTTGAAAAATTTTTCTCAGATACTGAGTGTAACTTTGGGCCAACTAACCTCTTTTTCACTGCAGTTTTCTCAGTTATACAATGGGGATAGTAGTAACATTTACCTTTGGGGTAAAATTGTTGTGAGGAAAAAATGAGATAATACGTGTAATATTTGTAAAATTATTGGCAATAGAATTGGACAACAGTGGGTGCTTATTTCCTTCTCTCTCCCCCCCCATATATCTTGCATACATTGTTTGACAAAAGAAAGAAATTTCTAGAATCTTGAACACAAAATTAATGTAATATTATAAATTAACTTTATTATATTTGAGCTTAAAGGAAATAGCTTATTATTGATATGTGAATTATTCTTGAGTTACTTCTGTATAGGCAGACTACCTTTAAGGGACAAATAAAAATTAGTTAAAAGTCAGAAAAATGTAATATGAATGGAATAAAGCACTTAGGATGGTAGAGTGAAATTGGAGAGAAATTTTGATACCTTCTAATCTTACTTCCTATTCCTCAGATACAATGACTGAGACGTCAGTGACAAAGAGGTTAATGATTTGCCTAAAGTCACAGAAAGTTAATGACAAAGAAAAGATTTCATTCTAGGTCCTCTGACTCCAAATTCAGTAGTATTTCCAAAATATCATGATTACTGTAATATAGGCAATGATTATAATAATCTATTGTGTAATGAAGAGACACAAGGAACCCAAAGAATGTTTTAGTCAACATATTTATTTGTCAGGGATAGGAACACATCAGAACAATATTGATATAGAATATTCATTTAGGATATTTCATAAAGAAAGGTGATATAACATAGTAAAAGGTATCTCTTCGTAGCATGTACATAAATAATGGCTGGAATATGAAAACAGTTTTTGAGAAAACTTGATAAAAGACTCACCTAAGCAAATTAGGATAAAACAGAAAGAGACTATACATCAGAAGAAAGATGGAATTGATCTATAATGTTAATTAAAGTGGAACTCCAAGTCCTAAAAGAGTTTACAGAGATATTATATATAGCACTAAAGAAAACAAAGATGGGAAAAGTAACTAAATTAGAATAGGTGTACAGAGAACATGTACAAGTGTACATGGCTCTTGTTGGAGCCATGATTGTGAGAGTTTAAAATGATTTGTTTGCAAGAAATCTGAAAATAAAGGCCAGAGGAGAGGGGAAAGAAAAGGGACAGTTCTACAAACTTGGAAATAATTTTAGATGCAACTATTTAAAAAAAACATTAATAACTATTGAAAACTGTTTGTGTTCCCAACTCTTAAAAATAGTGTTCAGAACAATTTTCAAACACACTGAAGTCATTCTTGGAAGATATTTGTAGGGAAAGGGCCAGTTTTTGCAAGTGATACAGTATAACCGATCTCATTTTTATCATTCTATCATTGCTGCAAAGTGTACAAATGCCCAGTATTCTTATTGTTTTTGTTTCTATAGAGCAAATTATTGCTATGCAAAATACTCTTGCATAAAATCATGCAGAATCCTTGAATATTAAACAAGGTAGAAAGCAGGAAGACATATGTAATAAAGGTGTTTGCAACTGCTATAGAGGAAGTCCAGATATCTATACTTTGATGTAAACTCAGTGACCATCTGTTAGAAAGCCTTTGTTTTAAAGTTAAAAAAAATAAGATTCAAGAATTCCAAGTGATAAGATCAAGTCCTCCCAGATAGGTGCCATCAGATCCCAGAACTATTCTCTGTCTGCTATTTCTCTGAATAGGCTCAGTGCAGAATACAAATTTAGGATTCCCTATAGATGGTAAGGTTTTTCAGATGTAATTATTTTTTGAGAACATAGTGTTATTTATATCACACCATTTATATCACATCACTCAAAAGATTCTTGTCTATCTCCTCACATGTGAAAAAAATCAAGTCAATGAAAAATGCCTATTTTCCAGATTATGGCATGAAGTTTGATGGCCAATCCATGGAGTTTATACAATAGCATGAGTGAATGAAAAAAAAAAAATCCTAAATACGTATTGCATCTTAGTACTATGTTAAGAACTCTTATTAAGGACAAATACAAGAAACAAAGACAGCTTTAAAAAAATTCTCTCTAAAGGGAAATATATTCTAATGAGAAAAGCAACACATGACAAAGGTGGACAGGAAGGAGTATTTAGTAATGGGAATAAACAGTATGAGTGAGTTGAAATAGTAAATTTTCATATTCCATTTAGAAATGATGGAAGAACACTTGTCACATTGGCTAACATGACAGGAAAAGATAATGACAAATGTTGGGAGGGATGTGGAAAAACTGGAACACTAATACATTGTTGGTGGAACTGTGAACAGACCCAACCATTCTGGAGAGCAATTTGCAAGTGTGCTCAAAAAGTTATCAAAGTGTGCATACCGTTTGATACAGCAGTGTTTCTACTGGGGTTATATACCAAAGAGATGTTAAAGGAGGGAAAGGGATCCACATGTGCAAAAATGTTTGTGGCAGCCCTTTTTGTGGCAAGAAATTGGAAACTGAGTGGATGCCCATCAATTGGGAAATGGCTGAATAAGTTATGGTATATTAATGTTATGGAATATTATTGTTCTGTAAGAAATGATCAGCAGGATGAATTCAGAGAGGTCTGGAGAGACTTGAAGCTAAGTGAAATGAACAGAACCAGGAGATCATTATACATGGCAACAGCAAGATATATGATGATCAATTCTGATTGTGGCTCTTTCCAACAATGAGATGATTCAGATCAGCGCCAATAATCCTGTGATGAAGACAGCTATCTATACTCAGAAAGAGATCTGTGGGAACTGAGTATGGTTCGCAACATAGCATTTTCACTCTTTTTTGTTATTGTTTGCTTGCATTTTGTTTTCTTTTTCAGTTTTTTTCCTTCTTGATTCGATTTTTCTTGAACAGCAAGATAATTGTATAAATATGTATAGACATATTGGATTTAACATATATTTTAACATATTTAACATGCATTGAATTATCTGCCGTGTGTGTGTGGGAGGGAACAGGGGAAAATTTGGAACACAAACTTTTGCAAGGGACAGTGTTGAAAAATTACCCATGCATATGCTTTCTAAATAAAAAGCTTTAATAATTTTTTTAATTTTAAAAAAGGGTAGCTAGGTAGCTAGGTGATGCATTGGATAGAGCATCAGTCTTGAAGTTAGGAGGACCTGAGTTCAAATCTGATCTTAGACACTTAACACTTCCTAACTGTGTGACCCTGGGCAAGTCACTTAACCCCAGTTGCCTCAGGAAAAAAAAAAAGGGAATAATGGTAGAGCTGATTTGATCATGGTACATAATTAAAGAGCTAAGTGGGATGGAGGGATAATTAAAATATTTGCTTACCAACTGGAAAAAGGAGCTATGGAGGAAGTGATATGAAAGGAGGAAGTGCAGTCAAACATAGCTAGGACTTGGAGGGAAATTTCTGTGGGGCAGGAATTCTTAATCTATTATAGTTCATGTACCAATTTGTCTATCTAATGAAATAGTCTGGTGAATAATATTAAATGCATAAAATAAACTACAAGATGATATAAGAAGTCAATAGTATTGAAATATTGTTTTATATGTATATACATGTTACATATATACATACATACACAGATGTCTAAAATAAGTTCATATTCTCAGATTAAGTACTCATATTATAGGGAAGAGTTTTTTAAATTGTAGATTGTGACCCCATATAGGATCATGTAATTAAATGTGAGAGTTGAAAAATTATGATTTATTATCAGTAAATGTTTGATATAATATATTTTAAAATAGGTATTTTATATTACCTATGTAACTGGGATCATGTAAAAATTTCTCAGGGGAAAAGAAGTTTGAATGGGAAAAGTTTAAGAAGCCCTGTTATATGGTATGGTCTCTGAAGAGCACAGTGATATAGTTAACAAGGAGATATGTGAAGAATGGTTGGAGAGGATGCTCAGTAGTGTGTGGCAATGTATTATGGTTGCTATACACTTCAGAAAAGGGGATGAAAGGAGATAGAGAAAAGCATATACAAAAATCTACATACTAAATTTGAAACTTTAACACTGTATATTCAAATACAGATATGACAACACCCCCTTAAAAATCTTAACCTATATAATTTTAATGAGTGTGAATGAAAACACATGACCTCTATTGAAAAGAATTTACTTTCTTCATTATTATCTTTAAAATTGACTTTCATATTTGTCTCTAGTATCCTGATATACAACCAGTACTGTGCAGATGAACCTTTCTCAGCCTATTTTAAATTATTTCCTTCATTTAGAAAAATAGAGATGAAGATGGATGTCTACTATCTTAATTATGAATCATGTCATCCATTTGCAAAACTGTCTCCAATGGAATAAATCTATGAAAACCAACTGAAAAATTGTTTAAAGATTTTCCTTATGAAGTTTGCATTTCCCAAGACATTTCTCAAGAACGAGCTCAATAATTTGAAAACCATCTGTTCTGTAGACTGAAATACTACTATTGGAGCAAGACTGAGAACCAACTGGTATTCTCCCAAAGGGAATAAGAAAATTGAAAAATGTAACAGAATGCCACTGGAAATGTTGATAACTCTTATTCCTGACTAAAACTCTAATTGGAGGAACACTTAGAACACATATGCCTACAACCACAAACATAAATCAATGGATTCTTTTCATTTTACATTTTATATAAGAAGTGCCTTATACTCAACTTGACCTAATGTTTCTGGCGTACCAATGTTGAGTATACTAGAGGTATAATATATATAAATGAGAGGAATCTTCAGTGTGTTCAATACTTTGGATAACCATCTATGAAATAAAATAATATCTTTACCTACCAAGTTTATAATTTAAAAAGTTTCTCAGAAATAGCAAAGAATTCCTGGATTTTTTTTAAAGAAAGCAGTGGGTTTGAAATATTGCCATAAAATAAAGTTTATACTATTTCTCAAAATATGTACAATTATCCAAGTACAAAGTGAATCCAGACAATTGTCACATAAGAGCAAGGTATCAGATCACCAAAAGTAATCATATGTCATATACCCTCTTCCCCCAATTTAAGTATTGAAGTATTGTATAACAATATCACCTATTTTTAGCATGGTGCCTGGCATATAGAACATTCTTAATGATTAATGACAATATTGCGAGTAAGCAAGTTCTAGTTTCTAAAGCTTCCTCAATACCTTAGTACAAATATTGATATAAATTCCATGTCCTAAAAATAAAACAATTTCTAATGATTTATAAAAAATACATTGAGACAGTAGGATATACAAGAAGAAGTTCTGAACTTTGAATTTTGAGATCTAAATTTAAATATCAGCTTTTCCCTGTCGTCTTGGACAAATCAATTTGTAACCTTTGAGATTCAGTTTCTAGATGATAAAATTCACATCATCTATTTTATAGAATTGTTATTATGAGAACACTTTGTAAACCTTTAAGTGTTATAAAAATAATAGTTATCATTACAAACCACTACATTTTAAAAGAAAGTAATTAAGTATCTATTTTGTTCAAGGAAGTATGCTAGGTAGAGGGGATAGGAAGACAAAGTAGAATTTAAAAAATTACATGTGGGAAGGATATGATACAATATATACATGATAAAACTAAAAACTGCATTTGAAAGAAAATTCTCTCTCACTGGCACTCGTGTGTGTGTGTGTGTGTGTGTGTGTGTGTGTGTGTGTCTAGTAGAGTAACTAGGTTGACTTAAAAAATATTGGGCTTTTTTTGCTGTTGGTTGTGTTTATTTTGTTCTGTTTTAATGTGAGAACTTAATAGTAAAAGGGATTAAAGAAATGTGGAAAATGAGTAAGGATGGCTAAGGACAAAAGTATTTCTTACCTTCTTTTTGATTTCTGCAATTAGAATTTCTGCCATCTGAAAGACCGGATAAAAGTTGCCCAAATCTTGAAGAGACATAGACTAAGAATATTTTAATGCATCTATAATATTACCAAGACGAATCCTTCCTCCAACTGTGATTCTCAACTGTCTTTTCAACTATAATTTTCATGTTCACCACCTATTCATATTCTTATATGTCAGGATATACAATATCTTTTCAAAAAATTAACACTATTCACATTTTACTGGAAGAATTACCAATTCAGCAACTCAAAGTTCACACTCCATATATTATAATTTCTTCATTTCCAGTAATGTTTGCTCTATGCCATTGAATCTGTATCAACTAATCACATACAGGGCACTTAGATAGTTTAATCAATGAAGTATTAGGTCTGAAGTGAGAAGACAAGTGTTCAAATTTGGCCTCAGCCACTTACTAGCTGTGTGACCAAAATGTAAATGTAAGTTCTTCCACTTGCTAGTTTTGTGACTATGTACAAGTTAATTAAACTCTCTAAAAGTTCTTATTCTTCCTATATAAAATGGGTGATAAAATATGCAAAACTATTGAAAAGAAAATGCTTTGTAAACTGCAAAATGTTTCATAACTTTGAGCTATTATAACTTTTTTTACAATTATAGGCTTAAAGACAGTAAGAATAATATAATTTAAAACTTTGAAATATTTCAAGGAAAGTATACTATGACAAAGTAGAACCTCTTTTGGAAGTTAATACACATCATTGCTATCATAATTGCTCTGAGTTCTTCATGAAATTATTGAATTTTAGATCCATAGTGAATTCTTCAAGATGATCTAAATTGCAGTGGCTTAACTAGTATTCAAATCCCAAGTCTTTATAAGCTAGTGTTCTCCCTACGTTATTCTGATATCCCCATATTGTCACAAATGGTCAAAATCTTAGTTCCTGATCTTATTTAATAGGTGAAGTCCTTTAGTATATTATTTTCTTATACAGAAGACCGTTTAGACATAAGTTTTGTTTTTAAAATGAAGAATTTTCATTGTCCCAAAGGGAAAACTACATAGTCGTAGTTTTCTCCTGAAACTTTATAATAATAATAATAAATAGCAATTATATTACACTTTAAGTTTACAAAGTTCTTTATAAATGCTAACTTATTTTATTTTTACAACCACTTATGAAGGCAGTTTTCTAGTATTGCTGTCCATGAGCCCCCATCTAGTCTACTCTCCATAATTATCAATTAGCCTGTCAGAGTTAATTAGCTCTTCAAAATGGATATATACTAAAGTGGTAGAGTAAGAACAAATCATATATAAATATTTTCCTAAAAATCTAGGGCATGCTACTTCATAAGCATATATGGAGTCTTAGGGAACATTGATGGAATCTTATAGATTATATGTGATAAAGGAATAACTCAGCTCCTAGTCAGAAAACTCATAGTTCCTAGTCAGAACTATTCTTTAGAATAGTTCTCCTGGAACCTCTTTCTTTTTGAAGTCCTCATTAAATTCTTCTTAGGTATAGCTCTCTGATTGGTTCTAAGTGCCTATTATCTTGTATTATAATATTGAAGGAGTTTATCTTTAGGTGCTACTACTGAACACTGCTTTTCTTAGACATTGTTACCAAGTTTATTGTTATCCCCATTTTACAGATAAGGTAATAACAGTTTATGTCACTCAGTATCACCATAATTACTAAATGTCTCAGGCCATACTTAAATTTAGGACTTCCTAAAGTCACATGGCCACCATGAAGGTTGAATGACCATTTTTGGAGAATAGTTTAATGAATATTCGGGGGGATATATATACAGTTTGAAAAAAATACCAATGATAATCATTTCCAATTTTGAAATTTGTATTATTCTGTTATATATTCTGTATTATAGTTGTCCTCCTTCATACACCTTTCCCAAGGATATTATTTGAAATTATTTCTAGAGTCAAATAAATCATTTACAAATATTATGGAAATAACTTATTTTCCTAGGAACAGAACTTAAATTTTAAACATGATAAGGTTTATTAATAATAATCACTGCCTATTTAAGGTTTTTTTTTAATTTAACTATTTTGATATTTATTTTTAAGAAGTTGACACATGTAAGGAATAAATATAGGGAAAGAAGAAATAAAAAAATCACTTTTTCCAAATGATATTATTGTATATTTAGAGAATTATAATGATTCAATTAAAATTAATTGAAATAATAATTTTAGTAAAATTGTGGGATATAAAATAAATCCTTATAAATCATAAGCATATCTGTATACTACCCTTAAAATTCAGCAGGAAGACATAGAAAGAGAATTTCTATTTAAAACAACAACAGAATTTAATACTTGGATCTCTACCTACCTCGAAAAATGAAGAAATAATATGAATACAACTATAACACAAACTTAATGCTAATAAAGACTTAAACAATTAAATGAACATTAATTTCTCATGTCAACATAATAAAAATGAATATATCAATGAAATGTCAAACCAGAATAAGATTATTTTAGAATATAAGAAAAAAATGATGAAAAATAAAAACAAAATTCATCATGAAGAACAAAAGGTCAAGAATCTCAAGGGAAATAATTGGAAGGAGGAAGTAACAAAAAGGGGACTTTGCCCCCTTTCAAATCTTCAATTAGATTAAGAAATAGCAATCATCAAAACAACTTAATATTGATTTTATATTATTTATTATTATTATATTGATTTAAATAGAGTTGATCATTGGGACAGGTTAGATGTACATCATAAAAATGAAATTAATTTAGGAGCCTATTGGGAGAAAGCCAGTTGATACAGTGAATAGAGCACAAACATTGAAATCTGGAAGACTTGAATTCAAATATAGGTTCAGACACATACTTAGCTGTAGAAGCTTGGGCAAGTTACTTATTTACTATCTAACTCAGTTACTCTTCTATAAAATGAAGATGATAATAGCATCTATCTCATGAAGTTGTAAAGGTCAAACAAAATAACGTATGTAAATGTTTAGCATAGACTTTTGCATATAGTAGTGGTTTGCTAAATGCATATTCTCTCCCCTAACACCAATGTACAATAAAGCTAAAGATTCCAGCTAGTAAGAAAAGGATTGGACTTATATGAACAAAAATGTGTAAAGTTCTTTTTTTGTGAAGACAAAAAACTGGAAAATCAAGGGTTATCAGTTTGGGAATGATTGAAGAAATGATGGCATATGAATATAATGAAATATTTTTATACAATATGGCATGATGAAAGATGGTTTCAAAGGGGAGCTTTACCTGAGGTGAACTTTAGAAAGGCATCACAAAGAGGGTGTGGGAAGAGAAAAACATCTATCTGTCTACGAGCTATAATATCTGACTACAAGCTGTGAATTATCCCTTTATCATATATTATCTCTAGGAATCAATCAACTTTTCCTCGGACTCTATGTATGCTTTTGGGGTAGTATGCTCTAGATGTTTAGGGAAACATTTTTATACCATTTGTTCTTTTTTCACCACCTTGTAAATATCTATTTTTGAAAAGCTAAATACCTCTGGCTGAATAATTGATAAGCAATAGAATAGCAATACTAGATGTGGGCTCATGGATAGCAGTATTAGAAAATCACCTTCAAGCCTTCAGGCTTATTCCTTGAATGCCTTGGAAAAAAGTAATTAGTTTCTATCTGGCAGCCCAAACCAGAGTGGTGGGGTTGGAAAAATGAAAGATAAGAAGTAACTAACATTGGTAGAGGGAGTTTCCTCATCAGAGAATTATCTAAGTGAAATCACAAATTCTGTCACTATCATTATCCCTGTCTTTTGGGAAATAGACTAGCCCACAAAATATTTTGTATTTCCTACCTTGGTTTAAATTTAAAATAACAATGAGGATAGCTTCACATCTAACTTTCCAAAAAGTTTGATCACCTAACTTTGTGAGAATGGAGAATGGAAAAGACCAAGTTTAAAGTACTCAGTACTATTTTAACTTGACCCTGAATTTGAAATATTGAATATTAATCTCTTTAAGGCCAGATCTTCTCCTTTAATTTCCCTTCAGTCTTTCCAGTAAAATTGAAATACATTATGTAATTTATCTCTAGGAAGCAATGGACCAGCACTTATCTATCCACCTCATCAAAATCCATGTTTTGCAATAATCCTACTTGGGAACTAAATTCATCAAATGATCACCACCTCAATTCACTATAGATTGCACCTCCAGCAGATGTTCAGATTGCTGGCTCATTAATCTGAATCTTGGATTCAGTGCTGAAAGGACTTGTGGGTCTGTTATATTCATCAATGCAACCTCAATTCCATCTGTTTATGAGATGTCTATAGCTTTTCAGATGAAACCAAAAGGAAAATGAATCCAACTGGCTGCATACCTTTTACCATGCTTAAACACTTGTGTTTCATTGAGGCATGAAAAATATTGTGCTCCCTTTTTGAGGGAGCATTCAGGTTATTCCAAGTTTAAATTATGAACATGTATCAAATGAAGGAGGAAGGAGGAAGGACTTGACTCATAATTACATGGTATTCATCAAAAGGCATGTTATTATACTAAAATGAGTACTAACTGATCTTGGGAGCAAAAGAGCAAACTTTGTATGCTGGTTCTACATGTTATTGGATGCATAACTGTTTGCTTCTGATGCACTTTTTCCTCATTTGTAATATAAGGATAATAATCCCTGTGTTGTGGCTAATATCAAATGAGATCATTGATGTTAACAAATTTATAACTCCATCAATTGGAGAAATGAACATTATTCATATAAACGTGATTTTATAATGAAAAGAATTGAAAGGTCAACCAGTCTAAGCCTCTCACTTTAGAGATGAACAGAATCAGATCACACTTGAGAAATGGTCACAAAATAGAAGTCTGAATAGAATCTGATTTTGTTTACATTTGATTTAAATCACTTTACATGTTTATGTAACTATGGCAATATGCCATATCCATACAGAAGGTCATTCTGTAAATCAAAAATACAACATAACAATTAGTGAAATGACAATAATAAAGACATTGTTTCTTGGACAGTTCTAATCTGTCAGTTGCTCATCAAGAAATATTTATTAAGCACTAACTTTGTGTAAATCATTGTGCTAAGACTAGAGGATACAAAGTAAAAGCAGGTCCTCTCCTCAAGGAGCTCATATTCTATCAGGATAGGGGAAGAATGAGAATAAGGAACAAAATTAAACAACTATGTATATAAAAGATATATACAAGTTTTTTTTATTTATTTAAGGTAGAAGAAACTCAAAAAACTAAGAAAAAGGTATTAATTTAGTAAAATATATAATTATACTTAGAAAAAATTAATTAATTGAAGCTTTATTTTATCTTCTTTTTCCAAGTCAAATTTATAATATCTTGTGCATAATGGCCACATAATTAATGTGTGGAATTTAAATTATTTGCAGTGGAAAATAACACTGGAAATTACTTTGAAATGTAATTTCAGCCTCTTTGGGAATTCCAGAAATTCTTGTTACTGTATTCCCTGTATTATTTATATGTCTGCATAATGGGAATATTTTTACAAAGAATATTAAAATAAATGTATAAAGTTTCTTAATAACTGACCTGACATTGATCTAATTATGATTTGAAACAAATCTGTTATGGTAGTTTGTTAGGTACAACTCTCAGTTACAAACATGAATATATATTTATATGTGTGTGTGTGTATGTGTGTGTGTGTGTGTGTGTGTACATATATATATATTTACCTATACATAAATATATGTGTAGGTGCATTAGTAATATATATATATATATATATATATATATATATATATATATATATATATATATATATACACACACATGTATGTATATCTACATAGAAGCACACATAAGATCCTTGAATAATGTGACTATCATGATAGGTGTTGTGTTCATTGAAATTAATTTAATTGGTATTTTGTATTTAAGGGAGACTTTCAACTAAATTAAATTTTATAGTTGATTATCATTCATGAAAACAAAGGAAAATATTTAGTCACTCAAATTCATTTAGTCAACTTTAATCTTGATTAATAGTATTTATATAGTGCTTAAAATTTTTAAAATATTTGTTAATATATTTTTAATATTTGTTAACTAATTTCATCCTTAAAACAACTTATAAGATAAGTGCTATCGTTCTCATTTTACATATATGGAACCTGAGCCACCAAAAAATGTAAATATTATGCAGGACGGTATAACAAATGAATATATCAGTGACTTGCTCAGAACTATACAGCTAATAAATGTTGGAGATAGGATTTGAACTTAGCTCTTCCTGATTCTACATATTAAGTCATCACATTTCTCAATATTTAAGCACAAGCAACATCTTTTAGTCCTGTCTCCTTCCCAAATTCTTCAAAATGCCTCACCATCTTCTATTTTACCCCACTTTGACTACTGGCCCATCTCCAATCATTTACATAATACTGTTTATTGTCTAATCCTCGATTTTTTATCCAATACCATTACTGCTTTCTATCCTATTCCATTTAGTTTATTCAGATAATGTACAGATTCCCTCTCCTACTATTATCCTTTCTTGCCCCATTTTCCCATGATTTTTGAGTTTTGTTTGTTTTGTTTGATTTTGAGTTTCAACAATTGCCAGGATCATAAAGAGGTGTATTGCTTACACACACACACAAACATAAGGTACCTTAGGTAGAAGGATCACCTATACTGTAATATTAACTATCTCTTGACCTCTTGATTTAAAATGGAATTAAAGAAATATCTCTAGATAATTGTATATTTCCTATGGCAAATTTATAGGAAAACAAGGAAAAATTGCATAAAAAGAGGTGTGACTGGGCTGTGATCCTCACCATTCCAGGTACAATGACATCTAAACCTACTCACACTTCCAGCTATACCTGGAACTATGTGATAATCAGTTCTTAGAGGTATTTAATAAAAAGACATGGGATAAAAGGTTATGGGACACTGAGAAGGATTAGCTCTGAGCATTAGGGAAGATATAAGGTAAGGTTAATTAAGAGCCATGGAGTAGGAATGATGTCCAGCACATGGACTAGAATAGTGACAGATGAAACAGGGGACAAAATTAGAGCACTGCATATGAGCTTGTAGTAATGTTGAGTAAAGTACCATAATTTGATCCATAACTGCTCCTTAAGGAAGCATAGTTAGGTTGCATAGCTATCTATTAAAAACAAGTCACCCATGGAAGGCATTTATTTCTGTCATTCTGTATGATCTATTTAGGCAAATTGAATTGTGTTTAGGGCGAAAAAAAACAATTAAGTAATTATAAAAGTTTCAACCATATAGCCAAATCCTTAAATGTAAAATAATTTAGATTTTTTTTTCCCTCTTAATCATGATAAACTAAAACAGGTGAACATGAGCATAACATGAGAGGAAAATGTCTAAAGGCATTAACAATAGAATGATTTCAAATCAATGAAGTTTGGTTCTATAACAGGAGGAATTCTATGTATTGGAAATCTCATTGTGTTATCATCTACTCATTTGATCTCTACTTTCATCTTATGATTTTATTGAGGAATTATGTTTAAATGAGAAGGGAGAGATGAAACATGTAATTTAAGTTTCACATAAGGGACTCAATTTAAAATATGTAAAGTTCAAGAATCAATAGTATTAAAATAGTTATTTCATATAAATATTAATAGAATGGGAGGAATTGATGGACTGAAACCAAGGCTAGTTAAAATGAGTATACATTATATAGCTAAGCAATTAGCTTGAAATAAGAAATCTATTTTTTTAACAATGAATATACCTGCAAATTGGAAAATTATTGATTCTTCTCCATAATAGAATACATATCAAGGAACATAAAAATTCCAGACTAATATTCCTAATATATGCTGTGTTCAACCTATAGAATCCATAGTACATAAAATAAAATGTGACAGTAAAGTTTTCAAGCAATGTTGATTGCACAGAGAGTAAATTTAGAGTTTTTTCCAAACACTAGCAAAGATAGTGTTTTTGGATAATTTTATAAGAATGTTTATTTTTTTGTCATATATTTTAATTGAATTCTCTAAAATTTGAATTATACCTTATAGTTAAAGTCCCTACTATTATAACTTTTTTTTTTCAGTAATAAACCTTGGAGATCATTTTTAAAGTACTTAGTATATCTTGTCCCAATTTGATGAGGTAGAAGTCACCAACTCTAAATGCTTTTGGTGGGATGGAAGGCCACCACACTTTTCCATTTGCCCTGACTCTATATCCTGAAAATAATGTCCCATCCCACCTTCTAGTCCAGTGTCATACATTGGATTATCTAGTTATCCAACAAATAACATTATCATTCATTGAATAAATAGTTGTCAAGAATTTATTAAATAGAAGGAATTTTTCTAGTCACTGAAGATTTTGCAAGAATATGACACAGTTTTCTTGTCCTTAAAGCATTTATATTTTAACTAGAAAGCTGAACTATGTAGACAGAATCTATCTAATATAATGCAAGGTATTAAATGTGGGAAAACAAGAGTTTGCACATGGGCTACATATTGTCCAAAGACAGACATTTTCCTATTGTAGATTATGATTCCTACCCAATTGCAATGTAATTAGAATATTGAAAGTGATTATGTTTTTTAACAACAATAAGCATGGCTTATAGACTGGGGAGAAATAGTATGTAATTAAAATTTCTGATATGACCCAATTTATTGAGATAAGGACTATTTCATTTTTGTCTTTGTGCCTGGCATAGCACCTAGCATAATACCTGGAACACAATGAGCACTTAAGTGCTTATTTATTGCCATAAAATTAGATACATTCTGAATAGTCAAAATGTTATTTATGATCATGATTTACATCTAAACTTAGGCTCATGTAGTTATTTAGTACCATCTGAAAGGGCTACAGCAAAGCATACGTACTGTATATGTTGTATATCTTGGATGACATCATGATGGCATAGCCCTGGAAATAGGCAGTCAAATTTATTTCAGAAGAATATTCACTGTAACAAACACAGAAAATTCTTATGTAATATTGGATATATAAATCCAGCAGGTTTTTTTTTTTTTTATGAACTACCTTATGGGAAACTTTCATGATTATCTCTGTCAACCAGATGGGGAAATACATTGATATGAAATTTTTCTAAGGAGGTTCGTTTTTCTTTGGTTTTGTTCATAAACATCATGAATTTCATGACATGGAAAATTAATATTTAGAAGGTAACATCCTTGGGAACTGAAATGAGGGGGTGGCTTTGGTTGGAAAAAGTTAAGGGTTTCCTGGTGCATTTTATTTAATATGGAATCAAAAGTCTAAGATGGAGGCATTAAATAAGTTGACAAAAGTCTTTAAAGGGTATTAACTTGATTGCTGCTTTTTTTCTGAAGAATACACTGAATATCCTAATTACATTGAAAGGGTATACACTTAAACATTTTGGGGGGCAAACTATATAAAATATCCAAAAATAAATCCATAAATTCAAATATAAAGGATATTAATGTCCAAATTTAACATTATGATAATAGCTTACTTTTTATAGTGCTTTTAGATTTTCCAAATGCTTTACCTATATTATGTAGCACCCCTTGGGGATACTATTTAAAGTTACACCAATAGATTAAATTCCTTGAGATATGACTTTATCTCAGATTCTAAGGGTAATTCTATGCATGACTATCTTTGAAATGTTCACAAATCCTTACCAATGTTTTTTTTTTTTCCCCTTAATATTTAGCCAGTACATCAACTTAGCTTTTTTTCTTAAAACATTACTCAAATGGTATAGGAAGTACAGCAGTTATAAAGCATGTCCCACCCCAAACAACTGGGAGTACAATATACCAACATTTCTTAAAGTGAGGATTGCAGCTCCATATGGGGTCTCATAAATGAATGTGGGATCAAGAAATTATGATTGATTATCAGTAAATGTTTGATTTGTAAACCTATTTTATATGCCTATATATGCAGGGTTGTGTAAAAATTTCTAAGATGAAAAGGAGTCATGAATGGTAAAAGTTTAAGAAGCTTGCTTCTACATTATAAACTCACACTGAGTCCATGGGGATAAGAATGCGCTTGAGTTTAGATTACACCGATAGTGAGACACATGTAGACAGAACAAAGGTGACAAAGAAACTTACAGCTATGAAATATCAGGGTCTCAATTTCCTTTTTTTCTTAGAGAATACAGAATAAGTTTGTTTTTAGATGAGTTATTAATGATGGACAGGTTGCTCTGGTGATAGGTTAAACTAACGCATTTTGGGGGATGTAATGTCTGTCAGATAGGTTGATGTACTTCTAGACTGGGTCCAGAAGGTTGCACTACTGCTACACTGGCTCCTCAACAGGCTCAAGTACTGCTAGGATAGATAGATATCACTGGGATAAGTTATATCGAGGCTCAGTCACTGTGCTCTTAACAAAGCTCATCATTTGGGTTAAATTGGTCAATCAATTCAACATTGAGGGATTACTTTACAATAGGCAACTTTAATCTTCACTACCTTCAGCCTCTGTTTGGCAATTTTTTTTTTCAGCTGGAATGTTTCAGTGTTTTGTTATGTTATGTTTTTTTTTCTTTAAATACCTAGAAAGGTTTAGTCAAAACCTGTCCTTTTTGACTCCTTTATTTTTTTTTAAAATAACATTTCCCCCAATTACAGTAAAAACAATTTTTGACATTTTTTTTTATTTCAAGTTTCAGATTTTCTCTCTTCCTATCTTCCTTTCCTCTTCTTTTCTGAGATAACAAACAATCTGATACAGGTTAAATATGTAAAAAAAATTTGCTTTTAGTTGTTTTATGAGGAAAACAAGAAAGAAAGGAAGAAAGAAAGGAAGAAAGAAAGAAAGAAAGAAAGAAAGAAAGAAAGAAAGAAAAACAAAGGAAGGAAGGAAGGAAGGTAGGTTAATAAAATTCTTCAGCTTTTTTTTTTTTTTTTTAATGCAGATAAGCTACTTTCACTTCCCAGATTCTAGTTTCATCTATTTCAAATGTGTGGTTAGTGCTCTCATAATCTCTTTATATGAAATTGAGCTATTCAAGTATCAGTACACTTCTGAGGAAGTGAAATCTTCCTTTAATGCTCAAAAGTCTTATTCTTTATCTCTTGTTTTGCTGTCTTCTGACCTTCAGCTTTGCTGATCTCTATGGGACACACTCTTTCCATTATACATTGATTTATCCTTAAAACTGAGAGAAAGAGCTCAGTACTGTTATTATTCCCACAGATTAGGGAACTGAAAGATCAGTAAGTCTCTAATGTTGAGGCTGTCTTGTGGTAAAATAATTTCAGTCAAGAGGATTCCAGTTTAAGAGTTAGGAAAAAATTTTCTCTCTTCCTCCTATATATACCCCTCCTATGCCAGTGAAAAGACAGGTTCATTAACAGATAGTACAATGCACTAACTTTAGATCAGAGAAACAGCCATGTAAAAATGTTATATACATGATCAATTTTATTCATGATCAATTTTTACATAATTATTAAAGTGAAGAAACTAGAATTAAGGGAGTTAAGGAAAAACTTCTATAGAATGTTTGATTTTAGCCAGGACTTAAAGAAGGTCACAGAGGTCAGGAAATTGAAACTAAGGAGAAAAAATTACAAATATGGGAGACAACAGGTAAAAATGCAGAGTTGGGAAATGATTTTTTTTTTCAGTAATAGCAAGGAAACCAGTGTGGCAGGAAGATAAAGAATGAGAGGACTAGAAAAAGAGATGGGTGTCAAGTTATGAAAGTATTTGACCACCAAACAATGCATTCTACATTTGACCTTTTTGGTGATTTGAAAGCATTGTAAGTTTTTTGAGTAAAAAAGGTAACATGGTGAGACTTGTGCTTAACTTGTGCTTTGACAGTTGAATGTTGAAGGGACTAGAAAGACTTGTAGCAGAGAGACCAATCAGCAATTTATTGTAATAGTTTAGACATGATGAAATAAGGAGTTATAACAGAATGGTGATGATATTAGAGCAGAGAAGGGGCATATGCTAGAGATGTTATAAAAGAGATAATTGGCTTTAGCAGAAAAAAAAAATGGATATGGGAATGAGGAGAATGAGGAGTCAAGAATAATGTCTACTTCTGTCACCTGAATGGGACTGAGTGATTGTGAGGATTATGATGCCCTTTGTGATGACAGTGTATTTGAAATCAGCTGGAGTCAGGAATTCAGATTAAGGGAAAATCTTTGATCTTTATTTCTTGTGAAAGTGAAGAAGGATCGTGGATCGCAATGTGAGCAGCTGCCTGACGAAGCCAGCCAGCAGAGGTGAAGAGGGATCGCAATAGCAATGTGAGAAACTGCTACAGGAACCAGCCAGCAGTCTCTTTCCGCCTCTCTCTCTGCCCCTCTGCCTCCACCCACCAAAACCATCATTTCCTATACAACACATCAGGAATTGCACAAAGAATGGGTGAGGGCCATTCTTTCTTCAAGCATATATATTAATAGAGTGTGGTCCAATTTCTATTTAGCCTCATGGGCTTGGGACCTCAGTGCATCAACTTGAGCCTCAGCCCATTACAGCCCTTAATAGTAATAGGGAATATAGAGAAAGAAAAAGCTGTTAGGGAAAAGATAAATTTCAGCTTTTTACAAATTGAGTTTAAGGTGTCTAGGAGATATCCTATTCAAAATGTCCAATAGACAGTTGGAATTGAGAGTTGAGGTCAGCAAGGAGAATAGGACTAGTTGTATAGATTTGAGAATTATTAACAGAAATAATAACTGAATACATGAGACCTAATGAGATCCTTAAATGTGATAATAGAGATGGAGAAGAGAAAAAGTACAGAGTAGAGGCTCATGAGATACTCAGGATTACTGAAGCCACAATAGTAACTCAAAGTCAATTCTTATATAGTGAAGAAAAGCAGCATCTGTAACTTCTGCAAACACTAACTTCTAAATATAAATTCAAGTTTTTCCTAGAGGGAATGCAACATTCATCTGAGGAATCTAAGACCCTATGACATCCCCTGCAACATACTGCGAGTTCATACTAGGTTAATTCAAAAATAAAACATTTTAATTATGTATTCTTTTTTTACTTTATGTCACCCTTCCATGTAGTACAATCACATCTAAATAGGAACTCCCTTTACAACACTTCTAAGTAATGGTCTTCCAATTTTTACTTGAAAAAGGGCAATTATGAGTAGAGATACTATCTTCTCAGCCAATCTTTTCTAGTTTTGGTTATTCTAATTGTTAAGATTTTTTTTTTCTTTCATAACAAGTTAAAATCTATCTCTCTGAAATGCTTATCCTTTGATCTTTCTTCTAATGTCTGATAGGCCTTTGGATGTTAAAAAGTAGTGATCATGTTCCTTTTACATGTAATAGGGTTGATGAGTTTCCTAAAGAACCCGATGAAACGTGAACATATCAACTGGTACCCTTAGGAAACTCTAGAAGATTGGCCAACTTAAATTCAGGTAAGTAGAAACTTGTCAGAAGAACATTCTCTTCTCATGATATATAAATTCAACTCAGGTCATTTTAGCTTTTCTCCTAAACTCTCTCTAGGTCATTAGTATTTAATTGCTTTTTATTGTCAATAGGGCTAATGAATACATAAATCTCTGTCCAAAGGGTACAAAGAAGGGGAGAATATTCCCCACCACTTAGAAGAGTTGATAATCGGTTATGGCAAAAGCACCAAAGAATACAAGATCTTTAAGAGGTTTGGGATTGATCTTTTAAATATAGTAGGTGATTTCCTAATATCTGCATAATTGCATTGTAGCATTCTGCTTAGAGAGCACAGTCTGACAGTTATTTTAAAAGTACTATTCAATTGGATGGAAGTTGCTTATTCAACAGCCTTGAAAAAATCTTTACCTTCCAAAGGGAACCTGAACCACAGAATGGTACTGGTGAATCAACTGATAGACTGAATGGATTCTGAAAAATATTTGAATGTTACAAGGCTTGAATAAACTTAGAAGTTTAGTTTCCTGCTAAGAGAACCTAATAGATTATTTCTATATTCTTTATGTTTTAATTGTGGTAATGCACAAACTATATTTTGCACCTTTCTTTTGTATCCAGTGCTTGTTTCAGTGTCTGGCACATAAGATTTTTAATAAATGTTTATTGATTTACGAACTCCTGAGAATTCTTTAACTCTTTTGTGTGTTTTTTTGAGGGATGAAGGACATCCTTTGCCTGATACCTGTCTCACAGAATAATTGTTTATATGAAAATTTAGGATAATTTCACTCAGATTTGAAGTAATATATATGAAGTATGTCTGAATTTTATTTTGGAGATTTCCTAGAGAAATTTTGGGTTAGGAAAACTAAGACAGAGAGAAATACATCTCTTGCGGATAAGTCTCAGAATGATACTAGGTCATGCTAGTCCAAAGTCTTAGCTTGGAAATGGGGCTAATGAATATATAAATCTCTCTAGGATAATCATTTTCTTACTCCACCTTTCATAAAATGTAGTGGTCAGAAACAGGCATAAAATGTGATCTGACTGATACTGAATATATCATGGTTTGCTGTTATTATTGTTTTAGGCATCTGCCTCTTTGTGATCCCATTTGACATGATAACGTCATGTTAAAGATATTGAAGTGATTTGCCAGTTTCTTCTCCAACTCATTTTTTATAGAGAAGAAAATGAGGCAACAAGATGAAGTGATTTGCCCAGGGTGATATAGCCAGTAAGTATCTGAAGCTAAATTTGAATTTAAGAAGATGTCTTGCTGATTAGGTTTGGCAGTCTATTCATTGTGTCATCTAGTTGTCCCTAATTGTCACTATCATGACTATCACTACCTAGTTCTAGTTATTGTACTTCTATTAATACAACTTAAAACTTCATTAACAATTGCATCAGCCACATTACTACTAGCTGTATTACTAACTGATATTTAGTTTTCCTCACACTACAAAACACCTATATATTTTGCACTTGAACTGTTCACTAGCCATGGCTCCTTATTCCATATGTTTATGATTGACTTTTGTTAAATCAAATCAGGACTTTAAAATTATTCTTATTTAACTTTATCATGCTTAATTTGACAGATTTTTCTAGCCTTATAGATTCTAATTCTAAGATCCAAAAAGTTAGTTATTTCTCCCATCATTTTCAAATTATAAGAATGTCATCTAAGCTTTCAAAAATATTCCTTAAAGTTCTAAGTGCAACAGGATTGAGGACATAGCCCTGGGCCATTCTACTAGTGACCTTCTGAATCATCATTTTTTGGTCCTGTCATTCAACTTGTTCTGTGTCCATCGAATTGTACTAATATTTAGTCCATCTCTTCTCATTTTGATCACAAGAAGATTGTGAAAGATTGTGAAATGCTTTGTTGAAATCCAAATATACTGTATGGTGTTTGATCACTCTATCAAAACATCTATTAAGCAATTACTATATGTCAGGTGCTCCACTGGGTGTTGGAGATAGAAATATAATGTTACATAACTTCTACCTTCAAGGAACTTATAATTTATGCAGGGATAGGTATAGATAATTTGGAAAGGAAGTTAATAGCAGATGGAAGTATTAGGCAAGATATCATATATCATAGGGTGATCGTATTGAGACTTGAAACAGATGGGATTCTAAGAGGCAGAGGTGAACAAGAAGTACATTTCAGGCATGATGAACAGTCAGTGTAAATGGATGAAGGTAGAATATGAAATGTCATATATCAGAAATAGTTAGAAGATCATTTTGACTAAACAGTAGGGAACATGAAAGAGAGGGACATAATACTGTCAAAAAAAGAAATGATCAATTTGTTCTGAACTCTCTGCATACTGACCTTCACCAGCTAGTTGGTCAAAAGCAACTTGTACAATAGCTCCTGTTTGCCTATTGCGTTGGGCTTGAATCCTACATAATTCATGAAACTCTGAAAGCCACAATAAATTTTGTCCCGATTCAAGACATGTTTTAGCGATGGATTTCCAGTCATTCGGGGTTAAGATTTCATAAGACAAACTATCCAGTAACATCTTCACATAAGATGATGTAGCCCCATAAAGAGTGCAACCCTTTTTCAAATCTTTAATTTTTCCCAAATTAAAAGGAGTGTATTTTCTCTCTTTTTGACCTGAGGAGTTGAGCTCTTCAATCACAGGATATGCATTTATAAAATCAGATATATCTTCTCCTTCATTTTTTGCTTTAATTAATGCTTTTTCTAATCTTGTCAAATTCTGCTTTACAGGAGAAGCTGACTGTGTTTCTGTCTCTCTCCCTCCCCCTTGTTCCACCCATGAAGGGTTAATTGAGGGGGGAGGGTCATGAGATGCGGAATTACCTAATTCCTCCTGCTGTGAAGTATCACACTCAGAATTGTAATTAACTCCATTCTTATCTGATTCATCCTCCTTTTCACCTAGTAAAGTTGGCAATTCTTCCTCCTGTACTTTCCTTTTCATCATTCTATCACTTAAATAACTTCTTATAGCCAATTGTATTACATTATATATATTAATTATTGAGTTAGGCCCATTTTTATCATAGAATTGACAAAGATCCTCTCCAACCAATTTCCATTCATTTAGATCTAATTCCTTATCAAGAGAGAAACAAGGACATATGTCCTTTACAGTTTGTAAAAGTTCAGTGATTTGCTGTAAACTTATAATTAAACCTTGGCTTTCCATAATTTTGCCAATGCTCTCTAAACATTTTCCTTGAACAGAAACAGGCTGTTTTCTAAATATCTGTCCCATCTTAGCTGAAATTCTACTTTAACTCTTCTAACAAAATTTCTTTGTTGCACTCACCCTAATTTCTGGGTTGAAGAGTCTTTTCCACTGGATCAGGATCAGAGTCTTTTCCACTGGATCAGGATCATAGCTTTTCCACTGAAATCCACTGAGGGGGTCTGTCAGCTCCCTGTTCGGGCCCCATGTTGGGCGCCAAATGTTATGAGTTCAAATGTTGGAGTTCTTGTTCTTCTCAAAACACAGCCGGTTTAGAGGCTTAGAGCCCTCTGAATATCTCCAAATCCAAAGGTTCTGTCCTTCAGCCTCTGCCTCTGCTTTCTTCAGCCTCCAACCAACACAGAGATGGAATGTCTCTCTTGTCTCCTTCTGGGGAGCCCAGCCACCAACTACAGTGGTGTGAGATGAAGATGAATCTGGTTGTCCACTGAACTCTCACTCATAGCTTTATCCTCTGAAAGCTCTTCTCTGCCACCAGCCAGCCAAGTGGAAAAAATGTATTCTCTCTTGCCTTGCCTCGGAGAGAGGGCTTCTAGCGTAACTCCGCTGAAATCTCGACTTGTAGCTTCTTCACTCTGAAGAACTTCTTTGACTGGCCCATTGAAGCTGTATTTATGCTCCTTCAAGAGAGGGATTGTGGGTTTTCTCCCATAGTGCTCTCTGGCCCAAAGAGCTTCAAGGGAGGTGTGAACTCATTGAACTCCAATGAGTAAAGGTGTGAACACAAGCCTTGTATTAATTAGTTCTACTTAGTACCTTGTTTCAGGTTCTGCTCAAAACATCTTCTTGTAAGATTAGATCAACTCTAATTAGTTAGCAGTTAGTAAGGATTCCAACAATTTCTTTTCTTAAGTGCTTACTGACCATCTCTTTAACAATAAAATCAAAAATGTTTCCAGGAAATAAGTGAATATAAAGTACTTTGTAAACTCTAGAGTACTATATAAATTACAGTAAATGTCATTCTATCTAAGACTATAAGCCAGGAGAAGCTCACCATCTAGGCTAAAATATCCATCTTCTCCCACTGTTAGTTATTTTTATTTTTTTCTCAATTACTTGTAAATCAAAGCTTTTAAACATTCTTTTAAAAATTAAAGTCTCAAATTCTCTCTCCCTTCCAGGCTCATTGAGAAGGTAACCAATTTGATATATACATGTGCAGTCATGTCAACATTTCCACATTAGCCGTGTTGCAAAAGAAAATACAGATTGACTGATGCTCCATCCACTGCATCACCTCGCTGCCCTCAACAGTTCCTTATTTGGAGCTGTATAGCACTTTTCATCATAAGTCCTTTGGTTCATTATATTGGTGAGAACAGCTAATGCAATCACAGGTGATCATAGTACAATATTGTTGTTACTATGTACAATGTTTCCCTGCTCCTTTCATTTAGTATCAGTTCATTTGAGTCTTCTCAGGTTTTTCTAAAATCATCTTGTTCATCATTTCTTATAGCACAATAGTATTCAGTAACAATCATCAATCCACAACTTATTCAACCATCCCTTAATTGATGGCCATCCCTTCAATTTCAAAAAAAAAAAATATCTTTTTCATCACAAAAAGAGCTGATATAAACATATTTAAACATATGTCTTATCCTTTTATCTTTGAGCTCTCTGAGAGGTACAAATCTAATAAGTGGTATTCCTGAATTAGAAGATATTCATAGTTTTATAGCCCTTTGGACACAATTCCCCATTGCTCTCCAGAATGATTGAATCAGTTCACAATTCCACCAATAGTGCTTTAGTGTCCCTATTTGTCCACAATTCTTTCAATATTTGTCATTTTCCTTTTCAATCATATTAGCCAATCTGAAGAGTATTAAGTGTTATTTCAGTTTGTTATTGTTTTTAAAAAATTACATTTATTTACTCAATAGAAAGTTTAGAGCACTTTTTTCCTATGGCTACTGATGATAGTTTTGATATCTTTTTTTTTTTAAACTATCTGTTGATATCATTTGACCATTTATATCCTAGGGCATGACATCATCTTATAAACTCCCATTCGTAAAAAAGTTGTAAAAATATTTGTTATCCCTCAGTACTACCCCATTCTTTACAATTTCTAAAGATTATCCAAAACCAACATCAGCTTATCAACCATAACTGAAATCTCCTGAACTATTTTGAATTGTAATTCACCAAAGCCTGTAATTCACTGAGTACAACTGGATGGATTTGCATATTACCCCCTCCCCATTTAGCTATGATATTAGTTATCTCTTAATCATTTTCATTCAGTTCTTCCATATCTAAAGAATCCTTTACACTATAAGAGAACACTTTGATTTCCATAGAAATGAAAAAGAAGAATTAGGGGCAGCTAGATGGTATAGTGGATAGAGCACCAGTCAGGAAGACCTGAGTTCAAATCTAATCTCAGATACTTAATACTTCCTGGCTGTGTGACTCTGGGCAAGTCACTTAATTGTCTCACCAAAAAAAAAAAATTTTTTTTAGTTTTATGAAAGTAATATGAGTAACTCTAAAAGGAGTGGAATCAGAGCTATTTTGAGGGTCAAATGAGATAACATGAAAAGTACTTTATGAACTTGGAAAAAAATTACATAAATGTTAACTATTGTTATTAAGCCTATTTTACAAATGAGTGCAATGCCTGTATAAATAGTTAAGTAATCCCCAGGTAATTTCAAATGACTTGCAATTAATAAGGAGGATAACCTGAACTTGATCTTAGATTTTTTTGACTTAGATCTAATGCTTTTCTCCACTATGCCATGTTGCTTGGAGACAGCAAATTAGACATTGAGGGTATATTGAAATTAGAATTAAGACCATGCATGTTTCTCTAGTGCCTTCTAGACTCTTCCTTCTGCTTCCAAAGTACTCTATAAGTGATCAGTAATGTGTTGTATTTCTCCATGTTATTGTGATTTTGTGAAATATATTTCAGTAGTTTTTCCTCCACTTCCAGTTTATTTATATTCGTTTCTATCCCCCTTTTATGAGATTTGCATTTGCTTTACTGGTTGGTGATACTTGGCAGTGGTTTAGTAATATTTTTAGTTTATTTTTAATATGCATCATTTTATGAATTTTGTTGGGAGAGAAAAATCAGAACAAAAGGGAAAAACATGGGAGAGATTAAAAAAAAAAAACAGAAAAACAAAATGAATATAGTATGTGTTGATTTACATTCAGTCTCCTTAAATCACTGAACTACTAAGAACTAAGCCTTTCATAGTTGATAATTGCACATTCTTTCTATTATTGTGTTCTATATATTTCTGGTTCTGCTTATTTCACTCAGCATCAGTTCATGTAAATCTTTCCAGACCTTTCTATAATCAACTAATTAATCATTTTTTATAAAACAATAATATTCCATTACCTTCATGTACCACAGCTTGTTCAGTCATTCCCCAATTGATGGGAGTTTAGTATATTTTTAAAATATCCATATCATCAGCCATAGCTTTTGCACTGACTGAAATAAAGAGATGAGAAGACTAAGGTGAATATAACCACATCTTCAGAATATATTACTCATAATAATATATGTATAGCTAGATAGATATAGATATATATGTTGTAGTCAAATATTGTTCATCATTTCAATCCAATTCAACTCTTAATAAACCCATTTAAAGTTTTCTTGGTAAAGATACTAGAATGATTTGCCATTTAGAGATGAGGAAACTGATTCAGAGTAAAGTGACTTGCCCTGGGTCACAAGCTAATAAATGTATGAGGTTAGATTTATACTCAGGTCTTCCTCATTCTGAGCCGGATGCTCTAGCTACTGCCCAAAAAGTCATATATACACTTCAGGAAAATAATACATATCAAGACATTTTGTAATGAATAGAAAGCTGTCCTCAGAATCTAGAAGACATGAGTATAATTTGACTTTTGACACATATCTACTTACGATAGAAGTTAGGTCAAGTCACTTAACCACTTAATGTTGTTGAGAACTCTCTAATGAGATGTTTTAATCAAGACTGTGATGAAACACACAAAATATACTGGGAATTGTATATTACTAACATTTCCAAATGTATACACATATGCATATATGGATCTCCTAACTTTCCTATAACGTGTCCCATTTATACATGATAAAAATAATTCATAGTAAAAGAAAGGATTTTAAGAAAAAATATTTTTAAAATTGGACTATTTCTATCAACCTGTATGTTGCAGTACAGAAATCTGAAGTACTAAGGGAAATTTTCTTCTTGAAAGTTTCCTATACAAATGAAATCACATCTGTTCTGCCTTACCTACACTTCTTATAACCTATACATACAAATTTTATGAATAAAAATGCATGATGAGGATTTTTATTTGATGCAACCAAAGCTTCTCTATTTACCCACAATGGGAATTTGTTTTCCATAAAAGGGATCAGTGATGTTACTTGGACTTGATTTCTCCTAACTTTCTTTGTTGCAGTTTTGTCATCCATGAAAGCATAATAAGTACCATCCAATGGAGTGAATGCTCTTTCTAACTGAGTGGATTTCCAAAGAAGATATAAATTGCTTTATTTTTCCTAGCTGAACATGATGAAATAGGTGTTGGGAGTAGAGGGGAGATATCCAAAAGCTAAGTGCCACTCTACCTACATTGCATATCTTTATTGTGTTATGGCAAAGTAAACCTTCTGGTATTAATTATTCAGTGACATACAAGTGCTTCATTTAATCCCAACATTATATCTTTACTTATGGGAGTTTGCTTCTAAAATATGGCAAGGACTTGGAGTCAGGCTCAAAATGCAGAATTATTCACTCATCATCTGAGAGAACCTTATATATTGATTTTTCCTCTCTGAGATTTAGTTTCATCTTCTATAAAAATGGGGATAATGAAGAAAACCTACTTCATAGGATTATTTTAAGAATTAATGGGATATTAATTACAAAATGTTCTGCAAACTTTAAAGTAATATAAATAAATATTTATTTTAATATTTAATATAATATGAAATGTACTATTTTTGTCCCTGTTTGGGCACCAAAATGAAATGTTCTCTGGTCTGGTTTCTCAGAGGTCTTTGGGGGTCTTAGGGAATGGCCTTCGGTTCAATTCAGTAATTACCATATGAGTAGCCAGGGGTTAAAGTCCAAATCCTTTATTATCTCTTTCTAAGTCTTGTCTCTTTTTCTCAGGCCCCGTTAGCTTTTTAGAGGCCTATTTCTCTCCTTGGTTTCCAGAGCTTGAGCTCCCACCTGTCTTCTCTACCCTCTGAATCTCTCTGAATGCTTCCTGGATAAGACTCCTAGCTTATATGCTCTACACTGAGTATAAACCAATCGTTATATCACTAGGAAACCATTATTTGTTGTAGGATTAAATCAATCATACTGAACCATGCTAAACTAGATAACCTTTGTCTCTATCAATTTGACTTAGTACCTTGTAAGCATCCTTTGTTTCAAGTTCAGCGTTCTGACCCATAACAACTATTATTACATTTTATTTTAGTTCTTCAGAATTTTTGGAGATACAAAGGAGTGCTCAAATGATATATTTGAATTTATTTTCTCCAACTTGAAGCCCAGCTAACAAATTTGAGAAATGGGAAGTGTGGTAATGTGAGGAATATAGCAGACCTTTACCCAAAATGACTACTCAGAGATCACTCAAAATAAAAAGCATAAAGGTTGTTTATTAAACCTTCAGAGGATGAGCCATCCCATCACAAGAGAAGAAACAGAAGGCTTATGGTAGGAGGGCTAAAGAAGTAGTAAAGATACACAGCTTTTATACAAGAGATAACATCACAAGTAAGAGAGCATTGATAAGGGAAGGGGGAGGCATCTAATTGGTTGTTGCTATCCAAAGAGATTGGAATGGAAGATTTCTGTTTCCCCAAAATCACCTTATTTCTAGGAAAGAGAAAATCAGTCCTTTGGGCTTTTAGATAATTAAACAGACAGTGGTCAAGCTAATAGACTAAATATTGATAAATGTCAAATACTGATAAATGTCATCAGCTCAGGTTAAGTAAATATGTTTATAGCTGGCCAAGGCTTAAGTAAACATGGGCCTGCACATATTATACAGGTCATAAGGGAAACACAGAAATAATGAAAATAAAATACAGGAAAAGAATTCACATATTCCTGTAAGTTCTTCACCTTGTTTCTCTATTCCACACAGTAATAATGCAGAATGTTAAAAATTAGTGGCTAGTGGATACTGTCCTATTTGTTATAGACCACTAATCTATTAATTAATGGAAATAAGGAAGAATTGGAGATGTAGTAGACCATGGCACTGGCACATACTGCCAGGGTCAAGGGCATAAAGACATATTTGTAAGGAAAGTAGTAGTAACTGTCCTTTTTAGACTTTCCATGGTAACATATAATATCTTACATTAAAATATGGAAGAATATAGGTTATAACAAAATATTTTTCAAAAAAGTATCTAAGTAGTGGTTAAGCAATCCCAAATAGATTCAAAGACTTAAAATTTGAACAATTTCAGAAATTTAAAGTTGGAAGAGATTTTAGAAGCCCTGCAATTGAATATCTACATTTTACAAATGAGAAAACTGTTATCGAGAGAAGTGAAGAGATTTACCAAATATCACACAGTTAATTAGTGCCAAAATCAGAATTTGAACTCAGGTTCCTTGACTCCAAATATAGTTCTCTGCTCCAAACACTAGAACAAATTAGGTTGCTAAACAATTAGCTCCAATATAGGACAAGATGGGCTGAGAAAAGTATTCTGAAAGAGTTTATCATTTTTGGATATAGTAATTTCATAAGCAGATAAATAACTCCAATAAATAACTCCAATCATCATAAGTAAGCCTTTAATGAGAGACTAAACTTGGTTTTATTGGCAAGTTTTTAAAATTAACAACTTAGTGGAGGGTATTATTGGTGGGATATCTCTTAAAAGCAGTTTTCTTGGAAAAACAGAATAACTTTTTGTGGGAGAGAATTCAACCAAAAATGTTTGCATCATATAATTGTTTCTCTAATCCATGAAATACTGGGAAAGCAACTGTAATTGCCTTTCCAGATTTATCATCTTACTCAGTGTATCTGTATATATTCATTGTGATTTGTATACTAAATAAGAACTTTGCTGTTTAGGTATTTGTTCTCTAAAAGAATATTACTTGGTCAAGATAGCTTATTGTTTTATGTTACAAAGAACAGGAGAGGAATTAATCAGAATCTTCTCTAGGGACTAGAAAGACTGATCCATATGACTTTTTGTTCTTTGTACTATGCTTCTCCCCAGGTAATTAAATCTTGACCTAAGTCTTTAGGTTTTGTGATCCTGTACTAGACAATCCCTGTAATAGGCCTTTTTTTTTTTTTTTAAGTGGAATGGGCTTCTTATTTTTTTAATCTTACCTCATTAGAAAAAAAAATCTTGGACTCAGGGAGGGATAAAGGACGTCATTTTATTCAAAGGGATCTGTGAAGTATGTTGATGGTTTCCAAATTTTCCTGTTGAGGTTTTATAGTTCAGTGATTGGCCTAACATTATGGTTGGGACCATACATATACATACAAACACAAATACATACATACATACATACATATACATATATTTTCAAATTTGTTTTCCTTTAGAGAATTAAATTGATGTAATTTGATGATGTAAAGAAGCAAATCTCTTTGAAAGGAGTGAGGGGGTATAATTAGATGGGCAATAATTTTCTGGTGTTATCTTTTAAATCTTTTAAATGAGCCATTTTACCTAAATAGAGTATAGTTTCATTTCATTTCATTGATATAGTAAGCTCCAGGAGAAAGAAATTTTGGGAGTATCAACATGGTGATAGAAGTCAGCCCTGAAGTCAGGAGGACCTGAGTTCAAATCTGGCCTTAGATATTTAATGCTTCCTAGCTGTGTGACCCTGGACAAGTCACTTAGCCTCAGCAAAAAAAAAAAAGAAGAAAGAAAAGTTCCCCTATTATGTAGGCCATTATCTCATCTGGAACTTCTAGTCTTAGACAATTTTGTAATTGTCAAGTTAAATTACTATTTCAGGGTTACACAGTTGGAATGTATAAAAAACCCAGGTCACAACATATTTAATGACATTTGCAAATATTTTGTTGATATTATCTGTTGAAAAGAGATAAAACAATTTATTGATGATTGAAGGTAGATGCCTCATAGAAAGAGGCTCTAGTACTTTCAAGAGACAGAGGACATAGATTCAAATAGCTTTATGATGCTTATTACTTCTGCGACCTAAGGAAAGTCAAAGTCTTTCTGGCCTTCAGCTTTCTTATGTGTAAAATCAGTTGATCAACTAGTTCTTCTGAGGTTACTTTTATAGTTAAAGCAATAATTGTATGATCATATGAATTGGTTTTAGTCTTATGTAAAATAATCGAACTAAAACTTCCTCAATATACAGGGCTGAATCACCATTTCCTCATAATTTCAATTGGCTTTTATGGACATTACTAATGAAATGGAGCTTACCTTCTAGCTTGAGGGTTAGAAATCTGTAAATTTAATTGATCATATCTTTTGCTATATTATTTGATGAAGATTAAAAAAGTTAAAGTTACAAATATGGTTTTAATTCCCAAACAAGGAACATCAAAAAGAAGAAAGAAAAACATTTTTTAAATTACTAATAAAATATAAATGCAAAAATTTTAAATAAAATACTGCCAAGAAGATTATAGCAATACATCACAAAGATTATAGATCATATCCAGGTGAAGCTTATACCAGGAATGCAGGGCTGATTCAATATTAAGAAAACTCTCAGCATAATTGACACTATTGATAACAAAAAGAAAACAAAAAAGATTATATCAAATGCAGAAAAAGTTTTTGACAAAATACAAAACCCCTTCTTATTTGAATCCTTAGAATGCATAATAATCAATGAAATTTTTATTGAAATAATTATAGTAACTATCTAAAACAAAAGTAATATTATCAGTATTGGAGATAAACTAAAAGTTTCCCAACAAAACAGGATGTGGAAGGAGGAAAAAGGAAGAAGGAAAGACTTCTATTATCACTTTTATTATTCAATATTCAATTAGAAATGCTAGCTATAGTAATAAGGCAAAAAATAAATTATAATAAAAATAGGTAAAGAGGAAATAAAAACATTACTCTTTATAGATGATATGATAATATACTTAGAGAATCCTATAGAATCAACTAAAATACTGGTTGAAATAATAATTTCAGCAAAACTGCTAAATTTAAAATAAAACCACAAAAAGCATCTCTATTTCTACATGCTATCAACAAGGCAGCAGGAAAAAGACAGAAAGATAAATTCATTTTAAAATAACAGCAGTAAGTATAAAATATTTGGCAGTCTACTTGTCACAAAAGGACTGTGTGAACACAATTACAAAATACTTTTCATACAAATAAAGACATATAAACAATTAAAAATACTAATTCTGCATTGATAGGCCAAGTCAATATAATAAAAATGGTAATTCTAGCTAAATTAATTTATTCATTCAAAACCATACCAATTATCTACCAAACAATTATTTTAAAGAGCTAGGAAAACAAATAATAAAATTTATTTGGAAAGATCAAGATCAAGAATACAAAGAGAGAAGTAAAAAAAAAAAAAAATTAAAATTGGACAACAAAAACAATGAAGTTATAAAAGACCAAGAAATAATAAAACAAAATATAAATGAAAAAAAAAGAAGAGAAAGTAAGACATTTCAAAAGAAAGGCAACTGCTCTGCAGAACAGATCAAGAAGAGGAACCATAAGAATAATTGAACTACCTGAAAGGAACAATCAAAAGAACCTTGATACAATAATACAAGAAATCATTAAAGAAAATTGTCCTGAAGTGAGAACAGGGGAGGCAAATACAAATAGAACAAAAATCCATTGATTACCACCTGAAAGGAACATCACAGCCAAATTCCAAAAGCTCTAGGTCAAGGAGAAAATATTAATAAGCAATAAGAAAAAAGAATTCAAATATGACAGATTCATAATTAGAATTGTACAAGACCTAGCACTGGCTACATTAAAAGACTTTAAGTCTTAAAACCTTAATATAAAAGAACAAAAGAACTGGAGTTACAGCTGAAAAAAATCACACCCAATAAAGTTAAATATAATATTGAATGAAAAAAAGGACATTCAATTAATTGTCAGACTTTCAAGATTTTGTCTCAAAAAGATCTGAACTTAATAGAAAATTTGGCATATAAGATCCACGGAGATATATATATATATATATAGTATATAAAGTAAACAGCAAAGACTAATTATAAGGGATTCAATAAGGAAAAACTGTTTACTTTTTATATATGAAAATGTAAACCATATGTCTAAGATTGTGATTAGTAACTGGTATTTTGAAAGAAAAATTGGGATAGAGTTTAGTATGATGTGATTCTAAAAAGCAAAATGATGTAAGAAAAAGCAAAAAGAGTAATTATGTTATATGAATGAGATGTAAGACAAAGAACTGATATAGAGAAATTAAATGGGAAAGGAGGGCTGGTAATTCTAGAATCCTACTCTCATTGGAAATGGGATAAAGAAGGACGACACACATATATCTAGAAGCATATAAAAGTCTTCTAAAATCTAACATTTCAGGACAATTTTCTTTATTTTTTATATTACTGTATTAAAGTTCTTCTATTTCTTTTGATTATAGCTTTCAAGTAGTCTGATTATTGTTAAGGTTTCTGTTCTTGATTTGTTCTCCAGATCAGTTTTCTTATGGCATATTTCACTTTGTTTTCTATGTTTTCATTCTTTATATTTTATCTTAGTATTTCTTGGTTTCTTATAACTTCACTGGCTTCCCCTTGCCCAATTCTAGTTTTCAAGTAGTTATTTTCTTCCTAAATAAAGAAATAGGGGATAAAGCATGGCGAGAGGATAATAGATAAAACCCTACTCATCAAATATGATTAAAGAAAGGACAGCATCTACAATTAGAAGGGAGTTAAAAGGCAATAAATTTTTAAAGTAAAAAGATGAAGGAATAGGATAAATGGGGTGGAATAGAAGAGTGTGTAGATGAACAGAAATGGGGTAAAGAAGAAACAATATATATAGTTTCAAGAGTTTAAAGTCTTCTAAATTAATATAAAAATAGGAGGGTAAGAAGAAAGGATGGATAAGAGAGAATAGGCAAAAATTCTTGCATGGGTGGAGGTGGAATTGGTTAAATAATAACAGAGCAAAGTAGCTGACAGAAATAAGGCAGAGGAGTCAGGAGAGATATGAAATAAGAGATACACAAAACATGAAATAAATATCAAGAGTAGAATTTATTTGTAAAAAAAATGGATAATAATCATGAACTCAGATAAAGTTAAAGCTAAAATAGATTTAATCAAAAGAGAAAAATAGAAAAATTTCACTCAGTCATATTAATCTATATTGTTTTAGACTATTTAATTTAACTAGATAGTATAAGATTAGACTATTTCTGAGGTGCAGAAAATGATGAGTCACTAAATTTAGAAAAGTATGGAAAGACTTGTTCATATGTAAAAAGATCTTATCTACCTTTACAGAAACAGAGGACAAATAAGCACAATGTGGTCTTACACCGATGTATATCAATGCATATATGTAAATACACACACACACACACACACACACACACACACACACACTTATAGAGACCTATATTATTTGCATGCATTTGTGTGTATAGATAGATAAAAATATATGTTTGTGGATATATCTATATATCTATCTATATCTATATCTATATCTATCTATCTATCTCTATATATATGTATGTTTGTATAAATATAACTAGACAACCATATTCTTCTTGGGATATGAAAGAGGGGGTGGGGGAAAGAGGGGAAAAGTAACAAAGTAAAATGTGTGGGAAAGAGAACAAAAGAAAACCTACAAGGAAGCTAAAAAAAGAATGGATACCTGGGAACACTATGCGTAGTATTTATTATATAGACTTTCTTGGAATGGAAATTTAATATACTTATATGCCCAAGCAAATATAATCTGTTTTTATCAGATGAAGTCATTACTACCTATTCAAACTTTTTAGCAATTAGGCAATTATGGGTTGTTGGTATAGTCCAATGAGAAAGATGAACAATGCTCAGCAATATTAGATAAGATAAATTTTTTAACCCATAAATTTTAAAAATTAAAATATTTTTAAAGTATATAAAGAGTTTTATAAACTTACTGAATGGTGTCATAGTTTGTCCATATTGTTCTTTTTATTTCTTGTGATTATTCTCTTCTCTTGAATCCATCTAAGTTGGAAATTTGATATCCCTAAAACACAGAAGTGACTAATCCCCCATTCTAGAAATGTCAAGGATTAGTCATTACCACTAGGATAAAACAGCAACTCCTTTGATACTGTAAGGACTTCACAATCTAGCTGAAAACCATCTTTCCCAAATTATTTTATATTATTCTTCCTCTCTCTTAGCATACCTAGGACACTAGCTGTAGAATTCCTCCTGCATATTTAATGGGAGAATTTTTTGTTGTCAAAAGTCCCTCTTTCCATATAGCCCCACGAGCATGCAAAATATGAAAAGCATATTTGGAGTCAGAATAGATGTTCACTCTCATTTCCTTTCCCAGTCTCAAAGCTCTGGTTAGGGCAATGAGTAGAGCCTTCTGGGCAGAAGTCCCAGGAGGCAGTGGCTTAGTTTCTAGGATGCCAATGAGAGTCACCACAGAATATCCCACCTTTCTTTTCCCGTTTTCAAGAAAGCTCGACCTATCTATAAACAATTCACTATCTTGGCTGTCAAAGAAAATGTGTCTTAAGTCAGGTCATCTGGAGTAGACAGAATGCAAAGCTTTCTCACAATTATTAATAATGTTTCCAGACTGGATGGTGTCAGGGAGCAGGGTATCAGGATTTAAGGTATGGCACATCCAGAGACTTAGGTTAGGTAGGAGAGCCTGATACCTGGCAAGCCTCCCATTGGGTTTTATAAAAAGCACTTTTATTTCCGTGTTTTCATGCTCTTAATGTTATTGTCTTTGAATATCACAATGTTTTCTTCTTTTAAAGTGGGTTAATTCATTTTATTTATATCAAAGAAGTTATCCTGAAGATGTCAATTCTCAATGTTCTATTCCTTGAACTGGCTAACATTGTTCGTACTAATCCTATTCTCAATATTTAACTAAAATAAATTGCAAACAGAATCACAATCACAGAATCTCTGCATTGGAAGAAAGCTCTGAGACCATCTAGTTGAACAAGTTCTTGAAGAAGAATTTATGTATATCTTCAATAATTGATCATATCAGTGTTCACTTGGAACCCTCTAGTGAAGGAGTACTCTTTTACCATATAAGCATTTTATTACACATTTGGATGGCTATGAGACAAAGGGAAGGGGGGAGGAAATGGAGATAGAGGGTTGGAGGGGACAGAGACAGAGAAGAAAAGAGTGATGGGATTGCTCACAGCTTTGCCCTCTAAGGATGAACAAAACTAATCTAATGTCTTCTACTTGACAACCTGTCAAATAGTTGAAGACAGGTACAAACTGGCATTTTTATTTCCTGCTGTGACACAAGATGTTGATGTTTACATAATGTATTTCATATGTTCAAATTTAAAAACAGAAAGAATAGATTTTATATTAGTGAGTGACAAACTTGAAGGAGTTTTGTTTCTGGTCTATGAGAGTAACTGCAATCTATTAAGCAAAGGGTGCTGATGCTGGATCTGTTACTCTGGTTATCTTTTGGAACCAGTCCCTTATACTTGGTACTATAATTTACTTGCTTCACAAAATGATGGTAGAGTAATAACCTTGTTAAAAGGCTGAGGTCTAAATAGATCTATAATGAAAATTTATTGCTGAGAATTTTAACTTTTAATAAAGAAAAAGCTGAGATGTGAGCTTTGACAATAGCGAATGTTAGAGTTCAAAAGTTGGAGTTTGTTCTTCTCAAAGCACAGCCGATTTAGAGGCTTAGAGCCCTTCGGATGTCTCCAAATCCAAAGGTTCTGTCCTTCAGCCTCTGCCTCTGCTTTCTTCTGCCTCCAACCAACACAGAGATGGAATGTCTCTCTTGTCTCCTTCTGGGGAGTCCAGCCACCAACTACAGTGGTGTGAGATGAAGATGAATCTGGTTGTCCACTGAACTCTCCACTCGTAGCTTTATCCTCTGAAAACCCTTCGTCTGCCACCAGAGTCGTTCCTCTCGAGTCCAGCTGAACTTTCTTCTGCGACCAGCCAGCCAAGAGGAAAAAGTGTATTCTGGAATGGCTGTCTCGCCTTATATGTGAACCTTCTGAGAGAATGGGATTATGGGTAGAAAGTGTACTTTTTGAAGCTAGCATACTTGTGGAGTCCAATGAGTAAAGGTGGGAACACAAGCCTTGTCTTGATTAGTTCTACTTAGTACCTTGTTTCAGGTTCTGGCCAAAACAACTTCTTGTAAGATTAGATCAACTCTAATTACTTAGCAGTTAGTAAGGATTCCAACAAGCGAATATAAGGGGGGAAATAAATTACTTTTCAAAACAAGTTTCCAGCTCAAAAATTCCAAGCATATCAACTATGGGAAAATAGAGCTTAGGTCTAGCATTAACACAGTGATAGAGAAAATATACTATAAATTGTTAAACAAACTTTATATATTATTTATAAACATCTAGGCTGTATTTCTCAATGCACATCATTAAACCATATTTTTCTTTTTAATCTCACTCATTTTCTATGTCTGACAACATTGTAAAAATTTTTTCCCTGTTAAATGTGTGTTCTGTCCCTTTTGTTTGACAATTTAATTCTTATCATACATTTACATGAAATTTGAGGTATATAAAATCAATCATTGGTCATGCTTGGACTCCTGAATGAAATGTTAAATGGTATGATTGGAGAGAGTTCAGTTGCTTTTTTGAATTCTTTCTTTTCTCAAAGATAAAATGCTTACCAATGAACAATATTTGAACTTTTTGAAATGTTCTAATAATTCTATGAATTTGGTATTACAGATATTATTATTACTACTATTGCCACCACTGCCATTATTGCTGCTGCCGCCACTACTAATACTAATATTACAAATGTTTTCTTTTTTTTTTTTCCTTTTTTAAAAATTTAATTCAGTTGAGGAAGTACTTAGTGGTAAAATCTGAAATGGAAACCAAATCTGACAGTAAATCTACTGGCAAGAACAAAAGCTGTTTCAAAACATGGGTTACATTTACTTTTTAATAGTTGGAAAGATAGTATCACCTACTGAGTCCTCCACTGCAGGGATCCTGTTATTATCTCTGAAGTGCCTAAGTACTGAGCTAACACACTCAGTCAATTGAAACAAGTAGGGAAGCTCTCTCTGTGCAAGCTCCATGCATACTTTGATTCAATTACTCTTCTTGATTCTGGCCATACCTCATCTAAAAATATTGTGTTTAGCTTCTTGGCACCACATTTTATCAAGAATAATAATCAACTGAAGAACATCTAGCCGGTGGAGGGCAGTTTGGGTTGTTAAAGCCTTTAAACTCATATTATGACAATATTGACAGAAAGAACTAGAAAATTTTAGCCTGAAAAAAGAAGATTCAAGCATAAATGATAACAGTCTTTAAGTTTCTGAAAAGCTGGAAGAAGAAGCTTGGTAGAGAGATTTCTCTCTCTCTCTCTCTCTCTCTCTCTCTCTCTCTCTCTCTCTCTCTCTCTGGTCTGGAAGGTGCAATTAGGAATAAAAGATGAAAAATGTAAAATGACAAATTTCCCAACAATTAGTTTAATACAGATGTAGATGGAGATATTTAAATAAGAACTGGATGATCAATATATCATCAATCAGTAGAGGTATGGGCTCTTTTTCAGGTATTTAGATTTGATGGCTACTACTGTTTCTTCTATTTCTATGACTTAAAAAAAATAAATTGCCTCTTAGTTTTCCCCCCAATTTACAAGCATCTCCTTTCTCCTTTTCCTGGAAACAAAACAAAACATACAAACAAACAAAAATTCCTGTAACAAAAATAAAATCAAGCATAGTGGGCATATTAAAAAAAAAAAAAAAACTTATCTCACTCTGAATAACTAGTCCTCTCTTCTTAAGAAGTGGGCAATATTCTAATCTGAATTAGTTCTCCATAATTGTTGTTGATAATTGAATTGCTAGGAGTTTTTAAGTGCTTGAAAATGATTTTGATAATGCCATGACTGCATAGTATAGTATTGTTGTTTCTGATCACTTGACTCTCCATTACATCAAAGTAATATTCAAACAATAAGTTTTATGACCCCTTATTTGTATAGAATTATTTTTCATTATGAGAAATAAATTCCACCACTCCTGCTTTTTTGAAACTCCCTAGTGTAACTTTTCTACCCTTCCTTTTCGCTTTCTCTTTATAGGAAGGTGAGAGGAGAATACAAGATAACAATATAGGGCAAAAAGAGAAGCTGAGAAAGAAAATTGTGAGTAAAAATAAGATGGAGGGAAATGCACAAATAGTAGTGAAAACTTTGTGGTGTCAAAGGACTGGAAATTGCACTAATTCCCATCAAGGGGGACATAGCTGATTAGATTATGGTGTTTGATTGTGATGGAGTGCTGCTGTGATATGGGAAGTGATAAGTTCAATGATCTTAGAAAGACATGGAAAAAATTTACATGATATGATGAAGAGTGAAGTGAGCAGAATCAAGAGTGCCCTGTGTACAGTAACAAGTAATATTGTTTTAACAATGACTTTAAGCAACTAAGTAATTTTGATTATTATGCAGAAATTAAAAATGAAGGATATATAAAACTTATCTACATTTAGAGAAAGAATTAATAAATAGAAGTATGTATAGAATAATTTTATATTTATATACCTATTTGTGTTTAATAGCAGCCGTCTCTAAGTTGGGGAGGGAATAAGAAAGAAAAAAAGTGGAAAAAGAAAATTACATGATAACTGTTGCATATTTGCAGAGAATAGCAAGTTATACATGGCAAATCTACTATTTCATTTTCAATCATCCTTTTATGGTACTTTATTATGAAAATGTTTATTTTGTTTCATGAATTGAAAATTATATATTTTTTTAAAAGACTGTAAACAGCATACCTTGGTCCTCCATTTTATTTGACTCTCTCTGTGACTCCTGCTAAAATCAGAAGTCTTAGGGAATGCTGATATAATTTCTCCTTCCTTCCCATTAGGATAAAACACTTCATCTTTCTAAGGCTTTATGATGACTGGCTGTTATTTATCCTTTTTTGTGTACCTCTTTATACCATTGTCATATGTCAACATTTCTACTTAGCTCTCATTTTCATCATGAATTCTTAGAAGTCCTCTCATTCTTTCCTTTAGGATTTTACTCGTTTTTCCGAGTTATTCTTGGTCCTTTGCCTATTTTTTAAAATGCTATATTCCTTTTCCTCTAATATTTTATAGTTGCTAATTTTTAATTCTGACTTGTTATTCTTTTAGAAAAGGAATTATTTTTCTCTGTTTCCAATATATTTTCTTTGATCAGAAAGATCTAGATTTTGGTTATGACATTCCTAGAAATTTTCATTGTGAAGTTTCTCTCAGGACTTGACTGCTAGATTATTTGACTTTTCATCTTGCTTTCTGGTTCTATGACATATGGAACTTTTTTTTCATGATTTGTTCAAATATGGTATCATTTTCTTTTTTCTTTTTATTATTTGGTTGTGACTTTTAGGTAGTCTAAATATTTTCAAATTATCATTCTGTTTTTCAGGTCAATTTTCTGTATATATATATAAACATATGTATATGTTTACATATAATAATATATGTATACATGTATAAAATACCATGTTTTCTGCTTTTTTCAGTCTTAACCTTTTAAAAAATATTTCTTATTGTTTCTTGGAGTCATTAACTTCTGTTTGGTCTTTATTAATTTTCTGAGAGTTTCATAGATTGATATCTGCATTTCTTATGCCAATTTTTTTAATTTCTAAGTCCCTCCTTGATAGTACTAATTTTATTTACAATATATAGATTTTTTGAACTTCCTCAATTATTGCTTCTGAGAATTCTAATTGCGCTTCTTTTAATTCGGTGAAATTTATTTTTCTTTTGCTAAATTTGTGTCTTGGGCACCCCAACATCACAATAACTCTCTCCATTTTTGTTTGTTTGTTCAGTCTTCTAGAGATTACCTCTAGGAAACATTGTGCTTGTTGACCTAGATGAAAGCTCTTTGGGGAATCTAGATACTTGAACCCTCCACTCCATTGCTTTCCTAGATAGGGTATTGATTCCACAATCTAGCTCCAAATCCCTGAGACTGTGCTCACAGCCTTGAGCTACCAACCTGGGTTAGGGCTGAGACTAGGATTGACTAGGGGTTAGCCTTGTTTAGAGGTTCTTTGGGTAATCCTAATGCTGACTCATACTCCAGACTGAATTTATGATGAGTTCTAGATATATCCTCACTACTCTCCTAATTAAGAGGTCTGGGCACAGAGTTCATGACCCCCACCTACTCATATTCCATAAGGCCTGCTTGGTCACTAAAAATCTATTAGTTAAACATGATAAGGATTTTTGAATAGGCTTTATTGGGCATTAGTAGGCATTTTATATTAGAGGAAAATACCCCATTAGGAATTATTTTTAAACATATTAACTTAAATGGGGGGGGGAGGGAAATAATTATCAAAGGCCAAGAACTTAATATCTGATATCAGGAAAAAAAAAAACATTTATTAAGTATCTTTTAACCTATTTATGGTTAATGTGAGACTATTTTAAATCAGCACTTTGCACAGTACTTAGGTTAAAAGTCATTTATTCTCCCATGAGTTGATAAGAAACTTAAGAAATTCCAACAAAATTGGGAATAACAAAAAATATTTATTGTATTTCTCAGTTATAATAGAAATTATCTGAGTTTCTAACATAGGATAATTAAACAGGAAAGGCACACAGGCCTATTAACTATATAGTTCTTCAGTAGAAATGGCCCAGCTTCCTAAGAGATGGAAGTACTTATCTTTAACAACAGAATTTCTTTTATCAGTTTTGGAAGCAGGGCAAGCATTGTACCTTTAGGAACAGCTATCCCTTCTTTGTTTAGACAAACTGCTCCCAGCACTTCCTTGAGACTGCATTGAATTAACATTGCTTGGCCCTTGTTCTAAAAGAAAATTTAGGAAGGGAATCATGTGTTAGCTGCAAGCTACAGTATATGATTTATGCTTTTAATTTTAAATTCTAAAATGTTATAGGGAAAAGGTGGGGAAAAGGCTTGCTCTGAGGTCTAAATCCAGAATATCGATCTTGCCTGGGCAATGACATATTATATACATGCTGGGAAATGTGTCTGTAGTCTGTTTTCAGAGTACAGTGTTCCCTTCAATTTAATCCAAACATATTGTCACCCTTGTTCAGTAGTCATCTGTCCTTGTGGTTAAAAGATGAAGTCAAGCCACTATTGAAGTTGAATGAATAATTAACATTTAACAATTTAGTAAGGAAGATATTGTGCTTTAAATCAGAAAGTCCTTGGTTCAAATCCTGCCTCTGATCCTTGTGAGCTATGTGATCCCTAGCAAGTCCCTTAATATCTGTTGCCTTTAATTTCCTCATCTGTAAAAGGAATTTTTAATGATTCTTCCACACATCCATCCAAGCTATACATTTATGAATACTATGTTTTTTTCTAACATGAGACCTTATAATTTGCTCTCATTTTATATAAGGTGTGAAAATGTCTTAATGATAAAGCTTTCTCTTTCTTTATATAATTAAGCTTCATTACCTAAAATAAAATTCATTGTTATTGTATGATACCATTTAATTTTCTCATGTGGATTTTTTAAGTCACCTAAAATATTTGTAGTTTTATATTTTATATCCATGATGGAAGTCCCAGGAAAAAAAGAATTAATAATTCAACTTCTTATACCATATACTATTGTATTATATATTGAGATATAATATCTGACCTAAATATAAAATATTAAATCATTAAAATTAGTTAAGGGAAGGCTATGCTTTTCAAAAGTATGGGTTGAAGAAGAATTCTTAAACAAGGGGAGAAAATAATCTGAAGATCATAAATCTAGAGATAGATGGGTCCTCATAGACCATTTAGTCCAATCATCTCATTTTATAGATGAGAAATATTGTCAAGCTATATGAAATGAAAAATATGATGGACTCAGAGAAATTTGAGAAGACTTAATGATACATAGTGAAATAAAAAGAAGTGAAAGAATAATTTATACAATGATCACTGATGACCAGGCATACTTTATTCCTCTTGGCTATAATTTGATAGATTTTAGATGTACAATGAAAAATGCATTTTCAGACAGCGGTCAATGTTGATTATTTTTGTTTGAGTAAAATTATTCATTGACAAAGAGATTCTGGGGAGTGGTATCTGGAGGAAAGGACAGAGTGGGTAGTGATAAAAAAAAAAAAGACTGCATTGGTTTTGTACCATTAAAAATAAACTGCTGTAATTATGTTTTCATTTTTCTCCTTTTAGGTGGATACATTGGGTAATTTTTTTTCTTAAAATTAATATTCAGAAGGAATGCCAAGACCTATATTGGAATATAGGCCAGACTAAGGAAAGCAATTTCCTCTACTGCCAAATCAGTACCTAACATATTTTTGGCAGAGTATATACTTATTAATATTCACTCCATCAATATTGTACAAGCTAGCACATCTACCTGCAGAATATGTAAGAGATGTATAAACATTGGTATTATCCAATTATGATTCTATTAGAATGCTCTAGACTAGACCTTTTTGTCTCATTGAAGGCAAAGGATTTATGAGCTAAGCGCCAATGAAGTTAACAGGAGTTAGCTCTATGCATGGATATTTCTCCCAAAGTTCAAGAAAAGAAAGCTCATTTTTCACATGAACAATCCTTATTTATCTATTTGCAGAGATTGATTTTGGCATTAGTTTTGTTGTGTGGTACCTTATGGGAACTAACGTTTTTTCAAACCTTTTGATTAACGTTGTTGTGAACTATAGTAATGCACTGAAGCATTGTGTGATACCTGCCACTATTGCTGTTCAATCCAAATTCTCCCAAAACCAATGGCATGCTTCATAATTTCATTTAGCTGAAAATGGAGATTATGATATAGATAACTCAGAATTGAGATAATTTATTTAATATTTAGGTAATGAAGGCAAGAAAAAGTCATCTGAGAAAATTGCTTTACTTTGTTAGGGATGTGTGTGTGTGTGTGTGTGTGTGTGTGTGTGTGTGTATGTCTGTGTGTATTTTGTTTGTTTTTTATCAATAGATCCAGAACTAGTACAGGGAAATCAGGGCTTCATCCCAGTGTCACCATACCACAAGCACCAAGTGTTTCTTTTTCTTCCTTGTGATGGCCCAAAGATAGCTATCCTTGCATACAATAGATACCTCACAGTCCTTTGATGGCCTGTAATTGAAATATGATTTTGTTCAAAGAGTGATTCAAAAAATCAGAGTTACAAATGAAGTGGACCAAGAAAGGCTTCCTAGAACAAATAGATAAAATTTGAATTTTGAATGAATCTGGAGATCTTAAAAGGTAGAAATGAAATGAGGGTCATTCAGATATGAGAGAAAACATATACGAAGGCATAGATGTGGGAAGTAAATATCAATTTCAGGAAATAGGTAATAAGTGAGTTTTGCTGGCATACATGAAGTTTGTAGAGTGAGTAATGGGGAAAATGTATAATAACCCTAGAAAGTTAGGCTGGTTCTCCATTATTAAAGGCATTGAGTTCCAAAATGAAATATTTGTATTTTAAATCATTGGCAATAGGGAACTATGAAAGATTTTTGAGAAGCAAGTGACATAACCATGCTTATAGATAAAATATTGTAGCAGTTCTATGGAGAATCAGTTAGAAGAATAGACGGGAATTCAGGAATCCAATTAGGGGAAGTGTTGCAAAAGTCCAAGTCAAAGCTAAAGAGGGCTTGAACTAATGTGGCGCTTGTGAGAATGAAAAGAAAGGAACTGGGGCAACTAGATGGCAGTGGATAAAGCACTGATCCTGAAGAAAGGGAAATCTGAATTCAAATCTTGCTTCAGACACTTAATACTTCCTAACTATACACCTTGTGCAAGTTACTTAACCCCAAATGCTTCATCAAAAAATAAATAAATAAATAAAAAGTGAAAGGGTTTAGAGATAAGAGATAAAATTAAGGGAGTCTTTTATTGACAACACAGGATAACATAGACAATGAACTCTGGTTTAACTGAATATCTCTTAATTGGAAAGGACAAAATATGTAATTCTTATGGTTCAAAAATCATTTGCATAAGACCTTTCCTATTTGTAAATATTAATTATTCAACATTCCTGAATGAAGGGCAATAGATGAGAGTTTAAGAAAAACAGATACTGCTTTTCTGTCCTAAATTTTCTGAGAGAAGTCATCTTCTTCCAGACTCTCTTTAGGGTTCTGAAGGGAGAAAAAGACTAGGAAGAAATAGAGGACCAACAAATGGAGAATCCATCATCTTTTTCATGTCCCTCAGCTTACTACACTGGATACTTTAGGTTCCCTTGAATGAGATCTGAAACTCTCTTTCTTGGTTGAGCTGAGTTATCTGGCTCCATAATGGGACAGTTCATTCATAGACTGTGTATGATCCAGTATATAATCTCAGAAGTATACCTTCTCTGATTCTTGTTTTACTATACACTTGGATATAAGGATTTATTTGCTGTTCATAATGGGTGTTCATTATTGTAATGTCCAGGTTAGCTCTCTGGAGGACCTTGTGATCATCCCAAGTCCTTTGTTTTAGTGGAGGAGTGAAGGACGCAGGAGAGCTGCCATGTGGCTGGTCAAAGGTGGAGTCTGGAATGTGTCTGTGGCTGAGAGAGTTGTGGCTGAGAACAGCTGCTGAGAGAGCATTCTGTGTCTGAGACTTCCTTTACCTCACTGAGCATGCAAAACCACACTGTGTATGGGCAACTGTACATTACATGACCATATTATCCTAAGTATATGCCAACTATATTGATTACATCATTATATTACATTAAGTATGTGCTTAGAGAACCATTATCTCACATTGAGTAGGTACTTAACTATAAAGACCCTGCTGTCCTAGATTTAAGTATACCTTTTCAGAGTTCCTGCCTTCTATACATCATGAAACTGGTATTTGGTAGGAAAGTAGTAAAGCTTTGGATAGATAGCTTTCGGTATTCCTCCCTTGTTAGTTGATGTTACAAAAGATATTTATTCATTAAATACCACTAGCAAGTTTCAATGATAGGTGCTTCAAAAAATGTAATAGCAATTAAGACAAAATCCCTGACTTATAGTTGCATATGATCTAATAGGGAAGAAAAGGTTTAGTAAACCTTTCATAGGGTCTTCATACAGAATCTCTACAACAACTCCAGTAAACACCTAAGGGGAACATATATCTTTCTGTTTGACATTCCATTTCATGTCAGTACTCAGAGGATAGTTGAACAAAGCTATCACTGTACTCCCATCTGTCAGAAGGTCTTGTAGTATTTTGATATATACATGGAAAAAAACCTTGGCCAAGAAAAGATGTCAAGGCTACATTTTGTTCTGTAGAACCAAATACTTTCTTGAAATCAATAAATAATAAATGCAGGAGGATTTTTTATTCTCCTTTCTTTATCAAAAAGGTAACTATAAAGATGTGGCTTATATAAAAGTGTTTCAAAGCTTTGTTGGTACCTCCTTATGGTTTCATTGAAAGGAGGAGAAGATAAGACAGACAGACACATACACACACACACATACACACACACAGACAGACACACACATGATGCATATTGGTCAGGCAAAATTTTATCTTTCTGATAGTTACCCATGAATTATGTAAATAATTTAGAACTTGAATTTAATAACTTGCATTGAACCCAAATGTTTCACTTAAAATGGATGTGGTCTTAAGTCATTTGGATTTTTTTGAGCCTCATCAACTAATTGATAAAGTAGGGTTAATAATGTTTATATTACCTCTTTCATAGGTAAGCAAGATTTAAATGAAATAGTACATCTCATGTGCTTTGTCATTGGAAAACATTACAGAAATTCAATTTAATTCAACAAATAGTTATTAAACTCTTACTGTATTCAGGAAGACTAATCTTCATTAATTCAAGTCCAGCCTCAGACATTTATGAACTATATGATTTCGGGCTAGTCACTTAACTCTGTTTGCCTCAGTTTCCTCATCTGTATAATAAACTGGAGAAGGAAATGACAGACCAGTCTAATATATTTGTCAAGAAAAATTCAACTTGGATCTGGAAAAGTCAGAAACAATGATGACTGAAAAATTGTAATGACCGCGTATTTAAAATCAGCCGGAGTCAGGAATTCAGGTTAAGGGGAAAATCTTCAATCTTTATTTAAGTGAAGAGGTGAAAAAAGATTGCGATAGTAATATGGGCAAGAAGGATTGCGATATTAATATGGGCAGCTGCGACAGGAAGCCAGCTAGCAGAGAGAGACCTGAGCTGAAAAGCCATCGCAATGGCAATGCGTGCAGTCTCTCCTTCCCTTTCCTTTTCCACTCCCCTGCCTCCACCCACCAAAATCGTCATTTCCTATACAACACATCAGGACTTGCACAAAGAGTGGGCAGGGGCCATTCTTTCTCCAAGCTTATATATTAATAGAGTATGGTCCAATTACTATTTAGCCTCATGTGCTTGGGACCTCAGTACGAGCCTCAGCCCATTACAAAAAATGATAAAAATATTCAAGTAAAGGATTATATCATAATGATAATTACTGATATTTTATAAAGTTCTTTAACATTTGCAAAATGTTTTACATGTGTGATTTGATTTTATCTTCCCAACAACCCTGAAAGATAGGTGTTGTTATTATCATCCCTGAATCACAAAGGAGGAAACTGAGGATAAGAAAGGCATAGTGATTTACCTAAAATCACAAAGTGACTGAAAAAGAAATTAGGACTCAGGTTTTTCAAGCCTCAAATCCAAAATCTATACTGTGTAACTGAACTTAAATGATAAAGCACAAGGCATTATGTTAATTTTCAGGATGATTCTGGACAAGTCACAACCTCTCTTAGTCCCAATTTCATCTTCTCAAAATGGAAATAATAATTTTTATCGTGTCATTTCAGTCTTGTCCCACTCTTCATAAGCCAATTTGACACTTTCTTCACAAAGGTACTACTGGAGTGGTTTGCCATTTCCTTCTCATTTTGCAGATGAAGAAACTGAAGCAAATAGAGTTAAGTGATTTTTCAGTCACTAGGAAGTGTCTGATACTAGATTTAAAATCAGGTCCTCCTGACTCCAGGCTTAGTTGTGCTCTATACAACAAGTCACCTCCGTTGCCCCTTTTCCCTATAGTATTATAAATATTGGAACTTGGAAATGCTACTTTGTTGAAGCTAATGGACCCAAAACTGCAGGCATTTTTTTTTTTGAGGGGAGCATATCAGCATAATTATTTTCACACAAGATTTGAGACAGAGAAATTTCAGAATGCTAATACTTTTAGGTAACTGATTTCCAGTTTCTGTTCTTTATCACAGAGATACTTCTGGATATATCCACCAAAGTCTCAAGATTTTCTAAAGATAAACTCATCATCCTTATGACAAATCCCACTCTTGCCCCTGGACTTACCTGTTTTCCGTTTATCATTCTATCTGTCACCCAAGCTTAAAACTTGGCATTCATATATATATCTTCATTCTCCTTCCTTTCCTTTCTCCTATAACAAGTTACCAAATGCTATCAATTCTTTCTTCATATTTGTATCATTGCTTCTCCCATTTCACAAGCTCTGATACTTATTATCCTGTTCCAAGTTTTAGTTACTTTCTACCAGGACTATGGTAACAGCCTCCTAATTTCATAACTTTCTCCCCTATCTTCAGAGTTTCCTATAGTCATTGTTGACAATAGGCAGGAAACATCATTCTTCTTCCTCAAAAGCCTTCAGTGATTCTATTCCATATATATATATATATATATATATATATATATATATTAATATGCCTGCCAAACATCTGCTTGGAATTCAAAGATCTCTGTAATTTGCTTCTCTTATGGCTTTCTGCTTTTCTTGATAACACTTTTCCATTCTACTTAGAATGGAATTCTAGCTAAAATTCCATTCTATCTAGAAATCAAACCATTTCTTTCACTACATCACTCCTGGAATTTCTTTTTCTTTTTATCATTTTCATGTTCTAGAATAATTATTCCTTATCTACCTGCTGGAATTATTTCTTTTATTCAAGGAATAGTTGAAGGTAAACATCATGAGTCTATGTGAAGTTAATCACTTTCCATAAATATCATAGTGGGGTGGGTTCAGTGCTACACAATTAATCCTGAATTTCTTACTTTGAGAATCAAAAGATCATTTTCTTGACTTTAATTCTCTTATAATTTATAAGTACTAACTATTTTCTTCTACCTTTCCCCAAATGGATGACAACAACCAAAGAAACAATTTGAAATTTCTTTGGTAATTTATTTGAGTAATACCACCAAAGACTTTAGTTTTCATTAGTTTTCTGCCCTAAAGGGGCCTTAAAATATGGATATGCTGAATGTCTTTTGTAAAATTATTTTTCTGGTGTCTATTCTATGAAAAATCTTAACCATTCACATTAGAAATCTGGTTTCTCCTCTGCCTGGGGCAGCAGATTTAATCATTTTTGCTGTTTATCTAATGACATGCTTGGAGATATACTCAATGAACCAGGTTTTATTTTTTACTGTTACTATTTCTGTATCCACCATATCTTCCTCATTGTTTCTTGCCTTCTTAGTCCATACATTAAGCACCTAAAATAGTAATATCATATAATTTAGATGAAAAGTATTTAAGCCTGAGAAAATCATATCTGTAACAGGAGATAGCAGCTGGTGGGAAGAAGGAAAAATGGGTGTTCCTAAAAATGAATGCAAGGAGATTTGCTAAAAAAAATTTAAATAAATTCTACAATCTTATCTGCTATCCTACAATTAAATATTATTGCTCTGCAAGGGTTAGAACAAACTCAATGCTTTTTGTGACTTTGTGTATTACATTCTATGTAGTCCCATCAATGAAACTGACAGTCATTTAAAATGGATCTTATCCACTACACTAGAGAAATTAAGAGAACATAAAAAATGTTATCCAAACTATATAGTTTGAATTATAGAGACTCTTGATTTGATTCACAGATATGTGTTAGTTTTTTCAATATTATATCAGGTTGTATCTCTTTTGGTAAATTGTATAGTTACTTCAGTTATTCTGAGTACCTCACTGCTCTTCCCCTCTTACCCCTACTCTTATCCTGCCTCCAAAATCCAAGCTACTTAAATACTGATAATATTCTGGTGATTATACTATTTTTGTGCATTTCATGACTCACTGTAGTCTCAAATAATCAAAATCAAAGTTTATTAAAGGGAAAGTGTGAATATATGATGGATTAAGCAAGATGCAACAAAATATGATTTTCTTATGAAAAGAAGCAGAAAAGAAATGAGGTAATCATCTATAAAGAATGAGGAATAGCAGACAGCCCAAAAATTATCTGGCTATTGGGCCTAGTATACTGGAAAATATATAGAGAGACACATATTCAAGTTTATGGCATTTTAGTTACTAACCTATCAAAAGGATTTCTCTTAAGGTAATTTCAGCACTGAACTGGTCATGAGCTGAATCCAATGGTCAGTGTTATAATGTGATTTCAGGGACATATGTTCAACTGTTGCCTTAAGTAATTGATGTAAAGGGGGTAAATTGCTAGGTTGGTGAACATTTGAGCTTTTCACAGAATAGACATTTTTGATGGATAACAAAGCCCGCCACAGTTTGGTGGGACCCACATTTCCCTAGCTATGTTTGCATTCTACAACCAACCATCTACTCCAGGATATTATTTATAATGTATCTGGAGGATTTACAGAAATAAATGACTAAAAAGTATAGATTAACTATGCTGGTTACTTTTACCATATAGACCTCATGATAAAAAGCTGTCATGAGGTTATAGCAAAATTGTGATACGATTCTCTCTTCGTCTTAGCTGGTTTACTTAATAGTTTTGTTTTGTTTTGTTTTGTTTTATTACAAGGGAGGACTAAAGAGGAGAGATACATACATACATATATATATATATATATATATATATATATATATATGTCAGGAAATGGGGATATTGTAAAAACAAAACATATCAATTACTTTATTTCAGTTTTTAAAATACTATTACATTAAAATCTTTCTTCCCACTGAAATTATTTTTCTGAAATTATTCTGAAATTCTCAGCCCCTACACCATATTTTCTTTATGTATTTCTTGTGTACTTAAGTTCTATTAGATGTTAAAATGATTTTTTTTTATTTTATTCCACACAATAAAAATTGTAGGGACTAGGACATCAAGGATCATGATTTATTATGTATTTTGGATTTTTTATTTAAGCTTACATGGAACATTCCTCAAAATAAACATTTATTAAATAGCTGCTATTTTAAATTTATTTTGATCCATAGAAGTAAGGAAAAACAAGATGTTTTGTTATTTCATTTACATTTTTTGATAAATATACTTTGGAATCTAGGAACATAATAATCATCACCATGTTCTTTATCATTATTCACTCAGTAAGAATTTATTAAATGCATACTACATAAAATAAATTTGGGGTATAACAGTCAAAAGGGATGGAGGTGAATACACAGGGAATTAATATATGTGTGTGTGTATGTAGGTATATGTATGTTTAAATAAATAAAGTCATGTAATTTAAGATCTGTGCAAAATTCTGCTATGACCTTTGTGTTAGGGTAAACTTGTCTTTCTAATAGATACAAGGAAGCTGTTCTTAGTATTTGATTAATAGGGAATACTAGGGCTCAAACCACAAGTACAGCTTCCTTTTTTATTGAGGCTCAAAGAGCCTAGCCTTTGGAAAGGCTAGAGGTTTGGCAGAATTCCCACTATATTTTTTTGACCAAGCATTTTACAAACATGGCAAATCTAGAGTCAAACAGGATCAGCATCTTTCACCCCTGCAAATTATATCACTTCAATCTAATTGTAAATGAATTTGTTTAATGGAATTTTATGGTCCATAAGAGTTTCATCATGTTCCAATTATCCCAAATAATTTTTATTACTTGTTTGACCATGAACAAATCACTTAGCCTCCCTGGCCCTCAGTTTCCTCATCTCTAAAATAAGGAATTTAGATTAGATGGTCTCTGAAGTTCCTTCCAGCTGTATATATAATTTATGATTTATTATCCAATCTAGCCCCAGCATCAATGGATTGAGCTGAGTTAGGCCTGGATAAAAACAGTCCTATAGGAATGGTATCAGTACGAACTTGCAGAAAGACCAAAATATGGTGATGGAGACTACCATCAAAAGCATGTTTTTTTGATATTTCTGTTAGGAGCATTAGAAAAAGAAGATAATACTACTTTTATGGTAAATAGGATAATTATAGTAAAGGAGGAACTACTAAATTCCTATTTTTCTTTTTTAATCCCCCTTAGGAGAATGATCATCAAAATATTCAACAAGAACAATAAAGTTAATTTGGGAGTTGAAATCTAGAAAAAAATTATCAAAAGGTAAGAGAATGTATCAAATATATATATATGTATGTATGTGTATATATATATATATGTATGTATGTGTAATATATATATATATATATATATATATATATATATATATATATATGATAAAGTGGTGATAATTATCAGAAAGAGGGTGTTAGTATTAAAAGGTTCCAGAAAAGGCTTCCTATAGAAGGTAGGATTTTAGCTGGTACTTGAAGGAAGTAAAAAAAAAAAAAAAAAGCCATGGGATGGCAATGAGGGAGAGTATTCCAGGGCATGGGGGACCACCATTGAAAATGGCTAATCATTTTGTCATTCTATGTGAATAACACATAGGAAGCCAATTTCTCTGGGTCAAATACTATATAGAAGAGAGTAAGATATAAGAAGATTGGAAAAGTAACAAGGAATAGGTAAGAGAGAACCTGTCTGCCATCAGTGAGATTGTCAGGAGGTCTAGGTAAACTATGCCTATAACACTAAAAAGAACAAGTAGATGAGATGACTAAAGTACTGTCTATAATTAGAAATGTGGGAGGATTGGCAGAGGAAGTAAGAAAATTCCAGAATTTCTCCCAAAATAATACAAAATTTGCCTCAGGGTGAATATAGAGCCTTAAAAACAAATAAGACTTGGTACAGAGCAGTGCAAACTGGACAACTAGAGAAAATCCATTTGGAGAACATCCAAAGAAAGATACCAGGAAGAATCTTGTTTACCCCATATGAAGTATAGACATCTCCATTCTAGCTCTGTTGAAACAATAAGGAGTAAGCTGATTGTATGGGGAGTCTACCATCTGAGGTGAGGAAGACTGAGGAAACCTCAGGGGATAAAGGGCACCAGGCTCAGATGTGCTAATGGGGTCCCAGGCCAGAAGGAAGTAGCATACATTGGTGAGAGCAGAAGTTCAGCAGGAACACTGCTGGCTGTAGGCACTCACAGAAGTTCTTGATTTCAGGTTCCAGGTTAGAGGGCAGAATTGAAGAAGGACCTGAGGCCAGAGGCGTCATTCCCCATACCCCAGAATCAGAGGTGATTACAATAACAATATGCTAATTAAAAAAATGGCAGGCAAAGGAGAAAGAACCCAACCATAAAAAATTACTTGTTGTGATATGGGAGCCACCTACCAATGACTGCTGGAGGTCTAACTCAGACCTGTACAATGGATCTGTTCATATGGGAAGAGGAAGAGGAGGAAGATGAAAAGGAGAAGGAGGAGAAGGAGGAGAAGGAGGAGAAGGAGGAGAAGGAGGAGAAGGAGGAGAGGAGGAGAAGGAGGAGAAGGAGGAGAAGGAGGAGAAGGAGGAGAAGGAGGAGAAGGAGGAGAAGGAGGAGAAGGAGGAGAAGGAGGAGAAGGAGGAGAAGGAGGAGAAGGAGGAGAAGGAGGAGAGGAGGAGAAGGAGGAGAAGGAGGAGAAGGAGGAGAAGGAGGAGAAGGAGGAGAAGGAGGAGAAGGAGGAGAAGGAGGAGAAGGAGGATACAAGGAAACTGAGAGGCAGTTGCTGTTCTCTGACCTCTCTCCTCTTCCCTCTTGCCTCCAATTTATTTCATTGCTAATCCACAAGCAACACCTGTGTCAGTAAAAGCTGCTTTGCAACTCCTTCAAGTATTATGATTCACAGCTGTGGAGGCTCTCAGAAAATTGGCCTGTCCTTTCAGTTAGTCCTGGTCCTTAAAAATTCCCCGTAATTTGTTTTATGGAAACGTATTTTTCCCTCCCACAGCATGGTCAGTAAGTTTATATATTGTCTGTTATCTAAATCTACATCATAAGGTATCTGAATCTTCATGCTAGGGAATGCAAACAGCACTATAGCAGGTGTTGAATCTTGTGCGATGTCATGGAGGCAAACTTTCAAATGGAGAAGTGAACTATAGTTAGAACAGGGATTTTTCCTAAGTCTCTCATCAGTCTCCTGACTCAGCCCATTTAATTATTCAGACTAAAAAAATCTTAACAGATCTCTTCTCCCTTTCCTTCCCACGGGTTACTGAGAGAACTCTGAGAGAATCCTACTCACGAAACAGCTCTCAAGTGCTCCTGCTTCTTTATTTCTTGCCCCACCTTCAATGTCATATGTTGTGAGATATGGGAGCAACTTCCAGTGGCTGCTGGAGGTCTAATTCAGACCTGTAGAATGGATCTCTTCATGTGAGAGGATGATAATGATATAGGGAGAGTGAGAGACAGTTGCGTTTTCTGACCTCTCTGTCTAGATCTCCAGCAGCCACTGGCAGGTGGTTCCCCATACTGCAACAATTACTATAAGAATAAAGAAGGCCAGTATCTTCAAAGGTGAATACTGAAGCAAAAAAAGCCCCTTTTAACCCAAAGAATAACATTAGTCACCTGCATCTTCTAGATTAAAAAAAAAAGAAAGAAGGAAAAAAGCAAAAAAAAAAAAAGAAAGAAAAAGAAAGAAAGAAAAGAAAAGAAAAGAAAAGAAAGAAAGAAGGAAGGAAGGAAGGAAGGAGAGAGGGAGAGAGGGAAGGAAGGAAGAAAAGAAGGAGGGAGGGAGGGAAGGAAGGAAGGAAGGTAAGTAGGTAGGTAGGTAGGTAGATAGATAATAGATGGAGAGAACTAAAAAAAGACTTTAAAAATGAGAGAGATTGAAGAAATTTTTTTTTAAAAAGAACAATCCAAGAAAAACAAAAAGATTATGAAAAGAAAGTCAACTAATTAGGAAGGAAATCCAGAATTTTAAGGAAGAAAAAGACTTGAAAACTAAAACTGGATAAAGAGGAAGTCTGCAATGTTATGAGACAAAGAAATAATAAAACAAAATATAAAGAATTAAAAGATAGAAGAGAATGTGAGAAACCTTATAAGAGAAACAAGAGATCTAGAGAACAGATGAAGAAGGGAAAACATAAGAATATTCAAATTATCTGAAAGCAACATTCAAAAAGAGAAGTAGATAAATTTTTTCAAGAAATAATTAAAGAAAATTGTCACAAAGTTGTTGGAGTTCAAATGTTGGAGTTCTTGTTCTTCTCAAAACACAGCCAGTTTAGCTTAGAGCCCTCCGGATGTCTCCAAATCCAAAGGTTCTGTCCTTCAGCCTCTGCCTCTGCTTTCTTCAGCCTCCAACCAACACAGAGATGGAATGAATCTCTTGTCTCCTTCACTTGGGGCTCGGCTAGCTTTCTGGTGAGTCTTTCAGACCAGCTTGGTCTCAGTGGGGGGCATGCAGGAGCCCAGCCACCAATTCCTCTCCAATGCAGCTGAACTCTCTTCTGCGACCACCCAGCCAAGTGGAATATATTCTCCCTTGCCTTGCCTCAGAGAGACGGCTTCTGGTGTAACTCCGCTGAAATCTCGACTTGTAGCTTCTTCACTCTGAAGGACTTCTTTGACTGGCCCATTGAAGCTCTATTTATGCTCCTTCAAGAGAGGGATTGTGGGTTTTCTCCTATAGTGCTCTCTGGCCCAAAGAGCTTCAAGGGAGGTGTGAACTCCCTTGAAGTTACAAAGTTTACTTTGTGAAGCTGGCATACTTGTGAACTCCAATGAGTGAAGGTGTGAACACAAGCCTTGTATTAATTAATTCTACTTAGTACCTTGTTTCAGGTTCTGCCCAAAACATCTTCTTGTAAGATTAGATCAACTCTAATTAGTTAGCAGTTTGTAAAGATTCCAACACAAAGTATTAGAAGAAATGGGGAAAGTAGAAGGAGAAAAAAAACACCAGTAACCACATAAAAGAGATATTATAAAATGCAAAGCCAAATTCTGAAACTTCCAAGTCAAGGAATACATATAAGAAATAAGGGAAAAAATTCAAATATAGTGCAACTACAATAAGAATCACACAAAACTCAATAGTTACTACATTGAAAGACAGCAAGTCTTGGAACATTATAAATTGAAGAACAAAAGAACTGGGGTTGCAGACAATAATATCATACCCAACAAAATTAAGCATATTCTTGAATCCCTCAGAATGGATATTGAATAATTGTCATATTTTCAGGACTTTATTGCAAAAAAGATCCAAACTTGATGTATAAAATTCTGAAGAAAAATAAAGGAAACACCAAAGACTAATTACAAGAGATTCAATAAGGACAAAGTATGTTTTATATTTGGAAATGTAAACTATATGCCTAAGATTGTCATTAGTAATTGGTTAATTTGATAGAAAGAGTGTGGTAGAACTGCATATTATGTGATTCTCAAAAGTAAAATTATGTAGGAAGTAATTATGTTACATAAATTAAATGCAAAAGTGTAGAGGGCTGAAACTCTTGAGTTGTTGCATTGAGGTCAGTTCAAGCACTTAGGGCAAATTACTGATTGGACATATTCTATGGGCATATGCTTGGAAAATGGTCCTTCCCACTATCCTGTGCTGGTTCAATGATTGGCGTATACAGAGGATTGTAGGAGGGACTAGGGGGTGGAGTAAGACAAGCTAGAGTCACTTTTTGCAGTAGACAAGGAAGAAGATGGTCACGGAGATTCTGCTTCTATCCTATTCAATGCTGTGTCTAAAGACCAAGAATAAAGACTAAGGACTTTTGCTTATTCTGATTCCAGCTGATGCTGGGATGTCTGGGGTGCTAGCGCGACCATCACACAAAAGAAAGAACTGACTCAGAGGAGTTAGATAGGGAAGGAGAACTGATAGTTCTGGAACTTTACTTTTATCAGAAATGAGTTAGAGAGGGGAAAATACATATATGTTCAGAAGAATATAAAAGTCTTTGACATCTTTAAAGAAATAACATGGGGAAAGAATACAATAAGGGAGTATAGAAGGGTATGTAATTAATGGAAATAAAATAAAAGCTGAGGGAAAGAGTGAAGGAAAAGGATTAGGGAAGGATGCTTATGTTCTTTAAGAAACAATAAGGGAAGATAGTGGGTAAAAGTAAAAGAGAAAAGTCAGGAAAGTTAAGAAATAAAAGATATACATAAATAATAATAATGATCAGGAATAGAATTCATTAGAAAATATGAGGGGTATAACCTTTGATCTCAGAAAAAGTTAAAGCTAAACTAGATTTAATCAAAAAGAGAAAATTAGGAAAACTATACTATGTATCAGCCATATTAATCAGTATTGTTTTAGACTATTTGTAATAACTAGAAAATATAATGTTGATATAATGCTATGGTATAAGTAATGATGAGTAAGTGGATTTAGGAAAAAAATATGGGAAGACTTGAACTTATGAAGGATTATATCATCTACCTTAAGAGAAACAGGATGAAAAAGTGTAATATAGCTTTACATAAATGCATATGAGTGAATATGTGTATGATTATAGATATCTATATATATGTAAGTTCGTGTGTGTGTGTGAATATATACACATTTAAGTCTAGTCTTCTTGGGAGAGGTGGGGGAGAGAAAGGAGGAAAAAAGAATAAAGTTAAAAGTACACAGCAGGCAACAAATGGAACCTATAAGGAAGCAAGGAAAAGACAGACAACTCTGAATATAATCTGTAGTATTGATTATTTAGGCTTTCTTGAAATGGAAATTTATTGTTTCACAATCTTAAAATACTTTCTTAAAAAAATATTATTAAATATTAAAATATTTAAAATATTGCTTTGCACATGGCTATGTGTGTGTGTATGTGTGTGTGTAATTTCTATTTTGTATTTGTTTTAAATAAATAAATTTAAAATATAAGAAAATAGCAAGAATAGATAAAATGTCAAGACTTTCAAGGGAACTAATGAAAAAAAAAATCAAATGAAGGTGGCCTCGCTGTAACAGATCTAAAATTATATTATAAAGCAGCAGTTACCAAAACCATTGGGTATTGGCTTAGAAATAGTCTAGTTGATCAGTGGAATAGGTTAGGTTTAAAGGACAAAAGTCAATAACTTCAATAATTTAGTGTTTAACAAATCCAAAGACCCCAGCTTTTGGGATAAGAATTTGTTGTTTGACAAAAACTGCTGGGAAAATTGGAAATTAGTATGGCAGAAACTAGGCATTGACCCACACTTAACATCATACACCAAGTTAAGGTCAAAATGGGTTCATGATCTAAGCATAAAGAATAAGATTATAAATAAATTAGAAGAACATAGGATAGTTTACCTCTCAGACCTGTGGAGGAGAAAGGAATTTGTGACCAGAGAAGAACTAGAGATAATCCTTGATCACCAAATAGAAAATTTTGATTATATCAAATTTAAAAGTTTTTGTACAAACAAAACTAATGCAGACAAAATTAGAAGGGAAGCAATAAACTGGGAAAACATTTTTACAATCGAAAGTTTTAATAAGGTGTCATTTCCAAAATTATAGAGAATTGACTCTAATTTATAGGAAATCAAGCCACTCTCCAATTGATGAATGGTCAAAGGATATGAACAGATAATTTTCAAATGAAGAAATTGAAACTAGTTCTAGCCATATGAAAAGATGCTCCAAGTCATTATTAATCAGAGAAATGTAAATTAAGACAACTCTGAGATATCATTACACACTAGTCAGATTGGCTAGGATGACAGGAAAAGATAATGCTGAATCTTGGAGGGGATGTGGGAAAACAGGGACAATGATACATTGTTGGTGGAATTGTAAATACATCCAGCCATACTGGAGAGTAATTTGGAACTATGCTCAAAAAGTTATCAAACTGTGCATGCCTTTTGATCCAGCAGTGTTACTATTAGGTTTATATCCCAAAGAGACCTTAAAAAAGAGAAAGGGACCCATATCTGCAAAAATGTTTGTGGCAGCCCTCCTTGTAGTGGCCAGAAACTGGAAACTGAGTGGATGCCCATCAATTGGAGAATGGCTGAATAAATTATGGTATATGAATATTATGGAATATTATTGTTCTATAAGAAATGACCAGCAGGATGATTTCAGAAAGGCCTGGAGAGACTTATATGAACTGATGCTGAGTGAAATGAGAAGGACCAGGAGATCATTATATACTTTAAAAATAATACTATATGATGATAAATTCTGATAGACGTGGCTCTCTTCAATAATGAGATGAAACAAATCAGCTCCATTTGTTCAATAATGAATAGAACCAGCTACATCCAGCGAAAGAACTCTGGGAAATGAATGTGAAACACTACATAGCATTTCCAATCCCTCTATTTTTGTCCGCCTGCATTTTTTATTTTCTTCACAGGTTAATTGTACATTATTTCAAAGTCTGATTCTTCTTGTGCAGCAAAATAACTATATGGATATGGATATGTATATTGTATTTAACATATACTTTAACATGTTTAACATGTTTTGGTCAACCTGTCATCTGGACAAGGGGTGGAGGGAAGGAGGGGGGAAATAGGAACAAAAGGTTTTGCAATTGTCAGTGCTGAAAAACTACCCATGCATATATTTTGTAAATAAAAAGCTATAATAAAAAAATAAATAAAAATACAAAAATAAAACCATTTATGATAAAAAAGAGTAGATAAAATTCAACAGAACTAGAAAGTAGATAAATATTTTTCTGATGTCAAAAAGGGGAAAAAAAGAGTTGGGAAGTTAACTTTTATTGTTATTATTCTAGACTAGCCTTTTTTTTTCCCATATGCAATTTTTGTCTGAGAAGTCTTTATGTAATCCTCTTTCAAATCTGAGCTGAGTTGTTTCTGGCAGTGCTGCTGCTTGTATAGTGTAAATGTGCATGTTATCTGTTTAGAAGCAAGGCTGCAATAAAGTACTGCTGTCAAGTATTCCAGAGACTCCTCATATTCATTACACTTTTTATTTCGAATTAGTTTCTGGTCATTGCATTCAGAAATCTTTTTTTGTTGCTGTTGCTAAACCTTTTATGACCCCTACATTCAGTTATGTTACCCCATATAGGTTGAAATGTCCAGTTTAAGAAGTCTTCTTCTAGAACATCGTATTAAAGGGATGCTTTCTGAGCATTTACAAAGAGAAGCAATGAACTCTAAAAGCTGTGTTTTTATCACATTTTTGACAAGTTTTACTATACTTGTAAATTGGGAGAAATGTTAAAGACAGTTTTAGGGAAAACAAAATGTCATACCTTGTTTTCAGCAAGATATTTGGCAAAGTCTTAAAATATATATCTGAGATGAAGCAAGAGATCTAGCTCAAACAATAATTAATAGATATGTTGATTTTATAAGACCCCAGAGCTAGGTCTTGAAGGACCTCAGAGGCTTTCAAATCCAACTTAATAATTTTATAGATGAGGAAACTGAGACTTAGAAAAATTAAGGGAATTGTCCATAATTACAAATGTTGTAAATTTCAGAGATAGGTATAATTATATCTCTATCTATCTATCTATGGATATAATCAGTATTGCATACAGTGAATCATAGGTGAATGAATGAATAATAAATAAATAAATGAATGAACAAGCAAGTTAATAAATGAGGTGGATGAATAAATGAATAAAATAAATTAAAATGGGGAAAAACTAGTTTTTAAGTACTTACTAAGGGGCAAATACTATTCTAAATGCTTGAGAACTAAGGGCAAAGACAATATTTGAGGTATAAAAATTCAAATTTTAATGTCAGAAATAAAAGGGAATGGTGGATAGGTACAGACATTCTGATCAAGAGAATAACACTGTTGATGTGTGGAGCCATATTAACTATTCTAGAACAGTTGCAGAGTTGATTCGATCACATTCTATGACTATAGAATTTGGTGTGGGCAATGGGAGATGGGGGAGGAGGATGAACCAAAGAGTTCATTTGTAGCATGCTTAGAGCTTTGATGAAAATTATAAAGGAGTGGTACTATGCTAGATGCTAAAGTATATAAAGGCACCCTTTACTAAAAAGGTGATATCCCCTGCTAAAGCATATAGCATGAATTAATATAGGTAAATACATATTTGTAGAATGCAGAGAGAGGATTAATGAAAAAAGAGAATAGAAAAGATATTACATTAGGAAATAAGATGCTCTTTTCACTTTCCACCTACAATTCTGCTTGGTCTCAACTCTGTGAAACAAGATGTCCACTGTTGAAGGCAACTGACCTTATAATTATTCCCAGACTATTAATTGCTCAAGGACAACTGAAATCATTTAAAATAGAACTAGGTGAAGTCCTCTCCTGATCAGATATTATTATCATCTAGATCCTCCCCTAGTGAATAATGTTTTTTTTTTAACCTGCTTTTAATCTATTGGTTTCTAACTAAAAGTTTTAATAGAGAAATAATCTTGAATATTAGAAATTTTAAATCTAAGATTAATTGAATACAATTTTTGTAAATTATGTTCAAATTGTATCTGGGGACCTGTCTAGCATCTTGGCCACCAAACAGACTTTTAAGTGTTAAAAAAAAGCTTCCAAGTGTGAAGGCAAGCTGACAGAGCGAAGCCAGGAAGCTGCTGGAGCTCTCCCAAGTTTCCTTTGAAAACCACATGAAATCAAGACTCTGAACAGTGACTGACCACTCTCCAGCTCAAGATAGACTGGGAAAACTTGAAGAAAGGTCAATCTCACTGGGCGAAAAAGGATGGTCAGCCCAGTTCAGAGACATTCTGGGAAAGCTGGTGAGAGGTTCTACACCACAGCAAATCAGCAACTAAAACCATCAATCCTGTCTCAGTAGAGGAGCAAATGAGTGGGGCAGCCTCCAGTCTTAACTCAGAAGGCAAACACTGATAAAAAAAAGGCTGTTTGCAAAATAGAGCAGACAAAGCTTCCCCCCTCTCCATCCCATAAATACAAGCGGACCCTGTGCTCAAAGCCAAGACTCAGAGTTGCACAGGAAGCTTGGGATAAGCCACCTTTATCCCAAAAGAAGAGCTCCCCCTTAAAAGTTAAAAAAAAAAGTTAAAAAAAGTTTAAAAAGTTAAAAAAAAAAGTTAAAAAAAAAGAGGAAATGCCAAAAGAAAAGGTAAGAAAATGGGCAAGAAACAGAAATGAACCTCTACCATACAAAGTTACTATGGTGACAGGACAGACCAAAACACAAACTCAGACAATGACAAAAAGTGCACAGAAAAAATCTGAATGATATAAATTGGTCTTAAGTCCAAAGAAGCTTCTTAGAAGTGCTCATAAAAGACTTTAAAAGATGCAAAAAAGTTATCAAACTGTGCATATCTTTGATCCAGCAGTGTTACAACTGGGCTTATATCCCAAAGAGATTTTAAAGAAGGGAAAGGGACCTGTATGTCCAAGAATGTTTGTGGCAGCCCTCTTTGTAGTGGCCAGAAACTGGAAACTGAGTGGATGTCCATCAATTGGAGAATGGCTGAATAAATTGTGATATATGAATGCTATGGAAGTTATTATTCTGTAAGAAATGACCAGCAGGATGATTTCAGAAAGGCCTGGAGTGACTTACATGAACTGATGCTGAGTGAAATGAGCAGGACCAGGAGATCATTACATACTTCAACAACAATAGTATAATGATGATCAATTCTGATGGACATAGCCCTCTTCAACAATGACATGAACTGAATCAGTTCCAATAGGGCAGTAATAAATTGAACCATCTGGGGTAGGGGGTGGGAGGAAAGAGGGGAAAAGTTGGAACAAAAGGTTTTGTAACTGTCAATGCTGGAAAAATTACCCATGCATATATCTTGCAAATAAAAAACTATTTTTGAAAAAAGACTTTAAAAGGCAAATAAGAGAAGTAGAAGAAAACACGAGAAAGTAAATGAGAGATAATACATTATAGAATCAGCAACTTGGAAAAGAAAGGGAAAAAATTGTCTGAAAAAAAAATCTTCAAAAGTACAATTAACCAAATGGAAAAATAGATACAAAAACTAACTAAAGAAAATCACACATTGAAAACTAGAACAGAGCAAATTGAAGTTAATGACAGTGTGAGATAGCAATAATCAAGTCAAACAAACTAAAAAAAGTAAAAAAAAAAGAAAATGTGAACTACCTTATAGGAAAAACAACCAACCTAAAAAATAGATCCAAAAGAAAAAAATCATGGATCACATTCTTCAGAAGATCATTAAGTAAAACTACCTCAATATTCTGCAAACAAAGGGGGAAATACCCATTGAAAGGATCCATTGATTACTTTTGGAAAGAGATCCCACAAGGAAAACCCCAAGGAAAATTGTTGCAAAACTTCAGAATTATAATTTCAAGGAAAAAGTACTGCAATCTGCCAAACAAAAACAATTCAAATTATCAAGGAATAACAGTCAGGATGACCTAAAATCTGGTAACTTCTGCAATAAAGAATCAGAGGGCTTGGAATACCATATTACATAAGGTGAAAGACTTGGAGTTGCAACCAAGAAGTAACTACTCTGCTGGACTGAGCATCATCTTTCAGTAAAAGCAATGAAGTTTCAATGAAGTAAGAGACTCTCAATCATTTCTACTGAAAAAACAAGAAGTAAACTGAAATTTTTAATCTGCAAATGCAGAAATGAAGAGAAGCACAGAAAGGTAAATGGGGGAAAATAAATATTATTAAAATTTTAAATTGTTTACATCACTGTAAGGGAGAACTGTATCTGTCACTGGGGCAAACAGAGGGTAGCATCCAAAGAATGAGGTTCTGAAAAGACTTTGATGGTATGACATCAAAGAAAAAGATATTAAGAGGTGGGAAAAGATTTGTACTTGAAAAAGGGGAAAGAGGAATTATAATGGGACAATTAGTCCATAGGAAGATGTGCAAAAAGACTTATTACAATTAAAGGAGGGAAGAAAGGGGATGAGCATTGTTTGATGCTTGATTTCACTAGTTTTGGTTCTAATAGGAAATAACTAAATCATTCATTGGGTATAGAAATTGATTTAACCTATCAAAAAGAAGGAGGAGAAAGAAGAAAAAAAGGGAGGGGCAGGATAGAATGGAGGGTAGAAATAGAGGGAAAAGGTAAGAAAAGGAAGGAAAGGTAGATGGAAGATAAGGGAGTCCGTGGAGTGGGTTTTAAAAAGGCACTATTAAGAGAAGGGGGAGGAGTGATAGGTGATAAGATAGTGGATGGGGTGGGTAAAAAAAAAAAAAAAAAAAACACAAGACTACTGACAGGGTGGAAAGAGAGAACAAAAGTATATACAGGGGAGAAAATAGGATGGAGGGAAATACAGAGATAGAAATCACAACTGTGAAGGTAAATACGATGAATTCTTCCATAAAACAGAAACAAATAGCAAAGTGGATTAAAAACCAGAATCCTACAATATGTTGTTTAGAAGAAACACATTTGACACAGAGAGATCATACAGAGTAAAGGTAAAAGGCTGGAACAGAATTTATTATGCTTTAGCTGATGTAAATAAAGCAGGGGTACCAATTCTGATCTCAGATAAAGCAAAAGTAAAAATAAATCTTATTAAAAGAGATGAGGAAGGAAAATACATCATGATAAAGGGTACCATAAATAATGAAGAAATAACAATACTAAATGTGTATGCACTAATTGGTAGACTAGCCAAATTCCTAGAGAAAAATTTTACCCAGTTACAGGAAGAAATAGACAGCAAAACTATTCTAGTGAAGGACATCATCCTTCCCTTCTCAGAATCAGACAAATCTAATCACAAAATAAAAAAGAAAGAAACTAGGGAGATTTCTGGAGAAAATTGAATACAGACAGAAATGTCCCTATGGACATTTGGCTTCTTCACAAAAATTAACCATATATTAGGACATAAAAACCTCACAATTAAAATGCAGAAAGGCATAAATGGTACATGCTTCCTTCCTAGACCACAATGCAAAAAAAATTATAGTCGATAAAGAAGTAGGAAAATATAGACTAAAAAACAATTGGAAATTAAATAATCTAATTCTAAAAAATGAGTGGGTCAAACAACAAACTACAGAAACAATCCATAATTTCATCCAAGAGAATAACAATGATGAGATAACTACTGATATCTATGGAATGAAGCCAAAGTAGTTCTTATAGGAAATATTATATCACCAAATAACTACATGAATAAAATAGAGAAAGAAGAGATCAATGAATTGGGTATGCAAATAAAAAAGCTAGAAAAAGAACAAATTTAAAATCCCAATTAAATACCAAATTAGATATTCTAAAAATCAAGGGCAAGATAATAAAATTGGAACTAAAAAGCTATTGAACTAATAAATAAAATTAAGGGTTGGTTTTATGAAGAAATCAGTAAAATAAACTTTTGCTTAATTTGATTAGAAGAAAAAAAGAAAGAAAAAATCACCAGTATCAAAAATGAAAAGGGCAAACTTACCACAAATGAGAAAGAAATTAAAGCAATAATTAGGAGCTATTTTGCCCAACTCTATGGCAGCAAGTCTCACAATTTAACTGAAATGGATGCATATTACAAATGTATAAATTGCCCAGTTTAACAGAAAAAGAAATAAATTACTTAAATAGTGCCATTAAAAAAAAAAGAGAGAGAGAAATTGTAAACTCATTAAGAAAATTTCTCTCTAAGAAAAAATTTCCAGGGTCAGATGGATTCATAAACAAATTCTACCAAAAATGCAAAGAAGAATTAATTCTAATACTATGTAAAATATTTGAAAAAACAGGTAAAGAAAGAGTCCTGACAAACTCCTTCAATGAAACCAGTATGATACTGATACCTAAACCAAGAAGAGCCAAAAGAGAGAGAGAATTATACAGACCAAACACCCTAATGAACATTGATGCAAAAATTTTATATAAAATATTAGCAAAGAGATACAAAAACTTGTCATCAGGATAATACACTATGACCAAGTGTGATTTATGCCAGGAATTCAAGGCTAGTTCCATATTAAGAAAATTATTACCAAAATCTACTATATCAATAACAAAACTAGCAAAAATAATATGCTAATCTCAATAGATGCAGAAATAGCTTTTGAAAAAATGCAGCACCCATTCATATTAAAAAACACTATAGAACATAAAGATAAAGGGAGCTTCCCTTACAATTGTAAATAGTATCTATCTAAAACCTATAGCAAGCATTTGGAATGGAGAGAAACTGAAAACATTCTCAATAAAATCAATGGTAAAGCAACTATCATTACTATTATCTAATATTGTAATAGAAATGTTGGCTTTAGCAATAAGGGAAAAAAAGAAATTAAGTGAATTAGAATAAGCAATGAGGAAATAAAACTATCACTCTTTGCAGATGATATGATGATATATTTAGAGAATCCTAGAAAATCATCCAAAAACCTACTAGAAACAATTCACAGCTTTAGCAAAGTCACAGGAGAGAAAATAAATCCACGCAAATCATCAGTATTTCTACATATTACTGATAAAGCCTATCAGCAAGATATAAAAAGAGAAATTCCATTTAAAATTACTCTAGATAAAATAAAATATTTGGTGGTCTACCTGCCAATACAAATCTAAAAACTATATGAACACAATTACAAAACACTTCTCACACAAATAAATTCAGATCTAAACAATTGGAAAAAATATCAACTGTCATGATTGAACTAATGTAATGAAACTAACATAATGAAAATGATGATTTTGCTTAAATTGATCTACTTTTTCTGTGCTGTACCAAACTGTCAAAAGTATTTTATAGAACTAGAAAAATAATAACAAAATTGATCTGGAAGAATAAAAGGTTAAGAATATCAAGAGAATTTTTTTTTATTTTTTAATAATTTTTTATTGATAGAATGCATGCCAGGGTAATTTTTTACAGCATTATCCCTTGTATTCACTTCTGTTCCGATTTTTCCCCTCCCTCCCTCTACCCCTTCCCCCAGATGGCAAGAGTCCTTTACATGTTGAATGGGTTGCAGTATATCCTAGATACAATATATGTGTGCAGAACCAAACAGTTTTCTTGTTGCACAGGGAGAATTGAATTCAGAAGGTATAAATAACCCAGGAAGAAAAACATAAATGCAAGCAGTTTATATTCATTTCCAGTGTTCTTTCTCTGGGTGTAGCTGCTTCTGTCCATCTTTGATCAATTAAGGCTCTCTTTATCAAAGAGGTCCACTTCCATCAGAATACATCCTCAAACAGTATCGTTGTTGAGGTATATAATGATCTCCTGGTTCTGCTCATTTCACTCAGCATCAGTTCATGTAAGTCTCGCCAGTCCTCTCTGTATTCATCCTGCTGGTCGTTCCTTACAGAACAATAATATTCCATAACGTTCATATACTACAATTTACTCAACCATTCTCCAATTGATGGACATCCTTTCATTTTCCAGCTTCTAGCCACTACAAACAGGGTTGCCACAAACATTTTGGCACATACAGGTCCCTTTCCTTTCTTTAGTATCTCTTTGGGGTATAAGCCCAGTAGAAACACTGCTGGATCAAAGGGTATGCACAGCTTGATAACTTTTTGAGCATAATTCCAAATTGCTCTCCAGAATGGCTGGATGTGTTCACAATTCCACCAACAATGTATCAGTGTCCCTGTTTTCCCACATCCCCTCCAACATTCCCCATTATCTTTCCCTGTCATTCTAGGCAATCTGACAGGTGTGTAGTGGTATCTCAGAGTTGTCTTAATTTGCATTTCTCTGATTAATAATGATTTGGACCATATTTTCATATGTCTATAAATAGTTTCAATTTCTTTGTCTGAGAATTGTCTGTTCATATCCTTTGACCATTTATCAATTGGAGAATGGTTTGATTTCTTATAGATTAGGGTCAATTCTCTATATATTTTGGAAATGAGGCCTTTATCAGAACCTTTGATTGTAAAAATGTTTTCCCAGTTTATTGTTTCCCTTCTAATCTTGTTTGCATTTGTTTTGTTTGTACAAAAACTTTTCAATTTGATATAATCAAAATTTTCTATGTTGTGGTCAATAGTATATCAAGAGAATTAATGAAAAAAAAAATACAAAAGATGATGGCTTAGCAGTACCAAATCTAAAACTATGTTATAAAGCAGCAGTAATCAAAACCATTTAGTATTGGCTAAGAAATAGAGTGGTAGATCAGTGGAATAGATTACCGTGTTTCCCCGATAATAAGATACCATCATTATTTTTTTGGACAGAAAAACACCAGAGGGCTTATTTTCAGGGGAGGGCTTATTTTAATGAACATTGACAGCAATTTTAATAAACAGGTAAATGTGAACAAAAAACAGTACCTTTATTCAATAATGATCATGTCATCTTCTTCAACAACATCGTCATAAGTGTCCATACCCTGAATTCCATCCTGGATGTCTTGCGCCTCTATTTCCTTCAGAAGAAGTGGACCCAATCCGTCATGTCCAGCAATATAGCTCTCTTTAAATGAACGTGTCTTGTCCAGATAACCTGCTCATAGTGCCTTGGCGACACGGCTGTCAGTAATTTTATCCCATGATTTCTTCACCCAAGTCACGACTTCTTGCAAACAGGGCTTCACAAAGTTTCCATGCTGATTTCTTTCCATCCTATTTTCAATGTAGTCATTGACTTCCATGCACAAATGGTCCTTGAATGGCTTTTTTATTGCAATATCAAGGGTCTGGAGATAGGTAGTCATTCCTGCAGGTATCATTACTTGATCTATTCTTCTCTCTGCCAGGAAGTTCTTCATTTCTTTAGCGCGGTGAGTGCTGGCTGAGTTCTTCTTTATCCTCCATCATGCCCCCTGAGTTCTTCTTTTATCCTCCATCATTCCCCCTGGGTTCTTCTTTTATCCTGCATCATGCCCCCTGAGTTCTTCTTTTATCCTCCATCATGCCCCCTGAGTTCTTCTTTTATCCTCCATCATGCCCCCTGAGTTCTTCTTTTACCCTCCATCATGCCCCTTTTATCCTCCATCATGCCCCCTCCCTCCCGCTTACATACTGGATTTTTATGTTGTCCTGCCTCAGCTCTCCTCCACGGCACTGCTCCCAATGGCGCCAGCAAGCAAATTACTGGGGAAGAATAGGATGACACGCTCACTGCTGCAGCTCTGATTGAATGCAGCTTGGAGCATGGCGTGCGTTTCACCCGGGGGAGGGAGAAAGGGGGAGGAGGAGGGACAGTGCATATAGAGGGTACCATAATGTAGCGTGTAGCGCAGGGGATCACCTTCACTACAGCAGCAATCTCAATAGGGCTTATTTTCAGGGGGAGGGCTTATTTTAGAGGAATCTTACACAGTAAGGGGAGGGCTTATTTTCAGGATAGGTCTTATTATTGGGGAAACATGGTAGATACACACAACCCAAAAAACAAGTCCTATAGTATTTTAGTATTTGATAAAAACACAAACTTCATTTTCCATAATAAGAACACATTATTTGACAAAAATTGTTAAGAAAATTGGAAATTAATGTGTCCCTCTATGTTCTTCTTGTGCACTCCTATACTTTGTGACTGTGTGGTGGCCCTGGATTGAATGACCATAGACTTCTTTATTTTAGGGCAATACCACATATAATTTTTTGGTGTCCTTTCCTTCCTTCCCTTTCCAGATCTCTTTTTATTGTCTTCCCCCATTGAATTGTAAACTTCTTGAGGGCAAGGGTTTTTTTTTTCTCATTTCTATCCCCAGAATTTAGTACAGCACCTGGCATATAGTAATACTTAATGTTTATCGAATTAAAATAAAATGACACATCAACTGAGCTTGAAAAAGAGATAATCATTCTAAAAGGCCCAGAAAAGGAGATGTACCCAATCTAGCATTACAATCAAAGCTGTTCAAAGAAAAATAAGCCCAAGGTAGTTGCCACTTAGTGCAAACTAACTGACTTGATTTTAATGCAGGACATTCAAATTGACCTATCTAAGGGTATTGGTAATGTAGGGCTACTAGATATTAGGAGAAAGACTAGAGATGGATAAATAGACCTGGGAATTAACTGTAAAGAGATGATGATCATCAAAGCTAATGAGATTCCTAAAAAATGATATGTAAAGCAAAGAGTGCTTAGGATAGAGGCTTAACTTAAATTTATAGCTAGGAGGCATAGTTAGGAAGACAATCCAGCAAAGAAAACAATAAAGGAGGAGAAACAGTGAAAGCTGGTAAAAAACAAACAAACCTGCTAAGTTCTCATTTAATTAAAAACCTTGTGATCCCATGAACCATAAAGTATATTTCATGATTTTTCACTTACTTTTTTTTTTTAAGGCAAATAAAAATTTCCCTCATATTCAAAGAAGATATGGTTCTGTTTTATCTTCTTTGATGACTATCAATGGATTTTACAAGGAAAATATATATCTCTTATCTATATATCTGGTATTCTATCACTCATATAATGTCCCATCATATTCCATCTAACCTACATCAACACAAATTGTCTTTCAACTATGAAATTCATTTCTTCCATATAATATCCTATTAATATCCTTCTCTTCTTTTAAAACTCAGTTCAGATATCACTTCTCATAGAAAGCCTTCATTTTCCACTAATCTATCTATTCTGCCTCAAATTTTCTTGGAACACTTCATCTAGATCTCTGTTTTTCTTAGCATGGTCTACTTGGCATAATTGTTTTTGTATACAGTAATGTAGTAAAATGGGCTTGAGGACTGGAGTCAGGAAACCTCACTTCTAGTCTCAGCTTTTTTTTTTTTAATCTAGATGCATAATTTTGAGGGAGACACTTCCCATTTCAGTTTTTTCAACATCTTTAAAATGAGATGATTGGACTTGAATCACAATTTCCTAACCAGATTATTTATAAAGTTTTTAAAATATATATTTTGGTAATTTTATTTAAATATAATTAAATTCCTTTATATCCTTATGTATTTTATGTTTTTAAAAACATTAGTCTGAGGGCTCCAGTTAATATAAAAGGTCAAAATAAAAAACAAAACAAAACAGATTAAGAACTCCTGACCTAGCTGACATTAAAGTTTCCTCTAGTCCCCAATTTCTATGTTGCTATATTGCTCCAAATTAAGTTTTTCTATATTTGTTTATTTTGTTCTTGTTGTTTGCAGCTTTGTGCATAAATGCCTAGCATAGGACCAATAATATTTCAATTTTATGTCTTTGGTCTATGGTCTTATGGTCTTTGGTATAAAAAAAAAAAAAACACTCCATATTGAGAAATACCTTTCATCAAAGCCATTTATAATTTTCTAAGAGTTTTCAAGAGACAATAAATTAGGTGATTCTGAGGCGAATTCTCTATTATATCACATTGTCATTCAATGGTACCCAGGAAGATATAAGAACATATGTTTAAAGCTAGAAAGGATCATAAAGACCTTCTAGTTCTACTCTAATTTTTCAAATGAAGAAACTGAGGAAGTGAAATAGCTTATCCAAGATCACAATCAGTATGAAAAGTAAGATATGAATCCAGAGCTTCAACTGCAAGTGGTTTTTTTTTTTTATTTTCCCAAAAATAAATTTTAGTATAGGAATATGGGAAATATCTAACTACAAGAAGGTAAGGGGTTATGTGAAAGCGAATGAGGTTATTGGAAGAAAAACAGAAAAACATAATTATTGGAATTTGACAATAGATCTAGTCTTGATTGAAAATAATAACTCAAGTTGTTGTTGTTGTTGTTTTTAATCCTTAAACTTAACATACACTTACAAGCATAAAAAACAAATAGTCCCAGCTCTTAAGGAACTGAAGACCTTATTTCTACTTGTAGGAAGCAAAAGGAGGAAGGTTAATGTGAAATTATTCACCCTAAAATAAAGTGGAAAAAATGTGTGCCCAAAGAATGGGACATGTCTTAACAAAAAAATTTGACATTAATTAATTAAACAATAACAAAGTAATCTGGAGAAACGTAAGAAGACAGAGAAATGAGGTCGTGAGAAAAAAAAGGATCAAAAGAAAAAAAGAAATAATAACTACAAAAATACTGACTTCAGTCAAAAATAATGATCAATGTTAGTGTTTTATTTTAAAATGTACAAATGAAGTGCAGTGGAAGAATAAATACAGAGACAGTAGAGAGGGGAGAAGGGCTTGTTGTTCTAAAAACCCACTAATATTGGGAATGAGTTAAGTAGGCAACATTACACATATACTATGAACAGTATAGTACTCTCCAAATCTATAAACAAATAAGAAGGAAGGCATGGCCAGAGAGGGGAAAATTTTCCAACGTGGAAAAAGACAAGGTAGAGATCCATGGGTAGGGAGAGGTTACGTAACAGCAAGGCAAGGAACAGAATTAAAGCAGAAGTGTTAGCATAGATAGTGAAAATAAATAAATAAAAGAAAAATTGAAAAATAGTTTCTTGACCTTAACAAGTGATAAACTGTTTTCAGGAGTGTACTTTATTAAAGGGAGAGTTTTCTGTTGGAAAGTGTCGGCTTTAACAAAATAAAATGTATAGAGAGCAGTTCTGCTAAAATTCAACATATGTGTTCTGTTAAAGTCCTGCACTATGCAAAATCATTTAATTAAAACCACAGAGCTTTGGTAGGATGTAGGGTTAGCACCATAAATACTTTTTAAAAATTGTCATCAGCACATTATAATAAAAAAAGATAATAACTTATGGACATGTCCCTTTGTCCTTGCTAATCCCCTTATCAAAATGTGGAATAATAAGGTCTAGAAAAGGGAGACCAAGACAAGTAAAAGTCGCATTGAGATAACTTCTGTTTTTCTGACCAAGTTTGCTAGAGACAACCTATATCCATCTCTAGGTTGAATTTCTATTCAACCTAGCCTAGAAATTATGGCTATTTTACAATACTGAAGTAAAATGAAGTCATCCACCTATATATATAAGTTATATATAGTTTCAAAAACCAGTAACATTCCATTCCTCAGGAGTCAGAAAGGGCCACATTTGAGGGTCAGCCTACCTCCTCTCCACCTTCCACAGATGGGAAAGAGCTAACTACTCTTGTACTATTGCCTCATTAAAATAATCCAACAATCAAGATTACTAGGAAAAGTCTCAATGATTATCAGGCTAATCAGAAGGAAGACATACCTAGATGTACAAGATGCTTTTGGACATCAATCTGGGTCTTTGGCACAAATAGATCACATGTCCTATTAATAAATGATACTCAGAGAAATGGCTGAATTGTATGTATTAGTATTAAAAAAAAAGATAAATATAAATAAATAGTGGCCCTGTCCACTCAAGGCTACATGAGCAAGTTGGTCAAGGGTAGAACTGTTGCTACTCCAATCACTGGAACCAGAGAATAAGGTAGAAGAGGATGGCAAATTTAGACCATGTCTTCTCTACTCCCAGTAGTAGAAAATGTACAATAAAATGTCATTTTACCTTGACAAGAACTTGAAGTTTACTTGATGAAGTAGATTTTGGAAGGGTTGCAAGATGTAAGTTATTGTAAAATAATGAACTTTTCTGCATTCTTATTCCTTCTTGTGGAAGAAAGCCCACAGAAGTCAATTTGAATTTCATCTTATGCTAAAAATGTTATCTTATATATCAATCATATCAGAATAAATTCACTTTTTCAAAATATGCTTATGTAGAACTAACTGAAATTTAAAAAAACAAGTAAGGAAACACAAGTGAAAAAAGTGAGAATATTAACTGGGAGATGAAAGAATATTAAAAAGAATTAAAAGATAACTGTCAAACAGTGAGCAAATAAATAGTACAGAAACTAGTGAGTGTCAGAAAGATTCATCTTCTTGAGTTCAAATAAACCTCAGACACTTAGCTGTGTGATCCTGGGCAAGTCACTTAATCTTGTTTGCCTTGGAGCCTTCATGAGCTAGAGAAGGAAATGGAAAACCACTATTGTAGCTTTGCCAAGAAAACTCTCAATTGAGTCATTAAAAGTACATATACCTGAAAATTAATTGAACATATTAAACATGTTAACCCTAGATTCATAATCATTGTTAGTAGGATCTCAAACTTTGATAGGCCCTTTCATACTATTAATAAGAATTGTTCTTAATCTGGTGAAGTGTGGAATGGTCCATTACCATGATGTTTTCTAACAAAGAGTGAATTCTTTATTATTATTATTATTATTATTATTATTATTATTAATTATTATTTTGCTTCCAGGAATAAATATTTACTGAGGGATGAAAACGGACTATTAATTGCATTAGGAGGAGATGTCTATTCTTGGTGAAATTATGGCTATTTTACAATACTGAAGTAAAATGAAGTCATCCACCTACCCCTCCCTACCTTTAGTGGAGCTTCCAAGATAATTTTGCACCAATCAGATGATATAATGTGGAAAGAGAATGATTCTCTTGGTCTTAAAGGGTTGTACTACTCACTCTATTATACTTAAGTTATACATAAGTTATATAGTCTCTTAAGCATCCTCATAGATGACAAAGCTGAAAAGGAGATAGGAACACAGATGGCCAAATCAAAGGACATGAAAATGAGAGAATGTGATGTAGCACTACTAAACCTTTTCCCCTTTATCCTTAAAAGAACAGTTTATTTCCCCCCTTCTCTACTGAGAGAAGGATTTTTTTCAGCTTATAAAATGTTTCTAGTGAAATCAAGAGAGGAAAATCAGGTCAGTCAACAATCAGGTTCCTTCTCAATAAACTTCAATATTCTACTAAAAACAGTAGGAAGGAACTTCAAGGCCTCTGATCACCTATTCCCAAGATATCCTAAAATTTCTACTGTATAGAGATCAACTAAAATAAGTAATTCTCATAGGAGCCTCCAGAGAATGGTCCACATTTCCCCTGGTAACTAATTTCTTTATGAGGCTGCTTACAGGTGTGGTTAGAACTGAAGATTATGTGGCCTATGGCCTGGAATTTAGATGTCTGACCACATTTGTATTTTACTTGGTTCCCTAAGGAGAAGATGTCTGCATTTCTACAAACCTGCTCATTTGGATAGCTACTAGGAAGCAGAGCTTGCCCCAGGCAGAATTGTGAAAGAAAAATTTGCTTGAAGTACTCCATTATTCTTTCTCTTAAAGCATCCTTAGTTTTTGCCTGGCCCCTTCCTTTGCCACCTAGCTGTTTTTAGCCTTTAACCCCACTTGCAAAACTTATAAGCATCCCGTGTTTTGAGTTTATCTTTCCTCTATTTTTTCATCAAAACCTATCTTTCTCCTCTCTAGCCCAAATCACCTCAGTAAAACTGAGACCTGGCAAAAACCTTAATTTAAAATGGCTATCTCTCACTGCATCAGAGCTATTTTCAGTAGTCCTGAGTTATATCTTGCCACTGGATCTAGAAGGCTTTGGAGGAGAGAGTAAGGTTGGTGACTTTGCACAGTCCTTGATCCTTTAAATTCAATTCACTTGCAAGTCACAGCATCATCTTCCTGAAGCTATGGTCCTCTTTAAGAACAACAAACAACAACAACAAAACTCTTCCTCACCTATTAGATTAAAAGTGAGTTAAATGAGTAATATGAGTATAAGGAGTATTATGTTATTCATGGCTGTTGATTACCTTAATGTATTACTTTTTCCAAAAGTCTGCACATAATAATAAGGAGCAGTACAATACATTCTGGGGAAACAATTAATTTTAAGTATTTTTCACCATGGGAGGAATATTTAGAAATTGAGAAGAGACTTTTTCCAGCATTCCTCATATCTTCTGTCTTCTCTGCCTCTGTATAAGGATATATTGGTTAAATAGTATGAAAGAAGTTATGAGAGAGAATGTGATATTATGGAAAGAATTTTATTCAGGTAAAATTCCAGAGCTAGATTCTAGTATTAGATTCACTCTCTGCTAGCTCTGTGACCTTGAATAAGTCATGTAACATCTCTGTATCTCAGCTTAGTCCTCTGAAACATGGGGGCAAATGTTACCTTCCTTACCTCTGATTGAGGAATGTAAAATAATTCACATAAACACATTTCTTTAAATTGTAAAGCAGTAGTCAGCATAAGGGATTATTATTAGATCTCTCTCTCTCTCTCTCTCTCTCTCTCTGCCTCACATAAGCACATATGAAGTTGACCAGAGAAATTTACTAGCTGTGTCACCCCGGAAAAGTCACTTTAGAGTGTTTGCCCCACTTTCCTCATCTGTAAAATAAGGAAACAGAAAACTACTCTAATATCTTTGCCAAGAAAATCCAAAATGAGTCATGAAGAGTCAACAGGACTGAAACTATTCAATAACAACACACCTAATATAAGAGCTACTAGAAAGTAATTGTTTCTTTGTACCTTTTATATAGTGATAGAGGATTTCAGATTATCATCTCTTTATCTGGTTCCAGTGGGTGCCATTTCCTAATGTGACATTTACAATATGTATAGAAACAATCCAAATGAAAGACTACAGTGGCACTTTTGTTTTCACACCCACTGCTTCCATCTATTTTCCAATAGTGGAAAGAATTTAGCTGTGCCAGATAAAAAGGTTATGAGAGCCAGTCAGTAAGAGCAGGATAGAAATGGAATTTTTTAAGAGAATACTCAAAATTCCCCTACAGCTTAAATTTAGGAGAAAATTTTTCTCATTGAATACTTTCATTTGATGCAAGAATTTAACAATCCTAAAAGATTTATAAGGCATAAAATATTAGCTTTTCCTCAATGGGACAGATAGATATATAAAAATATACATACATGTATAGATATATACATACAAACACCCACATATACATACACATATATACAGAAATATATATGTATTCAGTTATATATGTATACATACATATATGTTAGAATATCGATACATCTATAGTTCTATTGTATATGGCAGATAGAACTTAGCCATATAACTGACTTTTAATAGCTGATCCTAGATATTCAATATATGTCACTGAATATTATTGTTCCCAACCCCATCCACAGGATTTTGTTGAGGGTGTTAAAATATCATCTTTGGCTACACAGAGAGAAAAGTTTCCAATTTTAATTATATGTTTATAATGAAAGCCACTAACATAGTCTAATGGAATATTTAGCTTCATAAATAAACAAATACATTTGTAGGCTTCTACAAATAACAAAGAATATTTTCTCAACAAATTAATGGAATTGGAAAATTTTTGGAAAAAGTCAATTCTATTCTACTTTATGCAATGAACATGGTATATATCATAACTATGACTACTATGATTGTGATTAGGGTTACAAAGACAAGGAAATAGTAACAGTCAACAAGTAGCTTGCATTCTACTGAGTTCATATAAGAGTAAATAAAAATAACTAGAGGAAGGGTATTGGCATTAATTTAAGGGAAGAATATCAGAAAATTCTTTCACATAGGACATGATGGTATCTGACTTGAACCTTGAAAGAAGCTGAAGTTTGGAAAAGATAGAGGAAAAGAGGGAATGAATTCTATGCCTAAGGGAAAGCCTGTGTAAAGGACATAGAGATAGGAAAGATGTTTTATATCACTAAACAAACTGTGATTAAACCACCACAACCATATTTACTAAGCCTCACAGGAAATTTTGAGGCCATATTCTTTTTTATTTAAGATATCTTTTAAAGAGATCCCACAAACATTCTATGGGAACTCATCTGTTGTGGTGAACTTTTTCTTCTCAAAAAGCAGCCAAGTGATAAAAGTTCAGATCTTTTATTATCTCCAATATAGCCCGGTTAGCTTAGAGGCCTATCTCTCTGCTTGGTTCCAAGAGCTCTTGCCGCTTTGTCCTTTGCTTCTGCCTCTGCTTTCTTCAGCCTCCAGAGCCAGCACCACTCTTCATGTCCTTCCAGTGAAGTCTCGACTTGTAGCTTCTTCACTCTGAAGAACTTCCTTGACTGGCCCATTGAAGCTCTATTTATGCTCCCAAAGAGCTTCAAGGGAGGTGTGAACTCATTGAAATCCAATGAGTAAAGGTGTGAACACAAACCTTGTATTAATTAGTTCTACTTAGTACCTTGTTTCAGGTTCTGCCCAAAACATCTTCTTGTAAGATTAGATCAACTCTAATTAGTTAGCAGTTAGTAAGGATTCCAACATCTCCCCCTTTCTTTTGTTAGATGAAAACACCAAAGGAAATAGGAAATCTAATCAGATTAGTGGGTTTCTGAAGGGGTACACATAAATCCATCAATATGATATACATGGTATACATAAATCCATCAATATGGGAGGCATTATACATAATTTACATAAGCACATAGCAATATAACACAGGCTAGTAGTAATGTAACAACATGAATCAACCTGAAGATATTATTATATTATTATATGATTTTCTTATGAAAAGAAGCAGAAAAGAAATGAGGTAATCATCTATAAAGAATGAGGAATAGCAGACAGCCCAAAAATTATCTGGCTATTGGGCCTAGTATACTGGAAAATATATAGAGAGACACATATTCAAGTTTATGGCATTTTAGTTACTAACCTATCAAAAGGATTTCTCTTAAGGTAATTTCAGCACTGAACTGGTCATGAGCTGAATCCAATGGTCAGTGTTATAATGTGATTTCAGGGACATATATTTCTGAATATAAATCAAATGAATTCCCAAATGACTGAAACATTTATTTCATTACCTTGGATATATTTGTTATAGGTGACATAAGGTAAGGCCATGTTGCTTGAATATTCTATCTCCATTTACAAATTTCTGTAATTCCCAAGAATTATGCTTCTTAGTTTATCAATATGTCTCAGTGTAGGCAACATGTTTACGTCTATGAGAAAGTTAAAAAAAAAAACAAAAAACTTCCAAACTTGTTTTGTGGTATATGGCAGGTATGCCAGCTCTTGCAAAATCACCTGGATTTATCTGAAAGGGGATTTTAAAAAAAGTGGTAGTGGTTTTTAAAACACTGATCTTCCTATTGTTCCTTGAATTTCAGTAATATGTTTTAAATATTATAGGAATCAATAAAAATTCCTCCACTTTTTAGGTTCCTCATTGATTTCACTGTTGTTTTTGTGAGGGTTAATTAGGGCAGCTAAATGGTATAGTGGATAGAGGCTGGACCAGAAGGCTTCTTCCTGGTTTCAATCTTATATCTAAAGCACATACTTAACTAAATTTTAGGGCCACAAAACTAAAACCAAAAAATATCCCTTGTCCCCAGAAATTCACAAAGCACTGTCAAAGTAAGTACTGTGGTGATATACCCTTCTGATTTTAGGGTGAAGCTATGGACTCCCCCAACTCCACTTAAGGAGGAAACGCAGGTCAGAACATAGAACATCTCCTCATACCTGGCTGTATCACTTTAGAACTTTTCTGACTTTTCACAAATTCCCTATGTCTGGAATCTTTGGGGCATCCCTTCCTCTGCTTTTCAGCTTCCTTTTATGTATTATCTTCCCTCATAAAATTTTAAATTCTTTGAGGGCAGTAACTATCTTTTATTGGGGGAGGGGGACATTTTTAAAATCTCCAGTGCTTAGCCCAGTTCTTGACATATAGTAGGTGCCTAATAAATGTTTATTTACTAACAAGTATTAGTAGTAATAGTGACAGCAGGAACATCAATAAAAATAGTAAAAAATTTATATAACATGTTTAAAGTTTTCAAAGGACTTTTATTCAGATTATCTCATTTATTTATCACAACAATCTGATAAAATTAAATAGTACAGCTATTACTGGCCCTCTTTTACAAATAGAGAAAGTGAAACTAACCAAATGAAATAATTTACCCAAAGTCAAGGGCACCTATAGAACTGGACATCATGAGAAATTAGTGTTCTTTTCATAGGACAGATTGGCTTTGAAAGAGTTTTAGATCTCAACCAGATCATGACTCTAGATTTATAGTGAATAGCAAAACTGACACACACGCATAACCATACACAGACACACACACATAGTTTGTGTACATGCATATATGTGTTTATATATGTGTATCTATAACATATATGTGAGTGAGAGTATATATATGCAATGTTCTAGTCCTGTGAAATTCCCATCTGTACAAAGGAGATGGGGGGGAGGGATTTCCATATGTCTTATTTAGGGGAGACAAGCATTTCTTTTAGGTTTTTGAAACATTTATTTTCAGTTGCTTTGTTGTTTTAAGAGCTATTTTGTGCTTAGCCTTCACTCCAAGTCTTCATAACTGGACCTGTGGAAGCATTGCCCAACTTATCTCTTGATTTCTTGAGAGATTTACTAGCAAGATATAGTAGCTGGTTGTATTCTTTGAATGAAATGGTGGCTTCTATACCTGTTGCTCTAAAGCAACAAAGTCACATGGCCTCTCTCCCCTAGTCCCTCCACTCTGTGTAGAACAGGCCTCCTTGATCCTCAGAGCTTTGAATCTCTGTACAAGTATTATCATAAGTCCCTAAGGAATACCTAGCCACATGGAAGATAATGGTGATACTTTCTTAATATAAATCCTCATACTGAAACAGAGGAAAGATATAATATTAGCAGTAGGGAAAAGGAATACCTAGACATCTGACAGCATGGGACTATATTTGAGGGACGATGACAAATCTCATTCCACTAACAGCCAGAGTATCTGACAAATTCTTGAATATTTTCATTGATAATTTTATCTCTCAGAAAGTCCAGGAAATGTGAAAGAATTGTTACTGTACATTTAATACTGAGAAAAAGAACAAAAAAATTTGATGAAGGGTAATTAATGGGAACCATGGCAGAAATATATCCTAAAACCCAAAGTATTATAAAACTGTACACACCCTTTGATGCAGCAGAATCGATACTGGATTGGTATCCCAAAGAGATCATAAAATGAGCAGGAAGAAAAGAAGGAAGGAAGGAAGGAAGGAAGGAAGGAAGGAAGGAAGGAAGGAAGGAAGGAAAGAAGGAAGGAAGGAAGGAAGGAAGGAAGGAAGGAAGGAAGGAAGGAAAGAAGGAAGGAAGGAAAGAAGGAAGGAAGGAAAGAAGGAAGGAAGGAAAGAAGGAAGGAAGGAAGGAAGGAAGGAGAAAAGGAGGGAGGAGAGGGAGGAAGGAAAGGAGGGGGAAGAGAGGGAGGAAGAGAGACAGGAAGGAAGGAAGGAAGCCATAGATTTCTCAACTATTGTGAAAAAGCAATTTAGAATTTTTCAAGAAAATTCTCTAAACAGTTTTAACCAATGGGGTAGTGATCCTATTAATGGACATATACCATATTTGTATATACATATATATGCATATATATGTTTATGTATAAAATTATATATATACATATATATGTATGTATGTATGTATGCATGTATATATGCACGCATATATATGTGTGCATGTATATATGTATGTGTATATATAGTTTAGTTTTTTTTTTCTTATATCTTCATAATACCTTTGTATTTGACTTTAGTATGACTGAATTAGACTCTGATTCCAGGTTTCCAGACTCCCAGTAGTTTATTTTACCAAATCAGGTTGCTATCTTGTAACAAGAAAAATGTTAATGTGATTTTAAGGTTTTTTTCTTATCTGAATCTTCAATGATCCCACACCTGAGGCTAGGAGTTTGACAGTTTTGATGACAATGATGACAGTCAAATGTCTGACTTCAGCTTGATTTTTTAAGTTGAATTTTCTCATTCTGAAAATTAGATAATTTTACTTGCAGTATAGATATGTAAGTGATATGGAGTTTTAGAGTCTCTGATGCTAAGATGAAAACTTGGATTGAGTATTTGGGTCTATGTTCTACATGAAGCCTTTATATATTATCTATCTATCTATCTAAATATATACATATACACCTTTTCTCCATTAAGTTTTCATACATATATACCACATACAGACATGCATATATATGTGCACATGTATGTCTATACACACATGTATGTATTATACACTATTACCTGTTTTGTATGTGAATAGTTTGGTTGCTTTAATAGGCAACATATACCAATACATACCAGTGACAGGCTGCACAGTCTAAATCTCAAATATACTAGGAATCTGGGCCATTATTGTGAGGTCTCAAAAGAATTTGTAGGCTTAAGCCATCTCCAAATAAAGAGGTAAAGATTTTACCCTGCCATTACCAAGGAGAAATGTGAATATCCTGATGTCATAAGGTGGGCAAAGTCCCTAATGAACCAATAATTCACAAAGGGGAGGGGGAGGGCCCTATATAGTGTAATTGTAATTTGTTCTCCAAATTGGATAAATTACCAGTAGGGGTTAAAATAATCCTGTCAATGAAAGGAATTTAACCAAGGCCTACTACAGCAAATGCCCACTGAAAGACAAAATAATCCTGTCAATGTCCCTGCTTGCTTCAGAGTGTAGCTTCTCCTGGTTGTATATAATAACTGTGGGTATTAAATAAGAGCTCACTACAACAAAGGCCCACTTTAAGGCCACTTCAAATACAGAAAAGCCTTCTCCTATTAATGCCCCTATGGTCCACTTAGCTGAAGGAACTGGTCTTTTGTTGGTTTCTTATTTACCCTATATGTGTGTGTATTGGGTGTGTGTGTGTGTGTGTGTGTGTGTGTGTGTGTGTGTGTGTGTCTGCACTACTACTTGTTTTATATATAAAAAGGTTTGTTGCCTAAACAAGTAAAATAGGATGGGAGGAAGATATCATATAAAGAAAAAGGATGAAACAAAATAGTGAGGGAGAAAAGTGCTGTATTTAAAGTGTTTTATCTTAAAAGCAAACAATGGGTCACTGACCTTTAGGAAGATCAGATTTTAACCATTAAAGGCAATGAAGAACCCATTAGGAGAGTAGACAAAAAGGAGCTATTAAGAAGAAAAGAGGAGAGGAGTAAAAAAATTTCAGAAATAGTAAACTAATAGCAAAGTTTTGGCCGCAATACTTGAGAAGCAGCTGTATTGGTTTATTGGTTTATTGTTCATCCTACATTCTTGAAAAGGTGATGTCTTGACTTGAGGGTGAATTGAATATGTGAGACAAAGCTAAGCAATGTCATTGGCATTATTCTCTCATCCAGAATCATCAAATTTTAGTAGCAAGACAAAGGTCAAGATTACTAGAAGATGGCCTGGGTGTTTCTTAGAAAGATATTAGTCTTTCTAAATTAAAAATTTTCTCAGCCCTCAGTTTGTCTGAGGTAAGATTTCACTAGGTAAATTAAGAATAGGAAGAAAAAAAAAGAAGGTAAGTATTGAAACAAAAAAAATGGCCTAATTTACCATCAGAAATAATCCATCTGTCAGGGGAAGACTCTCAGAGTTTCTGAATGGAACAGAAAACAATTGCTATTTACAGTCATTCTAACCTATCAAAACCAAAGCAATAAAGCCTTAGGCTGGAAGGTATTTTTGGCAATTTAATGAAAGCCAGAGTGATTTGGGTTTAAAGAGTAGTCAAGTAGTCCATTTGAAACTTGGTCCAGAGAATTATTGTACTCCTTTAAAACCATTATTATTTTTAAACTCACTTTTTCTGAGAGCTATGTTTCAAAGAAATCATAAATGAAAACTTCACAGAATAAAAAATAAGTCATCCCTGTTTTTAGAAAGAAATCTAGTCCCCAAAATCTAAAGTATAAGCAACAAAATATAAGCAATCAAAAATTATATTCTTACAGATAGACTAACCATCTGAAAGACCATAACTGAATAGAGGGACTATATATGAGGCAGTAACTGTGTGTTTGTAGACCTCAAACAAAAAAAGTGCTTGAAAGAAATGAAAGTTTTTCTTGGAGAATGATGGGAGAAAATAAGTCTGGAGATGTCTGTTTTGCCTCCTTTGTAGTCTGATTCATTGGCTGAAGAAAAAGCTGGGTGTGAGCCTGATGATTTGAGGAGATAGGACTGTTGAATTTTCAGTAGTTGCCTTTTAATGTCAACTACATTCTTAAAAAGGTAAAACTTCTCAGAAGTTCTTGATTGTTCACTTCTGCTTATTTTGGTGTAAGGGAAAAAAACTAAGTAGTGAAAGATAGGTTTTGACTTTATCTTTATCCTGTGACAAGATGCTGATAGTTTATTGAGTAGCACAGAATCCAGTGGCATAAGGATCTGGAATCAATTTGTTTTCAATATAGGGAGTTAAGCTCAGGAGTTTTTTGAATGTCCTGTTTCTTATAACAAAATGATAAGAGTTAATTGGACAATTTTGAAATCTGTTGAATGAAGAGTTGGTTGAACTTCTTTGACTTGTCCAGAATGCCAAATTGAAGAGCTTTGTAACTTTCTTGCTTAAAAGGGCTGCTTGTTACTAAAATAGTGTAGCACTTTCTCAGAAGAGTAATTGTGATTTAAAATTGCTTGTCATTGATTCATCCTTTCAAGAACAGAAGAGCAATAGTTTTGCCCAGCAGGAGAAGAAGGGGAACTTCCAGGAGAGGAGCAACTTCATGTGGGTCTGAATGTTCCTGAGGGAAATCCAGACCTGTTTTAAGAACTGTGGGTTGCCCTGAGCACATGTTTTGTTTCACTCATATGCCTTCCTCCAAGGTTTCTAGAATGTATAACCACTATCTGCTAGAAATAGTATATATTTGTGTATCACTAAGAGTATCACCTGGACTTATGCATAAATTATTATATGTTGAGTATTCTTTCATTTCACTTATATTGAATGACAACTGCAATAATTATTCTTGCCTTTGACATCATTAAGTGGATACCTTATGTTTAAAAGCTACTAGTATCCTTGTGATTGAATTTGGAAAAATGTGAAGCACATGGGTAAAGACTCATAATACCCCAGGGGACATTGAGTTTTAAACTGAATGCTTAGAATTACATTGACACAGCCAAAGAAAGCGCAGTGTGATAAAAATATATATATATTTACTTAAGGTCAAAGTATTCATAACTATACTTATAAGACCATCAAGAATCCTACTGTTCTTATTCCTCTTATCATTTTAAGTGTCTCTCCAACAAATAATGTAAACAAACTACTTAATTGATTTAGCAAATTGAAATCTACTTTATCATTACTGAACGAAAAATAATACTGATTTTTTTCATTATAGAACATTCTTTAGATTTGCTAATTAAATATTCATTAAGTTCTAGATTTCAATCTACTATGGTTTATCTGTAAATTCTTAAGAAACTTTTTATAAATACTTTAAGTAGGAGAAGGATTACTTAATTTCTTGAATTAACTATAGTTGTTTTCCTTTCAGGATATTCTGTGCTAATAAATAACTAGCCATTTATGTGTAAAGAAACTTCTGAATGCAAGGATAGTCTTATGCAAAAACAATAATTCATCACAGAGTCCAGGAAATAACACGTTACATTCTATTTATGTATCAAGGAGCTATTTATTAATCCTTACTATATTACTAAAGATTCCATAATTTCTCAATTAAAGATTCAAAGAACACATTGACAAAACATATGAAAAAAATAAGATAAAATAATAACATAAAAAAATAAGATTTTTTTTTTCCAAAGAAAATGCCTGGCTCACATTAAAGCAATCTATTGCAATAGAGGAGACATATTTCCTTAACTTCTTTTTCTGTGATTTGACCCTTAAAATAAGACAGCCAAAATAAATCTCATCTTTTTGAAACCTAGACAAAGTTTATGTACAAAGAGCTACAAAGTGTACATTGACTGTGATTTAATACCCAAAGATTAATGTAGGATTAAGACCATTCTCAATTTAACCAAAAATCATTTCTACTTATATAGTGAGGGTGGGAATATTTACCACAACTACCTCTGGCCTTTCCCATTATAATTATATAAAAATGAATTGCTTCTTTCCAAATGGATATTCATGGTAATAGATAAGATTAAGAAATTGGAAAGAATGAAGAAAGAAGATAAAGAAAACAGAAAACAATCAGTTTCCTTCCAACCTATAACTAATCTTTGTGGTTGTTGTTATGGCTGAAAAACATATAAGAAATAATATTGCCTTATCGTTTTATACTTTTTTTTCAGGGTTCTTATTCATCAGTGAATTAACTTAAATGTTAAGGACTAGCAAATACTTGTACTACAAAACAAGCAAAGCTGTAGTGCAAAGTATCTATTTGCACAAAAATTGATAATTAGTTGGACTAAGTGATGTCTAAGATCCCTTTCAGTTCTAAATCTATAATCAAATGATATCATAAATTCAGTTAATTAAAATTATACATAACAACATTATATACTAAATTATACATAACGAAATTATGCATCATTTCTAAATGCTGTTCTGATTTTATGACTATAATTTTAGATGCTCAAAGTAAGAGAATCATTGTCTGTCTTTAATTTTGCTGAAGCATCTACAATATCTTCAGTAGCTTCTCTAGGCCTTCAAGAGTCACAACAACATCAAGGTCAAAGATCTAATTTCCGAAAGAGTTCACTCTATATAATCCACTCTAGTCTACCGAAACTATTCCACTAAGTGACAACTTAGCACATTCTGACTTGTTTAGAGTCTTTAGAGATTAGCACAGCTTTCCTTCTTTCTGTCTTTTTATCTGTCTGTCTCTTTCTTTACAAGGTATCATACTCTTACCTATGGGTGCTTTGACCAAAGGGATTGACTAGTGGGTTGCAATTCAGCATACATCCAAAGGGACTTCTTCCCATAGTAAGCACATCAGAAACATCTATACGTGTTCAAGCTTCATGTATTGTTTGCAGAGAACAGAATTAGGTAGCTTTTATCTACTGTGGCTTTATTCACTTATTGCATACTCACAAGTCATTTTTGATACCATAACCATAAGTAACTTTATTCTTCCTGTGGACTCTTTGCATTTTCAGTGGGATACTTTCCTGGTAAGGTCGTTAGGTCTCAAGTCCAGAGATCAGGGAGTAAGTTGAAGAAGCTGAATTCATTCTGTGTGAAGAAAAGATGGCTTAGTGGCTAAGGACATGATAGCTTTAAGTATTTGAAGAGTTTTTAGTTAAAAGAAACATTCAACTTATTCTGTTTTGTGTCAGAGGGAAGAAATAGGAGCAACAGGTAGAAGAAGGGAAGAAGAAAGTTTAGGAAGCTATGTAGTGTAGTAGGTACAGTGCTACAACAGAGTTAAGAAGACTGAAATTCAAATCCAACCTTAGAAACTTACTAGCTGTAGACACTATCTATGCAAGCTTATCTATAAAATGAAGATTTATCTATAAAATGAAGAATCTATAAAATGAAAATCAGTATCTAAAGTCTCTTCCAAGTCTAAATTGATAATCCTGTGCACAGAAAAATCAACAACAAAAATCATTCCTAAAAATTAATAGAACAGGACATCCCTATAAGTGTTTTTGTTATTCTTTATTAATTTCAATCAAGTGTAACTCTTCATGACCCCTTTTGGGGATGTTCTATTGGGAAAGAAACTGGAATGGTTTGCCATTTCCTTCTTCAGTTCATTTTACAGATGAGGAAACTTAGCCAAAGAGGATAAATTGACTTGCCCAGGCTCACACAGATAGTATCTAAGGCCAGATTTAAACTTTGGCCTTTCTGACTTTTGGTCTGGTTCTCTATCCACTATACCATCTAGCTATTAATAGATATTAGACTTCAAATAAAAGTTGAATTCTATTTTAGAAGCAATGCCTATTTCAAGTTAGTGTTGGAATTCCTGGTCTCTGAATTACTTTCTAACCCTGACATTCTGACCTTTTATGAAGTCCAATGATGCTACAAAGCAGGTTGGGTTTTTTTTTAAACAAAAGTTTTTAAATTATAATTATTCACTAACCTGCCCTGTTTGTCTGCTGCCTAAGTATAAACAAACATCAATATCAAGAACTCCCTTTTAGTAAGAAACCAGGACTTGTTTTTGAACATTTTGAGTACTTTCAGGCAGATGGCTGGGTGAGCAAATGGACTCATTAACAGACAGTCTTTCCCCATTCACAAAGCTGCCCATATGGAGACACAAGGGAAGAAGCAAAATGATTGCATTTTCATTTTTAAAGTGTTCTCCATTTGTGTTTTCTATAAAGAAATAAATTTTCTATTAAAACATGTTGTGGTCTCTTTTTCTATAAATCATAATTGTATGATTTCATGTTAGACATCAAAAATAAGATTTGATAAGATTATTGACATAGATCTGGAAGGACCCTCAGCAGCCACTGAGTCTAACCTTTTTTTTTTTTGTTTGTTTTAATAGATAATAAAATGGAGTACAGAGACTTCAAGATATTTGCCATGTTGTTCTTCCTTTCAAAGAGGACCAAAATGATATTATTATGTTAGAGTCAAATTACAAATAAACAATTGTGGCTGCTCAAATCAATATGAGCTCAAAATATGAGCAACTGTGATGTCAGGATGCACTACCACAAGTCCGGTACAAATAGTCCTTATGAACATTTGGGACAGATTCTCTAAATTTGCACATATCACATTTCTTTTGGCAATTTTGCTTTGCTCATACAGCATAGTATTTTCTTTGATGCAGATACAACCTGCTGGGTAGTCCTTTCATCTTCCATATCATGAGATTAATTCCAATCAATGCCCTATGTTATATAGTAAGTCCCTTAGGCAAGACTCAAATAAATGTCTTTCTCACTGTAAGTAATGAAATTATTAACACCTAGTATGACTACTAAACAACATAAACACATAATATTAATGTGATATATTTAGACAGTTGGGGTAATTCACTGAATGAAGAATCCAATTCTTTTTTACATAATTATTTTTAAAAGGAGAATTTAGTTTAAAAATAATATAATCTCTCAGGCATTGGATGCCAGGAAAATCTTCCTACTTTTAGAACTGTCCACCACTGGAATGGTTTTGAAAAGTTGGTGCATTCTTATTCATTAGAGGTTGTCAAGCTGTTTAACAAATATATTAAAAAGTAAGTCCCTTTCATATATTGGCTAATCTAGATAAGGGAAAGAGAAGTCATTTAGGGGAAGTCATTCCCCACCATATTACTGAATTACCAATTAAGATGGATTCATTCTATTACACAGACATAGATGGAACATGAATAGACTACAAATGATTGATAGTCATTATATGTGCATATATGCATATGCATATATGTATAATATACTAGTTATATATAATATGAACCAGCATCTATTTATATATATTTGTATGTATATACATATATAAATATATAATTATATACAAATATACATTTATGATTATACAATATTTTAAACCCATTTTAATTATTATAAATCTTTAAAATTTTAAACATTCTGGGAAAACTTCAAAACACTAAATAAAATTTTCATGGAACTCTTTAAGCATTGCTTGCACATTCATACATCAGACAGAGTGATTTTAACTTAATTTGAAATTACAAAATCTTCTTTTAACTAGAACACCCATTAGCTTAAGAAATTTATTACATGACTTTTAGTAGCAAAAAATTGAAAGTGAATGTGGCGACCAAAGATAAGAAGGAAGGAAGAACTGACTGTCTGAAAAATGTATTTTACTTTTAAAAACATTTGGTTTTCATCTTTGATACTGAAATTACTCACAAGTATAACCATTCATTTGTGAAGCATTTGGAATGTTGGAAAATGACTTTAGTTTTTTTTTTTTTTAATTTGGTATTGTTTTTTGAAGGGATTCTTTTTTTTTTTTAATTTCTGCCTTTTATAACCCCCTAAAAGCAATATTGGCTTTATTCTGTAATAAAAGCTGACCTGCTACATCGTTGGGTGTTGATGGTTGTAGATCAGATAACTACTAGTTCCCTAGTGATTCAGCAGAAGAAGGTAATTTTCAGTGACACATTGCTTGGAAATTCTCATTTTTCCTCAAAAAAAAGCTTCCTAAGATTCCTGAGATATATTTACAGATGACACATGTTGGTAAAAAGTTATTGCTTCAATGTCCTAAGCGTCACATTCACTATTGGCATGATATACACCTTCAAAATTTTCCTAGCTTTTATATTAGGAGGCAGTTTAAGTAAATGACAAATCTGACTCAATAGTTACCATGATATTCAGATTGTGAATTTTCTCTCCTACCCTATATCACCTCACCCCAAACTAACCCACAAAACAGTGGGTTATATATAACAGTATAACAGTGAGGCAGTTATTACATAGCTTAATTCAAGGGAATAAAAAATAGATCTCCCATATTTTTACTTGCTTACAATGTAGCTATTAGCCCAGTGATAATTTTTTTTTATTCTGAAGTCACAAAATATGGGTTCAAAATTTTGCATCTCTCTGTGCTTCAATTTCTTCTATTTTTCTTTGTATCCTAATGACTTAATAAATACAACTAATCTATAATTTATAATTTATTTTGTCCTTGAGTGGTAATATTCTAGTCTACCATATGAGAGGCTAGAGTTCCATTTCTTTCAAATGCAATGGCCAGTTTTATCTTGATGCAATTAGCTGGCATAGTGGACAAAGCAAAAAACCAAAGTCAGGAAAACTAGAGGTTTAAATTGTCTTTCAAATAGTTAGATACTTGCTTAGATTCTAGGCAAGTTATTTAGTATTTTACAGCCTCTATTGCCTTATCTGTACTTAATCTCAGAGAGTTGTGAGGATCAATAAGATAATTTGGAAAAGCACTTTGCAAACCTTTAAGCATTATATGTGTTAGCTGTTGTATATGTTGTTGTTTGTTTTAACATAGAAAATATGTGAGAACACAGTTTAAGCAACTTATTCATGATCACATGGGTGGGATTTCTCAGTGACAGAACTTAATCTTACTCCTTACAAAGTTATCCCCGATCCACTATAGAATATTGTATGTCTTTTTTTATCTGTAAAATGGGATAGTAATATCTGTACTATCCAAAAATCATCATGTTGCTGTGAAGAACAAACAAAATAGTATATAAATACTTTATGAAACATAGATGACTATGAAATATTAATTATTATATTATTATATTACTATAGTGGCTGTAGTTTTAGATGGACTATGATAATGAACTTCAAGTTATCTAGAAATTTCTCTCCATTCTCTTCAGTTTACATGTATAATGTAGGCCTTATCTGTTATGGTATGCTATCTAACATTTATATCATGGGAAACTTGAATACAGCCATTTTAGCAAACAGTTCAAAAAAGATTTATAATTTATGCACATTACCATACCTTATTAATCATGGAGTGATTCCTCCTGTTCATTTGAACAGGAGAATCCTTGTAATCTCTTTTGTTATACTGTCATTTTCTCCCTGTCTCTGTCCCTCTCTCTCTCTGTCTGTCTCTCAGTCACTGTCTCTGTCTCTCTCTCTCTGACTGTGTGTGTGAGTCTGTGTGTCTCTGTCTCTGTCTCTCAGTTTCTCTTTCTGATTCTATTTCTGTCTCTCACTGTGTGTCTTTCTTTCTGCCTCATTTTTTTTTGTTTGCTTGTCTTCTTGTCCAGTGAAAACAAGGACTCAGTCTCACTATTTACATCATACCACAAACTCTGCTGGCTCAGCAGTCCTTCCCAGGCTCAGCACTTACCTTAAGTATTATTGTCATTGATTGTACTTATCTTCATCTTTTAATTATTTCCTTCGAGAAAGGAGAAAGCCTTGGAAAGAAAGTAAAAAATGGACTTCCTACTACACTGTGATTTTCATGTGCTCCTTTTGGAAGGAAAGGGCCCATATGGTGCATAAAGATTTCTCCACTTACTCAGATAGTGTTTAAAGGCTATAAACTGTTCTCTCTAAATGCCTAAATCACTTCCAATGTGCTCATGGTTACAGATTTTATTGCTGCCTTCACTAGCCTGTTCTACACACCAATAATCCCCTGCCTAAGGAAAATTTCCTTAACTTCTTAAAGCTAGGTCTTGCCAAAGTTTATACTGTTTTCCTCTCTGATCTTCATATATATCATTATTCTATATTGTTCCAATCATTCATAGGGGACTATGTCAATTTCAACAAGCATTTGTAAAATTCTACATTGTGCATTCCTATCACCCAAGTTCATTTTAGAGTTAATAGGCATTAAATTTTCCACCCCTTTCTTAAACAAATATAAACTTTTATTAGCTTTAAAAGCTCCAGTTAACAGAGGACTTTATCAGGCTTGACTTTTAAAAGAAATTATCAGAGATCCTTACAAAGACATTCTTTGCTTAGTGTTCTCCCATCTTTATGTTTCCTATCCTCATCATACCTCAGCATATTTTAAGCACAGCATGAATCAGTCTAAGTGTCATAAAGAGACCTATGAAACACTGGCACTGGTTAGCAGGGAAAATTGAAATTTTCTTTCCTGAAAGTCTTTTTGAAATGACTCAGAATTTCTCTCTGTTTTCATATAATATCACTGTGGGAAGCAGCAAACAGTCTCAGGGTCAGAAAGAAATGGGTTCAAATTCAATCTCCCAAAGGTACCAACTGCGTGACTGGGCAAATCATTTAACCTTTCAAGAACTCAAGTAACTCTTGAAGATTCTGACTTGCAAAACAATTAGCAGTCATCTTTAGCAGAAGAAATTAATTTTTTGCTCAATAAAATTATTGTTCTTAATTCTTTCCCGCAAAAAATAAAATAAAATAAAATAAGTAGGGTACCTTTCAGCTTCAACTGACAAAAGTATTTAGATTAGTGGAGAAAGGAAAGAAAATGTATCTTGTTGCTTCTTGATCCCTAGAAATTTTAAACTCCAGGAAAAAAAAAGGTCATTGTCCATATTAAATCATATATCCCAAACATTTTGTAAGCTTCAAAAAAATGATGAAGTTAATGATGTAATTGCTATGAAGATAACCTAAACTTCCCCCCCCCCCCCCGAGGCAATTGGGGTTAAGTGATTTGCCCACAGTCACACAGCTAGGAAGTGTTAAGTCTCTGAGACCAGATTTGAACTCAGGTCCTCCTGACTTTATGGCTGGTGCTCTTTCCACTGCACCACCTAGCTGCCCTGATAACCTAAACAATTTAACTGAAAATCATTTGGCAGTAAAAACTGTTCAATTAATTTATTTTCCCACCTTTGATCTAGATTCCTCTATTTCATTTCAGCAAAACCTTCTTTGTGCTCTTCTTTCAACTTAGTTGGCTTAAACATAAAACTGATTGAATGATACATGTGGTAGACTCTCCTGGGGCCAGCTTGAGGTAAAGATTGCCCACTACCTGATTAAGGTCACTGAAATTGCAACCAAAATCCCATAACTTGTTTTAGAATAAACAATGGAAGAGATATACATTTTTGAACCTCACCTTGGATTTTTTACAAAAATTTTCCTTATGAATGAAAATATTTTTAGTATATTACAGATATTTGGATTGAGAACTGGGCTTGAAATCAGGAAGACTGAATTTACATCCCACTTCTAACCCTTATTGTATCACCCTACACATTATTTAAATTACTAGAACTCATCTTCTAAATTGTAAAAGAGCTATTATTTGCATGGGCCGTGAAAGTGCTTAGGTGGAAGGAAGTCTCACTAAGATTTCCTTGTGCCCAATGAAAACATAGATGTTTTGCATATTGACAAAATATTCTTAGAGGTTTCATATTTCTTCTTTCTTTTCTTTGTCGTCTTCATTCTCTTCCGCTCCTTCTCTTTTTTCTTATTTCCAGTTATTAGCATCATCTGATCAACTGAACAATATTAAGTATATCCAGGACACAGAAGAAACCAAAAGAAGAAAATGAATTCTATTTCTCAGTTGAAGGTGTTCATTACTGAATAATGTTTGCAAATAGGTAGAGTGACAAAATTTTTCCTGCCTTACTTTAGATGGCATATCACACGGGGAGAATGTTTTATCTATAGAAAATTATGTATGAAGTAGTGATATCATTGCTGACACCTGTCATCAGAATTGTTCTGATTAGTAATAACCTCTGAAGTAGTATATTCTCTGTTAATTAAATTATAATTAAAACATCTCACCTTGATGTCCTTCATATTTTTGAAACATGACTTCAAATTGCAAATCACATTTAAAACTAAATAGCAGCTCTCACCTTTAGTTAGTATTTTTTTATATTTCTTATTTGCTTATTACATCCTTCGTTTCTGTACCAACATTATATTTTTAACCGAAACTATGCATTGCAAACACATTTCTACAAGAGTTTGATTTAACAATTTTTCCATCATCCAGGTTCTGTGACCTTTAGTATAAGAATAACAATAAACTTAAAATCCACTTATTATGATGTTGGTGGAATGAACTTTATATAAAAGATCTATTGATTTTGACTACTATTGGCCCAGTAGAATAACACAACTAGTGATAGTGTCACTAAGGTCCCTTCCAACTCTGAAATTCTGTGAGTTTACTAATGCCTCACATTAGGCAAGATTTTGAAGTATGGAGTATTAACATTTTATTTTTCTTTACTAGGTCTTCTCTATGAAAATCTTCAGAATATTGATTATTTATCTATGTTGGTTTAATATTCAAGAATAAATAATTGACAAATGTAGAACAAACATCATGAAGGTCATATTGTTGACTCTTCATTTTACATTGATGTATTATCTGTTTATAGATTCAAAGATATCCAAAACTTTATCATTAATAGTGATTCAGCAAATATCACTATCAATGATCAAATGTTCTCTATTTCCATCTGTTAATATTAGGAAAACTAGCTGATTTCATGGCACTTTCAACTCCTAATCATTTCTTCATGGTTCCATGAGATCACCTATTCATAAGTATATAAATATTTATTAATTTGATTTTTCCAATGAAGGGATTTTACCAATCCCTGCTTTTAACCAATTTCAATGGAAGGTAAGATAGTTTAGTAATTAATATCCAATTAAGAGGTTTGCATCCAATTTAATTACCTTTTTATTTATAATTATTGTAAGTTTATTGTCCTTTATAACTGGGAGAGAAATTTCCTGTGAATAGCATCACTTTTGTCTGCCAGAATATTAATGGCTTTCTAGTGAGGAGATTAGAAAAAGTAAGTAATATTGGAACATTGGAGGATGTCTTTCTAAGACCAACTTGTGCTTCATAAAAATGCTAAGAAAAATCAATGACTGATGAAAATAAGTCATATTTGGAAGTAGAGGTCAGAGTATAACCAAGAAAGAAATAAAATTGATACTTTTGCACTGAGTATTTCATGCTCAATCAAGGAAGATTTCAATTACATTTCTCTTCAATTTAGTTACCTCAATTCTTTATTTCCCATTTTTATATCATTTAATCAACAAATATTTTAAAGTTTTATTTTTATTTGTGGGGAAATACTAGCAGCTGGCAGAATTTGTAAACAAATGAAAACTTTCAGGAATCAGAGACTACACATAAGTGAAAGGATATATTGAGTTGGAATTGTGCTTTTATGTTTTTATTCCTCTGTTTTGTCTTCCCATCTGCCGTCTCCACACAATGAGAATGAGGCTAGATTCACAAAGTCAGATCCATTCAGAGCTGCATGACCTGTTTTCCTGAGCGCATTTTCAAGCCCTCAGCAGCCATTTAGTGGATACAGTGAAAGAGACACACAGATCAACCTTGAGAATCACAGAAACAGAGGGTACCATTCAGTAGAAGATTCAAGCAGACTACACATGAGGCATAATCCAACAATAAAGCCTAAGTAGAAGCTAGGGTTCAGAATCAAAACTAGGTAATCAAATGAATATAAGCGCTTTCAAGGAGACTGGAAAAACAGATACTGTGGGTTTAGGGATATATCATAACAAAAAATGGACAAATGAATGAATGAATAAAATATTTCTTTATTAAGTGTTGGTGATACAAATAGAAAAGTAATATAATCCCTGTTTTATAAGGAACTTTCTAATGGGAGAGACAATACATTATAAAAGATTTCAGCTGAAAATTAGATGAAAGGTCTCATGATCTTTAGAATATTGGAACAAAGAGACTAATTCTTTTGCTTTAATGTTCTTTTTTTTTTTTTAATGACAAAATGATAGCAGATTCTCATGTTGAAACATTTGACAGTGCCAAGGACTTCAGCAGTGGGAACTTACCTTTCTGGGTCATTAGTAGCTGTGCTACAGCATCTGTAGGAGAAGATGCCAGGCAGCATCACCACAGGGGTTGCTTCCCAGAATGATGGTTGTGAGAATAGGACTGGAAATAGGTTTAATGGGTTTGAAGTGGGGCACAGGTATTCTCAAGGCTCTTGAGCCACAGGGTTCTGGGCTGTCTCCAGAATCTGTCGGGAAACCAAAATAAGGGAAATTAAAGAGAATTTGGCTCACTCAGCTCTTATTCCTAGAGGTCATATAGAGTAGACTACTACTTTGCCTCCTGTAGGTTAGTGTTATACAGCTATGTTGAAAGATATAGGCACCTTTATCAATGAGTTCTTATAAAAGTCAGCCCTGGAGAACAGGGAAGCAGAAGTCTGAAGTTTTTTCCTGTTTGTTTTTTTGTTTTTTGTTTTTTGTTTTTTTGTAAAATTAGAAATTATCAACAACCATAAATACTTTAATATGAAAAATACAGAGAAAAAGACTTCTAACTCCACTTTCCATCAACTTGTAATGCCAGGGAAACTGAGGCAAGTACCAACTGATTTAATTTCTTAGTGGAGATTTATTAATAAGCTAGCTGATTAGTAGGACTATCGTCCAAAGCATTTGGTGTAGAGTGATTGAGGTCCAGATTTTATATAGAATTCTAACTAGCAAAGCAAATAGTGATAACAGAAGCAAAAAGAATGCAGTTAGGTAATTTCCTTACTTATCATCAGGCAGCTGTTACTATATATATATCTGATCAATTGGAAACACATTATCATGTTGATGAACTCAGTTTTGGACCCTCAATACCTTCTCAGATCCCAAAGCCTCCTCTCCCCTCTCATAGGAGGATGGGAGGGAGCTACACTAAATGCCACTAAATTTCTCTATAGTGGTCTGGGATCCTAACTTCCCAACTACTCTTTCACTTTCCATCAGCCCTGACTTAGTAGGACTTTAACAAATGTTTACTTACTTGAATAGAAGAAGAAAAACTGAAGTTATAGTTACTTTTAAAAAGAAATAATTATTACATTTAGCAGGGAGTAATAAAATTTTCAATTTGTATCCCTGTCAATTTTTTTTCTTCTGTGAATATTAAAATATGTATGCATGGATCTATGTGTAACTATCTGCTCTTTTTGTTACCTATATGTCGTTACTCACTACCTGTCTTCTTAAATAGGTCTTCCTTGCAGCAGATATTTTTAGCCCAGCAAAACAAATTATCATATCATCCCTGTTCAAGAATATCTCTAATTCATTGGTTGTTGTACTTGCTCACAGAGGACCAAAGTAACATCACTTTATCAGAGACAAGGTACAATGTGTCCAACTGTGTTTGGTCATAGACCACATATGTCTGTGATCAGAGAAAGCACAGGTCAGGAACAAATCATCCAAATGAAGATGTGGAATAGAGCTGTCTCTAAATGTGCATTGAAATTATGAGCAAAAGCTCATAGAATATAAAGCACTTTCTTTGATGTGGGTACAACCACATTGATGGTCCTGTGACAGTCTTTCTGATGCCTCTCAATTGTTTATAAAATTTTTAAGAGAGTTCTTGTATCACATTTTCTGGTCTCCATGTGAGTATTTGTCTTGTAAGAGTTTGCTATAAAATAGTCTTTTAGGCAAACATACATTTGGCATTCAAATAAAAGGACTAGTTCATCAGACTTATATTCTCTATAGTAAAGTTTGAATGTTTGGTGATTTAGCTCCAGAAAGGACTTCAGTATCTGGTATCTTACCTTGCCATGTGATCTTTAGAATCTTCCTAAGACAATTCAAATGGAATCAGTTCTGTTTCCTGGAATGGTGCTGGTAGACTGTCCAAGTTTCATAGGCATACAACAATGAGGTCAGCACGATAGCTTTGTAGACCATCAGTCTGGTAAACAGTCTAAGACCTTTTTTCTTCCACATTTTCCTTTCAAACCTTTCATAAAGTGCCTTTGACCCAGAGATCTGCCTCAGTCCCTTTTATTGTAGGTTGGGCAATTTTAATCCCAATATTGATCACTCATCTGGAAAATGGTTATTTACCTGAGATCCAGTGTGGCTTCAGAAAGGTCCAAGAAATAGTCAATATGGTGTTTGCTACCCTGATAATTCCAGGAGAATTATCTGTTCCTGATCAGAGGTCTGTATACAATGTTCATTTATCTGATCAAAGCTTTAGATATTGAGAGTCGTGAGGGGTTGTGAAAGATCATGGTAAAATGTCTTTACTCAGAGAAGTTCATCAATACTATACACTATTTCAACAATGGCCTGCTTGCATGGGTTCTGGATAATGGACAATGATCTTGCAATTTTCCAGTTTTTAATGGAGAAAAGCAGAGGTGTGAACTTCCTCTAGATCAAAGATAGAAATTTTATTTGTTCATCAGTCTTTTAGAGTTTTTGTTTGTTTATTTGATTAATATCTAAATCTTTCAAAGTTTATTTTTTCTTGTATTATTTTTGTTAAGAAGCAAATTGTTTATTTGGTTCTGTTTATTTCATTCTATATCTGTTTGTCCAATTCTTCTCACAATATTCTGAATCTCTGAATATGAAGTCTGGCTTCAACACCTGCCTTCTTTTTCTGAGCCTCCATTTTTTTTACCCCATTTCCTTTACAAATATTAAATTACACTGGTATCCATTATTAAGGAGAAATGTATTAATAAAGTCATCCATGTTAAGGCATTTTGGTATAGATGATTGTTGACTGTAAATAATTTTTTTTCTTCCAGAATTGCTTGAATTTTTAAATTGGCATGCTTAAGTCAAAACAATGAGTGAAATTGAGGATTACTGTCCATTTCACAGGGTTATTAATTGTTAGAATAATAATTGGAGAACATTACAGCAGCTTTTATATAACACTTTAGGAATTTGCAAAGCACTTTACATATTACTTCACTTGATTCTAACAACTATCCTGATGTGGATGCTATTGTTATCCAATTTTTAACAGTTGAGGAAACTGAGGCTGAGTGAGGGTAGAGGCCTTTTAAGTGTCAAAGAGAAGATAAATGTCTAAAAGAGGATTTGACTTAAAGAATTACTGATTATAAGCCTAACACTATATCCATTGTATCATCTCACTACCTCAGGGATGAAAACATAGTAAACATCATTAATTTGGTAGATAGATTATCTTCAGCTTAGTATCAAAGAGTCATGAAAGTAGGGTTAAGCTATCAGTAAAACCCTAAATTCTGAGTTTCAGGGCATATAGCATTACAATAGAAAAAATTTTTTAAAGTTTTATTTAGTCAAATAAAAAGATAAACTGAACTGGTTTTAGATTTTAATCAATTAATAAACATCCATTAAGTACCTATTGCATGCCAGGCACTGTATTAGGTGACAGATAGAAAGGCAAACATAAAAGAGTGTCTGTTCCTAAGGAGCCGGAATTCTAAGATAAAAAAAATGTTAAAAATCAAGTGACATAATGCCAAAAGTGTTTTGAAGTGCTAAGTAAATGCTACTTATTTTTATAATCATTATTATTATTATTATTATTATGCACAAATAAATATGAGGCTATCTTTTAGGAGGTATAGCCACTGGGGAGAAAATGAATCAATTACTGCCCTCATAGAATTTACTATGTAGTAGCAGGGAATTGTACATTTTTATCATTATAATAACAGCATTTATTTTGATAAATTATATATTCATATGTAAAACACACACACACACACACACATACATAAACACACACACACATACACATACACACACATATACAAAATGAGAAATAGCCACCACTCCTTCCTCTCACAAACCCAAATCCAGTAGTCCTTGTGTATAACTAATAATCATAATCTAGGAACAATATGGTTGTAACTTGGAATGAAATTCATTGGAGAAAACCATCTTCTACTTTTGGTTACTGCATTAACCCAATACAAATGCAGATGATTCATGTGAAACTGAATGTATTTTTTTTTCATGGCAGTATTTTGCTTCTCTTCCTTTCTTTGTTCCCTTTTCTTCCTTCTTAACCATGATTTAGTTATTCCCCTGAGAAAATGTAGCTAAATGAAAGTTAGGCTGTAAATAGAAATAAAAATATGCAAAAGCAAGAGTTTTCTGAATATAAGTAATTCTGCCTCTTTTATGCTAGAAATCTGAGTATATTGTAGATGAGGATGGGAATGCTTCTGTTTTGTTCCCTCCTATTTGTTTGAAAGATGAAGCAAGGCTTAAATTACCATCAAAACAGCCAGCACATGGCAGTCCTTGAAAGCTAATGTAAGAGTTCATTTTTGCATCTCTGATTACAAATAAGTTCTTTTTTTTTTGGTGTTGTTCATTTTGACCTGGTTCTCAAAAGTCATGATCTGAAAATACTGTACAAACCCTATGAGATTTCACCAAAGATTCATTAGTCAGAGTAAATTGTTTTTAAATTGAATAATGTTAAGAGCTAACTGTTAAGTTTATTTAATTCATTCATCACCCAGTGCATAAGGAAGTACAATGAGATGGTCAAGGAAGGAAAGAAATGTCACTTTAGTCTTTTATCATTCAAAAACTACTTATTAAAAGTTTATGATGTGCCAGGTCCCTTGCTAAGCACTGGAGATGAAGATGGAAATAATAAATAATAATAGCAAATAAAAAGTGGAAGCAACTCAATTGCTCCCCTTAAAAAAAAATCTCATTCTAATTGGTCAAAAAACATGTAAACAACCATATAGATGCAAGATATCTAGAGAATAAATGAAAAATAATCTAAAAGGGAAAAAAAATTGTAGTTTGAAAATGTGTGTGTGTGTGTGTGTGTGTGTGTGTGTGTGTGTTGGGGTAAAATGAAGAATGTGTGGCTGTGCAGGAAGTCTTCTCACAGAAGGTAGATCTGAGACTTTAAGAAGCCAAAACGAAAGGTCTAAGCATAGCAAGCATGGGAGTGTGTGTGTGTATGTGTGTATGTGTGTGTGTGTGTGTGTGTGTGTGTGTGTGTGTGTATATATATATATATATATATATATATATATATATATATAGCGCAGAAGTACAGAGTATGCAGATGGGCTTTCCCTTTTCTGAGGAAGCAAGCAAACCAGTGTAGTTGAGTTATAACATATATGAAGAAGAGTAAATTGTAAGAAGACTGAAAAGGTAGTGAATATCTAGGTTATGAAGAAATTTAAATTTGACCCTGTGTCTAATTGAAAGTCACTGGAGTTTATTAAGTGTCCAGATTCAGATGTCTGTGGAACATTTAGTTTAGATGTTCAAAGGCTTGTTTGTGAAGAGGAAATAGGGATTAGGAATGGATTTAGTCATATGCGAATCTTTAGCAGAGATGAAAATGGAACCCATGGAAGCTGATGAGATCACCCTACTTAAAAGAATATACTAAATCTAGAAGAAAGCATTGTTACTGAAATCCAAAAAGAGGAGCGTATCAGGAGAATAGATGATCAACAATATACATGTCTGAATTTCTGTAAACAACTAAAATATGGTCACTTAAGACTTATTCTCCTAATGTATAAAATGAGTTGGAGAAGGAAATGCTAAAGCCACTCTAATATCTTTACCAAGAAAACTTCAAAAAAGGGATCACATAGAGTCAGATATGACTGAAAAAGACTAAATCATAAGAAAAATTACAATTATTACTGCAATATTGAAGCAGCAGCAACTAAAGTTGTTTCTGTTTTCCTCTCCCTCTCTTTTTAATCCTTAACAGTCTGACTTCTGACTTTATCAATCCACTGAAATTGTTCTCTCTAAAGCTACCAATTATCTTTTAATTGCCAGACTCAATGATCTTTCCTCAATACTCATTCTTCTTGACTTTTCTAAAGCCTTTGACAATCTGGATCACTCTTGATGCTTTCTTCTTGTTAAAGTCTCCTGTCTGATCACATCTTCTCAATCTCTTTTTCTTCATGTAGACATTACTTCTATCTGTAGGTGTTGTGATACGGGAGCCACCTGTCAGTGGCTGCTGGAGGTCTAACCCAGACCTGTACAATGGATCTCTTCATATGAGAGGATGATGATGATACAAGGAGAGTGAGAGGCAGTTGAGTTCTCTTATCTCTCTCCTCTTCCCTCTTATCTCCAATGTATTATATTCCTAATCCACAAGGAATATCTGCGTTAGTAAATCCTGCTTTGCAACTCCTTCAAGAGTTATGATTCACAGTTGTGGAGGCTCTAGGAGAATTGACCTGCCCCTAACCCTAGGCATGGTCCTTAACACATAGGTATCCCCAGTATTTTATCTAGGCCTTATTCTCCTTCTATACTACTTCACTTGACTATTTCATTAGCTCCAGCAAGTTTAATTGTCATCTCCATGCTAATGATTCACAATCTACTTATCCTGCCTCAACCTTTTTTGTCGATTTCCAATTTTACATCTCCAATTGCTTTTCAGGTATGTCTAGTGGACATCTTAAACTCTAAATGTCCATTATCTTTCCACCTAAATTTTTCCCCCTTCTTGCCTTCCCTATTGTTGGGTAAACACCATTCTCCCTTTCTAGTGGCTTCTTCTTCACAATTTCTTAACTCTTCCCTACCCCTATATTCAAAGTCTGTCAATTTTATCTTTGTGATATCTCTTGAATATGTTTCATTCTCTCCTCTAATACTGATGTCACTGTGGTGCAGAACTTCATCACCTTTTTTCTGAGTGATTACAATAACCTTCTATTGGGTCTTCTTACCTTGACTCCCCTAAATCCATTTCATCCTTCATTAAACTACTAAAGTGATTTTCCTAAATCACAAAACTGACTGTGCTACTTTCTCTACTCAGGAAACTCCAGTGGTTATCTATTGATTCCAGCATCAAATACAAAATTCTCTGCTTGGCATTCAAAACCCATAACAACTTAGACCTCTTCTATGTTTCCACTCACAAACTCTTTGAGTTTGTTATACTAGCCTTCTGACTGTATTACAAACAAGATACCCCATGTTTTGGTTCCAGACACTTTCCTCTGGCTGTCTACAATGCCTGAAATGCTCCATCTCATCTTTATCTAGTGGTTTGCTTGAATTTCTTTAATTCCCAACTTTATTTCCCATCTGCAGAAAGCCTTCCCCAATGCTCCTTAATTCTAGTATCTTTAAAAAAAATTTTTAATTTTTTTTATTTTTTAATTTTTTAAAATTTATCATATATGTCTATATATGTATGTATATATCCATATAGCTATAGCTATAGAAATATATTTATCTTGTTTATACATATTTAGTTGTGAATTGTCTTCTCCATTATATTGTGAGGTCACTAAGAGTAAAGACCATCTTTTACCTCTTTTAGTATGCCCAGTGCTTAGCATAATACCTGACTTGAGAGACACTGACACAGGACTACCCAGCATGGCATATCTTCATCAAAGAAAGTGCTGTGCTCTATAAGCAAAGCAGATTTGAATTAGTTCAGAAAAATAGCAACAAAAAATGAGATGAACAAAGTTAGAGAATTCACCCCAAATGTTCATGCTGTGGCAGACCATTCTGAGCTTGTATTGATCTGATCAGCCACAGTCAGAAATACTAATTTGACTCTAAAATACTAATGTCATTTTGGTCCTCTTTGAGAATGAAACATGACAACAACCAACCACACAGTCATATAGTAGGTACTTTATAAATATTTATTTACTATTATTATTATTACTACTACTACCATCTAGGTGGCACAGTGAATAAAGAGAGAGTGCCAGCTTGAAATCAGGAAAAAACACATCTTTCTGAGTTCAAATCTGGCCTCAGACACTTATTAGTTATATGATCCCAGGCAAATCACTTCATCCTATTTGCCTTATATTTTTATCTGTAAAATGAACTGGAGAAGGAAATGGCAAAACACTCTTGTATCTATTCAGGAAAAGCCCAGGTGGGGTCACACAGAGTTGGGCACAACTGAAATAACTGAAACACAATAGCTATTACAGATGATGATTGATAGTGGTGGTGGTGATGGTGATGATAACTTCGGTACCTCAAAAATTTGTGATTTCATAACATGGGTACCTTCTCTACCTCTATCCTGAGCAACATTTAAAATCAGGACTTATTATCTGCCCTTAAGTCACAAATTCAAGGGCATTGTTCCGATGCCTAAGGTAATGAAGAATAGCAGAAAACAATACATTTAAAGGTAGTATGGTATCATGAGGAGAATACAGAACTTTCAGTCAGGAATTCTAAAGGTTCTTTTTCTAGCTCTCACACTTATTCTCTGTTTGATAATGAAAAATTCACTTGAATTCTCCAGATTTAAATTTCTTCATCTTTTGAATAATGGAGACATTTAAATTCCTTTCTAGTTCAAGAATCTATGATCCTATGCTACTCTCACCCCCTTTCTACCTTCACTTCCTTCTTTTCAGGAATTTATTATGAAAGATGGTATTTAAATATCACCATGGCTAAAAGTTCAATTTAATGTAAATAACTTGACAAGAAGCCTCTCTGAACATAAAATAATCCTAAAACAACTGATACACAGTTCATTTACAAGACCTTTGTGAAAAATATTTTAAACTTAATAAAGTTGAGAAGATCTTGTGCTAAGTTTACATGCTTTTTGAGTATTTAGGATTACCTTCATATCATGATGACTCATCAGTTGGAAGAATAATTGTAATAAATATGTATTACACTAATGAATATCAAATGAGATAAGTAATGTGCTTTGCAAACCTTATACTACAGTATAAATGCTTACTATTATTATTGATAAAGTGTTTTTAAATTTATGAAGTCCTTTTCATGGCATGCATCAGTTAAGTAATGCAAATATTGACAGGCTATTTCATATTTGAAGAAACTGATGCTCTATCATTAAGTGGCGAATCCAACATTTGTTTCCACTTCTTTATACTGAAGTCCAAAACTGAATCCACATAACATTTTGCAAGCTGATTATAAAGGCATAGATACAAAGATACATTGTAAGGATAGATACATAGATCTATAGATAGATGAGAGAAAGAGAGAGAGAGAGAGAGAGAGAGAGAGAGAGGCAGAAAGACAGATAAAGTGTCTATTAAATACTTTCTATGGCCAGACATTCTGCTAAGAGCAACAGGTACACACACAAAAATTAATTGCTATCATTAGGGAAATTGCATTCTAATGAAAGCAGACAAAAAATAAAGAGAAACTGGAAAGGGAAGTATGCTATATTTCTAGTAGTGTATAATGTGGGGATTAAGGTTAGAATGAAGATGACATTGTCATGGCTAGGAAGTAGGAGTAAAGGCTTAGTTCTGAGCCTGATGAGGTGAATATTTATCTATCAGAATACATAACAGCAGAAGTGATGAAGAAGAAGCTTTCTGCTGTTGATTTAATTAGGATTAGTTCAAAACTAAACTATCCCTTAAAAAGTTGCAGGACCTCAAATGTCCCTCTACTTATTGCAGAAACTGCAATTCTGTCTCCTATGGTTAGGGAAATGGCAAGAGAGAGAATACTTACATATTAAAAATGACTATAACTATCGCCACTGATCTTGTTTCTATATAGCTCTGCATAGCTGAAAAGATGAATGATATAGACATTAGTTATTGTTATCTATTTACATAGAAGGAAATGGACTCACTGTTATCTAAGAAGTATACATTTACTACCATTCATTGTCATTCTACCTTGTGCTATGGCATATACCAATGATATACTTAGGATACCTATGATAACCAATTTAAAGAAACACCTTAACTACAGTACATGATGTGTCATTCTTTAGGGAAAGCTGAGAATAATAATCCTGGTTAATGGTAAGTTTCTCTCTGTGTGTCTCTGTGTGTCTCTGGGTGTCTCTGTCTCTCTCTCTGTCTCTCTCTGTGTGTCTCTTTCTCTGTCTTCTGTCTCTTTCTCTCTGTCTCTGTCTCTCTCGCGCTCTTTTTCTCTCTGTCTCTTTTTCTCTCTGTCTCTCTCTCTCTCTCTGTCTCTCTCTCCTTCTTTCTTTCTCTGCCTCACCCCTCTGTCTGTCTGTCTATCTTTCTCTCTCTCTGTGTCTTTTTTTTTTTGTGTGTGTGTGTGTATGGATATCTGGGTATGTGTATGTGTGTGTATGTCTGGGTATCTCTGTGTGTGTATATATGTATGTATGTATTTGGGGCAGCTGGTAGGATGAAAGATCAGAATCAACCTCTAGAATTGGGATTTCAAATTTTAAACTGAATCTTGAAAGTTCAAAATCATTTCTGAATTGGCAAAAAATAGTTTCCTTTTTTTAAGAAAGATAACTCACTATGAAAGCTAAGAAAGCTTTTTGGATCTCAAATAGTTCTTACAAATGACACTTTGTTTAGTCAAATGTAAATGAATCAGACACATGTGGAATACATTTCCTTTAGCATCCACTTGAGTTTTAAAATTAAAAAGAAAAAGTGCTTAGAAAATGGCATTGTTTATTTTGTGGAAATCAAAATGTTTGAAAAACAATTTCAGATACTTGATAAATGCAAAACCCAGAAGGTTTTGCCCATCTCTCAGCAGTGAGTAGCAAAGAGGAGAATGTGATACTTAAATGAGTACTACAAAGGAAAAAGGGAATTTGTTTTCTTCTACATGCAAGGCTTCTAAGTAAGGCACTATTCTCCTGTGATCTCTTCTTCCAACCTTGTTATTTATTTAACCAAACTAAACAAGCTATTAAAACACTGAGCAGTGATAATGACCACTATGTTAAAAATCAATAGAATGAAAATTTTAAAAAATAAATTTCCCACAACTTTTTGAAGATTAAAATTTGTCAAACCAGGGTGGGCAGGAGATCCATGGAGAAAAGCCCTCCTCAGAAAACATCAGAAAGCTAGTTACAGAATAAATGACCAATAATTCAGATGGAAGGAAGTGGGATTTGGGAGGGGCCAGCACAAATCTGTCACCTGAGGCCTCTTCAGATTCTCTCTCTGATCCCAGAACTATTTCCAACACATTTCCTCTGCATATCTTTTGTATTTTTTACTGTTTTCACAGATCCACTTAATAATATTTTGTCTGTGTACAAATGGTTTTCTGTAGAAAATGTGATACTCTCCAAGGTTGAGGAACTTATTTCTACCATTGTATCTGAGGACCTATCAGAGTTCATACAACATAGAGAGAAGTTAAAAGCATACTAATAAAATGATTGATTTTATTTGTTCTATAATTGCCTTAGGACTTATATCTACACAAAGAAAATTAATGCACTTGAGTGTTTTATGTTAAGTGACTTCTAATATTTTAATAATAGAATAGCATCCACCTACACAAAAATTGACCACGTATTGGGGCATAAAAGTCTCACAATCAAATGCAGAAAGGCAGACATAGTAAATGCTTCCTTTTCAATAAAAATTATTTTCAATAAAGAAAAAAAATTTTCAATAAATTTCAAATTTCAATAAAGGACCAGGAAAGGATAGACTAAAACCAATAAGAAATTAAATATTCTAATTCTAAAGAACAAATGGGTCAAACAAAAAATTATAGAAATAATAATTTCATCCAAAAGAATGACAATAATGAAACAACATACCAAAGCCTATGGGATGCAGGCAAAGCAGTTCTTAGGGGAAATTTTATATCTCTGAACAGTTATATGAATAAAACAAAGAAGGAAGAGATCACTGAATGGGACACACAACTAAACAAGGTAGAAAAAGAACAAATTAAAAACCCTCAACTAATACCAAATGAGAAATTCTGAAAATTAAAGGAGACATTAATAAGATTGAAACTAAGAAAACTATAGAACTAATTAGTAAAACTAAAGGTTGGTTTTATGGAAAAACAAACAAAATAAATAAACTTTTGACTAATTTGATTAGAAAAAAAAGGAAAAAATATTACAGGCATCAAAAAAGAAAAGGGTAAACTTACCACAAATGAAAAAAGAAATTAAAGCAATAATTAGGACCTATTTTTCCCAACTGTATGCCAGCATGTTTAACAATCTAATTGAAATGGATATTTACAAAAATAAAAATTGTCTAGATTAACAGAAGAAGAAATAAATTACTTAGTCTCATTCTTGAAAAAAGAAATTGAACAAACCATCAATGAACTCCCTAAGAAAAAATCTCTATGGCTAGATGGATTTACAAGTGAATTCTACCAAATATTTAAAGAACAATTAATTCAAATACTAGGTAAACTATTTAGAAGAATAGGTAAAGGAGTCCTGTCAAATTCCTTTATAATAGTACTGAACCTTAAACCAGGAAGAGCTAAAACAGAGAAAGAAAATTACAGACCAATCTCCCTAATGAATATTGATGCAAAAATTTTGAATAAAATATTAGCAAACAAATTACAACAATTTATCAGCAGAATAATACACTATGTGGGAGTTACACCAGGAATGCATGGCTGGTTCAATATCAGGAAAACTATTGCCATAATTGACCATATCAATAACAAAACCAACAGAAATCATAAAAAAAAAGAACTTGGATAGCCTTCTTCAATATATTATCAGGGAAAATTGCTACAATATTCTAGGAAGAGAGGGGAAATAATAATTGAATGCATCCATCAATCACCCCTACAACTAAAATCTCAAGGAAAAAATATTGCAAGCAGCCAAACAAAAACAATTTAAATATCAATAAGCAACAATCAGGATTACCCAAGAGCTGTCAATTTATACATAAAAAATACCATATTCCAGAAAGCAAAGGAACTGGATTACAACTTAAAAATTAACTATCCAATGAGACTAAGTATCACCTTTCAGGGGAGATAATAGATCTTCAATGAAATAAACTGCTGTTTTTCCTCTTTCTTTTTAGTTTTTTTTTTTTTCCCTAGTACGTTTATTTATTTTTAATACACATTGCTTTATGAATCATGTTGGGAGAGTAAAATCAGAGCAAAAGGTAAAAACCATGGGGGAAATTAAAAAAAAAAAAAAAAGAAGTGAACATATCTTGTGTTTATTTACATTCAGTGTCCTTAGTTCTGGATGTAGATGGATGTAGATGGAATTTTCTGTCCAAAATCTATTGTAATTTTCTTTGGATCACTGAACTGTTATGGGCCAGAACTCTGGAATTGATGAGACAATGGTTATCTAATTTAGCATGGTGCTTAATAGTTCTCTAAGTTCAGTATGATTGATTTAATCTCACAACAAATAATGGTTTCCTAAGTGATATAATGATTGGTTTATACTCAGTGTAGAGCATATAAACTAGGAGACTCATCTAGGTTGATTCAGAGAGCTAGAGAAGACAAGCAGACTGGAGGCTGAAGCAAAGCCCTTGGACTGAGATTCATTGATCCCATCTCACACCACCTTGGTGGCAGGTTCTCTTCCTTAGTTTCTCCACTGAAACCAAGACTCCAGAAGGCCTTGAAGAAAGCCAACCAGGTCCCAAGAAAAAAGACAAGACTTTGAAAGAGATAATAAAGGATTTGGACTTTAACTCCTGGCTATTCTTGTGGTGATTACTGAACTGAAAGGAAGCCTGCTCTCAGAGACCTCCAGGAAACCCAAATAAAGAATGTTACATTTTGGCACCCAACGTGGGGCATCAAAATATAATATTCTCAGGTTCAGTTTTCTTGAAGTCTCTGCACCCCAAGGTGGTATGAGATGAAGCGAATAAATCTCTTTGAATCCAAGGGTTTGTGCTTCAGCCTCCAGCCACTACAAAGGTGGATGATGGAATTAATCAGTCTCAGCCTCTGAGAGCTTTTAGGTGCTTATCTTCTGTGGCTCTTAGTCCCTGTTTATATACTCCACACTGAATATAAATCAATCATTATATCTCTAGGAAACCATTATTTGTTGTAAGATTCAATCAATCATACTGAACCATGCTACACTAGATAACCATTGTCTCATCAGTTCTACTTAGTTAGTACTTTGTAAGCATCCTTGTTTCAAGTTCAGAGTTCTGGCCCATAACACTGAACCACTGAGAAAAACCAAGTCTTTCATAGTTGGTAATCACACATTCTTGCTGTTATTGTGTACAATTTATTCCTGGTTATCATTATCTTTTCCTATCATCTTATTCATTCTGAGAAGTATGAGGTGGTACTTCAGAGTAGTTTTGATTTGCATTTCTCTAATCAATAGTAATTAGAAAATTTTTTCATATAACTACAGATGGCTTTAATTTCTTCTAAAAATTGTCTGTTCATATCCTTTGCCCATTTATCAATTCAGGAAATTTCTATTTTTAATCATTTCTATTGAAAAACCCAGAACTAAACAGAAAATTTAATCTTCAAGCACAGGACTGAAAAGAAGAATAGAAAGGTAAACAGGAGGAAAATATATATATTGTTTAAAGGTTAAAATGATTACATCCCTAGATGAGAAAATGATATCTATAACTCTTGAGAATTGTATCGGTTATTGGGGCAGACAGAGGGAAGCATCACATGGATGGAAGGTGTGGTTGTGAATGAATGCTGATGTGATGATATCAAAGAAAAATATATTAAAGGGTGGGAAAAGGACTGTATTGGGAGAAGAAGAAAGGGGAGTTTTAATGGGACAACTTAGATCACATAAACAGGTACTAAAGAGCTACTACATTACATAGAAAGAAGGGTGTGAGCATTGAAGCTTGATCTCATCAGTTTTGGATCAAAGATAGAATGATTTGATTATTTGGATGGATACAGAAATTTATCTAACCCCAAAAAAAATGAGAAAAAGGAAGGGCTTGATAGAAGGAAGGACAGAAACACTAAGAAAAAAAGGTAAGAGATGAGGGGAGGAGTGACAGAAGATAAGATAGTGGTTGGGGTGGGTCAAAAAAAAAAAATCCTGAAACACTACTAAGGTCAGAGTAAAAAGAGAACAAAAGGCATATATAGGGAGAAAATAGGATGGAGGGAAAATACAAAGGTGATAATCATGATTGGAAATGTGAATGGGGTGAACTCTTCCATAAAATGAAAGCAACATTATGTTGTTTACAACAAACACATTTGATACAGAGAGATAAATACAAAGTAAAGGTATGAGGCTGGAATAAAATTTATTATGTTTAAGCAGAAGAAAAAAAAAAAGGAAGGGTTACAATTCTGATCTTAGATAAAGCAAAAGTAAAAATAGGTCTAATTAAAAGGCATAAGGAAGAAAAGCACATCTTGATGAAGGGTACCATAAATTATGAAGTAGTAACCATATTAAATGTGGCTGCACTAAGTGGTGCAATTTCCTAAGCCAGTTATAGGAAGAAATAGAGAGAAAAACTATATTAAAAAACGCTTCTCAAATAGATAATGTCAGAAATAAACAATTGGAAAAATATCAATTGCTCATGGGTAGGCCTAGCTAATATAATAAAAATGACAATTCTACCTAAATTGGTCTACTTGTTCAGTGCCATACCAATGAAACTGCCAAAAAAATTATTTTATACAGCTACAAAAAATAATAACAAACTTCATCTGGAAGAACAAAAGGTCAAGAATATCAAGAGAATTTATGAAAAAAAATATATATCCAAAGAATGGTAGGTTAGCAGCACCAGTTCTAAAACTATATTATCAAGCAGCAGTCATCAAAAGCATTTGGTGCTGGCTAAGAAATAGCATGGTAGATCAGTGGAATAGATTATATACACATAACACAACAATCAAGAGCTATAATAATCTGGTATTTGCTAAAAACCCAAACTCCAATTCCTGGGAATTTGTTATTTGATAAAAATTGCTGGGAAAACTGGAAAATAATATGTCAGAAACTCAACATAGAGCAACATTTTGCACCCTATACCAAAGGGAGATCAAAATAGCTACATGATTTGGACATAAGAAGTGATATCATAAGTAAATTAGGACAGCAAGGGATAATTTACCTATCACATCTTTGGAAAAGGGAGGGAGAAATTTATGAACAAAGAAAAATCATGAAAGGCAAAATGGACAACTTTGATTATATTAAATTAAAAATGTTTTGCACAAGCAAAACCAACAGAAACAAAATTAAAAGGCAAATATGAAACTAGGAAAAAATCTTTTCAGCCAGTATTTCTAGCAAAGGTTTTATTTCAAAAATTTGTATTAAATTTATAAGAATACAAATCCCCCATTGATAAATGGTCAAATAATATGAGCAGACAATTTTCAGATGATGAAATAAAGTCATTTTTAATTATATGAAAAAAATGCTCTAAATCACTATTGATGAGAGAAATGCAAATTAAAACAACTTTGAGGTACTACCTCATGTCTCTTAGATTGACTAAGATTACAGGAAAAGATAATGATAAATGTTGGAGGGGATGTGGGAAAACTGGGACACTAATGCATTGTTGGTGGAGGTATGAAATGATACAACCATTTGTATCAGTTTCTTCATCTGAAAAATGAAAAAGGTCTCTAAGGTTCTTTTTGGTTATGCAGCTTAAAGATTGTCCTTGTTCTTTAGTAATTTCATTCTTCCTTTGTGGCTTATTGACTGAAAGAAACAGAATAATTTCCTATTTGCATTGATAGGATTTTCCTAGAAGAGAATTCCCTGAACTGATAAAGGAACAATTCTGAGGAGGAAAAACAAGCATCAAAACAACTCCCCTCTTCTCCCCCCCGCCAAAAAAAAAAAAAAAAAAAAAAAAAAAAAAAAAAAAAAACTCTACAACAGGCTAACATTCTTGGAAAATAAAACAATATTTTGTATTTATAATAATTAACAGGTATATGGCATTTTAAAATTTTCAATGATCCTTCAACACAACAGCATTGTGAATTACTGAGGTTAGTTTTGAGAGGTTTTAATGACTTATCCAAGGTCAAGTGCCACAAATATTTCTATACAGGCAACAATAACAACAAAAATAGAGAATTCAGTCACACTAACTGAATTGAAACATAGTGTCCTACAGATAGTAAATATTTAATAAATGTTTGTTGACTGAGTAGCAAAAATAGTGTTTGATCTTAAAAAAAAAAAAAAAAAAAGTAATGTATTTTGTCCAGATTGTTTGCTTTTCCTGTACAAAGTAGTTAACTAGTATTCAAGTTTGAAAGTTAGCTGGATTAGAGAAACTACCATTCCCTGCTTGTGACACGTCTCTTCATTGTGAGTGTATCTATTTCCTCAATGTGCAGGAGGCATCTCTGACAAGCCAAAAATTCCTTCTTTGCTATTTTACAGCATGCACGTTAAAAAGAGTAATCTGAATTTACCTATCTATTTTAGTCAAAATCATTTTCTAGGCCTGAATTGACAGCCACTTTTCTCTCCATTTCTGTGTGTGTGTGTGTGTGTGTGTGTGTGTGTGTGTGTGTGTGTGTGTAAAACCAAAGGGGTTAATGAAGCACTGAGAGCTATGTTCTCTGCAAGGTTTTGTCTCTCATCTTTCCACATCAATAATGCACAACACTTGAAGAAGGAGAGCCAACATCTTTTTAGGAATATGCCAAAAATATCCGATCAGTCTGAAACGCTTTTTAGCAGCAGTACTGGCTTCTTCCAAAAACAGTACCAGTCTCGGGTTTTATGTGACTCCTTGAGAAAAAATGATGTTTGAAATGTCTGTCAGAAACACACCTACTCACAAATACAGAGAGAGTAAGAGGGAAAAAGAGGGAGGGGGGGGAGTGAAAAGAAGAGGAAAAGGGAGGGAAAGTGAAAAGAAGAGAAAGAAGGAGAAAGAGAGGGAGAGGGAGAAAGAAAGCTCTGTATATCAAAAATCCAAAGTACTAGGGGATGGTAGGAAAATGCAAACAGGTTAGTGAGAACAGGAAAGGGAAGAACAGAAGATTTCAATAGTTTAAACAATCACAAATTGAAGTTGCAAGTTCACATTTCCTCTGTCTTTGTGTCTGAAAATAGTAACTCTCTTCCAAGACTTGCAAACTTATATAAATGACAGATAGCTATTCTCCCCATGTCTTCAGCAAGGACTAACTGTGCTATACAGCAGACTTCATTAGAAGTTCTGTCAGCTTTTCTTCATTTAAATGAAATAGGAATTTATAGTTTTAGGAAAATGTAGATGAATTGCCCTGAGTCATATGACAATAGCTAGTAGTTTTATCTTGCTGCACTTTTAAACTTCACAATGGATTTATGCTGAAGATTAAGAAGATAATAGCTAATACCTCTCAATTTGGAAACTGTAAATATTGAAATCTAAAATGAGAGAGAAAAAAGTGGTTTTAAAAAATAAGAATATTTTACTTTAATATGAAATGCTATTATCTTCTTCCCTCCTGCTCAATCTAAGGAGTCTTTAAACATGCCTTCTACATAAGGCTTTCAATACAGTCCTGATGGAATATTATTTTTCTTTGAAGTCCTTGATAAGCTTCCTAAAGCACATCTCTGTGAATTACACTAAGTCATTATCTACTCTCCTATAACATATAGAAAGCTGCTAATGACAATTTAATTCAATGGATTGTTCATCATTGTCTCTGTGTAGCAGATAAAATTAAGCAATACAAATCTACCACATGTACATGGTATAGGCATAATAACTGTTAACTGTCTATAGTAGGGTTTGTTTAGTTGTTTAGGAGGTTGGGCTGGGTATGAAATCACAGCCATACCTTTGATCAATCCTCAGGTGCCTCAGTATTTTAATTTTTCATTAAATTTATGATCTTGGGGATGTGAGTATTTCTTTCATTCATACAGATCATTCATCTACCACTTTTGGCCCTGTGCAATCTTTTTTCATAACCTCTCCTAGATCCTCCATAGAGCATCTTTAATTCAATAGACTTCACTTCAACTTGATTCATAAATATTCATAAGGGTCTACTATAAACCAGGCACTGAGTTAGAGATAAGAAGAAAAAAAAAAAGCTTCTGTTCTTTGGGAACTTGTGTTCAAATGCACAGGTATAGGGCAGATTGAGCTTAACAGTAGTTCATATGAACTAAATATGGGAGGATCTCACATAAGAAAGAGAATCCCTAACTCATTCTAAATTCTCAAACAAAAGAATCATGTACCAACTATAGTGTAACCAAAGAGGAAATCAAAGGATAAGAATAAAAAACACTGTCCATGGTTAAAGAAATATATATATATTTTGAGAACTTAGAATTCTATTTAGAATTCTCTCACTAGTTAATTGCAATCCATATACCCATCAGGCACAGGTAGCAGAAATCCATATTGGTTTGTGCTTTAAGGTTTTTCTGTGAGGGTTTCTGTCTTATTCACTCATTAGTTCATTCACTTATCCTGAACCTACCATATTAAGCAAGAGGCAGTAGAAGCTGATTCTTCAAAGCTACAAGACAAAAAGGGACGCCAACTAAAATGTAACAGAAGATAAAATCAATGTAGACCTGGCTGGAAGAGAAAAGGTTGTAGTACCTAAAGGAAAGGAGCAGCTGGAGCCAGTCCTGAGTTTACTCACTGCAGATTCTCTAGCACACCTGGGACTGTGTTTTGAGAAGGCTGACAATTGCCCAGTTTTCTGGATCCATGCGACTGTAGAAGAGGGAAAAGACACAGAATAAGGAGGGAATTCAGAGAAAAGTAATTTAGAATATGAGAGAAAGCCTGAAAGATAGAAAACCTAAGGGGAAAAAAATTAAGTATAATTATAGGTTGTAAGCACAAAACTAATAAACAAAAAGGTTCATAGAAAGTGAAAAAAGGAAAAAATTAAAATCAAGATGATTATAAATATGAAATACATTCTTAAGAATGGAGATAGAGATTGATCTTGTGTTTTCATTAATTTAGAAAACTCTCAGATGAAGAAACTTTATCTACCAATGCAGGTCAGCACTATTTCTGAAATTTGGTGTTTGAGGGAGTTGCCTAGGACAGTAAGTGATTAAATGACTCGAACAGTAACTTAGTATAAATGAAAATGATTTGGAACTCCCTGGCCAAAAGTGAAATGTGTGGATTCCCAAAGATTATGGAAGAACAATGAGAGACTGCAGATTATTTTTGAAATCAAAATAATTTAAAACTTAGGTCAGAAATCAGAATTTTCAACCCAAAATTTAAAGATAGGAGAACAATAGAATTAGAAGCTACCATAGATATTCTCTCCAAAGATATCAGGATTCTGAAAGAGAAAGTGACAGAAATAAGAAAAACAGAAAAATTGTTGGAAGAAAAGCAAATGACAAAAAATGTTAAGAGAAAATATGAACTCATAAAAAAAGTGACTGAGTTTGAAGACAAGAGGAACAAATGTTATAAAAGGATCATAAGTTTTTCCTACGTAGATGGCAAATTTTAAAAAGGCTGAATACCACACCACAGGAAATTGTACAAAAAAAAAATTCAGAATTTTAGAATAGACAAAAAAAAAATACTGATTGTTAAAATTCACACTACATGTGAAACTCCAAGATATAGGGAATTTAATGTCAAAATTTTAATAATTAAAAAGAATTGCAAATAGGAGACATTTTCAAATAGGAAGGAATAGTAATTTGACAACTCAAAATTACTGTGTAATCATGAAAGATTGAAGAAGTGAATGGAAAAATATATTTTAAAAGCAAACTAACAAAATTAACAAAAAACAGACATTCAAGTTCAAATTGAAAACCACTCATAATCAGTTTAGAAGGATGTACATTAAATAAAAAAGTAGGTATTTCATGTACTTCTTAGCAGGGCAGGAGGGGGGAGATAGATTAGTTTTTGTTGGTAGTGTTCAGAAATTTTAGTTGAATCTGAATCTTCATGAACCCAATTGAGGTTTTTTTGATAAAGATAATCGAGTGATTTGCCATTTCCTTCTCCAACTCATTTTACAGATGAAGAAACTGAGGCAACTAGGATTAATTGACTTACCCAGAGTCACTGTCTATGACTTTTTGAACTCAGGATGATGAGTTTTCTTGCTCCTAGGGCCAGCACTCAATTTTAGTACTCTAACAGCCTAAATCAAGTAAAATATAATATAAATAGCAGAATTATCCTTTAAGAAAGAGACAGAGAGACAAAGAGACAGAGAGAATGACAAAGACAGATATTGGTGCTGAATAGAGTGATAAAAGCTAGAACAAAGGTTAATTATAATCATGAAGGGATAGTAAAGACCTATATTACTAAAAGTTTAAGGGAAAGCAAAATAAAAGCAAGAGGAAATAGAAGTATAGGAGGAGTATAATTTATATACTTTATGGACTAAGTTCTACTTTTCCTTCTAAGAGAATCAGAGAAACTTAATAACCTTTTTTTTAAAGAAAGGAAACAATTTATGATTTTTCTTAATTATTATTATTTATTTCTGAATTATTATTAATATTTCTGAATGCTGACTTTGTTCTTTCATAATTATTAGGAAAAAATGACCATTTCTCTCAAATATTTATGAGTTTTAACAATCTTCTTACAAATCTTTAGATATTAGAATATGCATCTTTTCTCGTTTAGGAAATCAGTACAGAGACCCTTCTATATAAGACAAACCTATCAAAATCCATGATGTTTTGAAAGTAACTGAGAATGACTTTGAGTTAACATCAGTAAAATCTTAAAAAATATATAAACCAGTCTGATATAATTAATCTGGATGTGAAGTCTTAAGTAAATATAAGGAAACTAAATGGTATCTTTCTCTTTTAGCTTTCTAGAGCTTAATATTTTTTTTTTTTATGATGTACCTTCTACCCATTCCAGTCAAAAAATCATTCTCCTTTTTAAAGATAAAAACTGCCTCAAATACCTTTCCTACCAGTGTGTCTTTTTGCCTAAAATGAGTTGATATTCTATATTCAGAAAGTCCCTCTTTTGATATAAATTCTTTATTAAACCATGTGCACTCGTTAACACATACACTTGACTAATTTACCTTATTGATTGCCTAATTATCACGTTGGAAAGCAGAAAACAAGGCACTGAAGGAACTGGCTACCTGGCAGGTACATGTTGATGAGAAAAGAGATGGAAATCAAGTACAGGGCAGTAATTTGTGTGTTTACTCTTTTATTCAATTAGTTGACAAACACTTCCTAAGAAACTATTTTGTATAGCTCACTCTTGAGTGCTGTGGAAATGCAAATTTAGATAAAATAATTCCTTTCTTCATGAAACAAACTAATGTGTGGATTAGATACTAGCAAAGATAGTCATGAGACATAATATTTACTGATAAATTCATTTACATGCCTTACTGATCATAGATATTTAATGGATATTTTGTGAATTGAATATTTTTAATAAAACCAAATACTATAGGATCAATGAGGGCTGATGGATTTATTAATAATTGAACTGGAGGAAAGTTTCTTAAAGTAGCATTTGGGAAAGGCAGAATCAAGATTATAGGAGAGTCAGTAAGATAAATTGAAAAAACTTCAAGAAAGGGTCAGGCTCATTGGAATGAAAGAGGTGTTCAGCCCAGCTTAGAAAGAGTTTGAAAAAGCCAGTGAGAGGGTCTGAATCTCAGCAAATTAACAGCTGAAATCCTGAGTCCTGACTCAGTAATGGAGTAAACCAGTAGGGTAGTCCCAAATTCTAGTCCATAAATCAAATTCTGGGAAACCAGGATATTTCCTACAGGGAGATAAAGCTATCCCCTGCAAATACAAGGGGCCCCTGTGATCACAGTCAAAGCTTAGAGCTGCAAAGAAAGCTTGGGGCAACACCACTTTACCCCAAAAGCAAAGCTTGGCCATAAAAGTTAAAAAAAAAGAGCAAATGCCAAAAGAAAAGAAAAGAAAATGAGCAACAAAGAGAAAAGAACTTTGACCACAGAAAGCTACTATGGTGACAGGGAAGACTAAAACACCAATTCAGATGAGAACAAAATATCAACAAAGGAAATCTCAAACAGTGATATGAATTGGTATCAAACCCAAAGAGGCTTCTTGGAAGTGCTCATAAAAGACTTTAAATATTTTTAATTAAAGCTTTTTTCTTTTCAAAACATATGCATGGATAATTTTTCAACATTGAATTCTTACAAAACCTTGTGTTCTGAATTTTCCTCACCTTCCCTCCACTCTCTCTCCTAGATGGCAAGTAATCCAATATATGTAAGATATGTTAAAATATATGTGGATAAGGCATTTAACTCACTACAAGATAAAATGGAAAAAGAAAGCAACTGCCTGAAAAACAGAATTTGCAAATTGGAAAAAGAAAATAACTCCTTAAAAAAAATTGGCAAAATGAAAAAAAAAAAAAAAACCTCTATAGAACAAAACAACTCATTTAAAAACTCAATTTGACAAATACAAAAAGAAATTTAAAAAGTAAATGAAAAAAATAATTCATTAAAAATCAGAACTGAACAAATGGAAATGAATAAATCAAGAAGACATCAAGAATCAATCAAGCAAAACCAAAAAGATGAAAAAATAGGAAAAAATGTTAAATGCCTACTTGGGAAAACAACAGACTTGGAAAATAGATCTAGGAGAGATAATCTAAGGATTATTGGTCTCCCTAAAAATCATGATGAAAAAAAAAAAAAGAGGCTAAACACTATTTTTCAGGAAATCATCAAAGAGAATTGCCCAGGTGTCATAGAATCTTAAAGCAAAATAGCCATTGAAAATATTCATCTATCACTTACTGAGAGTCCAAAATTAAAAATCCAAGGGATATCATGGCTAAATTCAAGAAATATCATACCAAGAAAAAAATTCTACAAGCAGCCAGGAAAAAAAATACCAACGAGCCACAAAAAGGATTACTCAGGATCTAGTAGTGTCCACATTAAAAGATGGAAGATCCTGGAATCTGATATTCTGAAAGGCAAAGGAGATTGCAATGCAGCCAAGAATTAACTACCCAGCTAAAGTAAAAATTTTCTTCCAGGGAAGAAGATGGGCATTCAATGAAACAGGTGAATTCCATTTATTTCTGATGAAAAAAAAAAAAAAAAAAAAAAAAAACAGAGAAAAACAACAACAACAAAAAAAAATTGACCTGCAAATATAGAACTCAAGAGAAGTGTAAAAATGTAAAAAAAAAAAAAAAACACAACTCTTGAGAACTGTATTTCTATTATGAGTATACATAAAGAGTACATGTATAATTTGATTTTACTGTTATAATATAATATAAAAAGGTAATAGAGGTGGAAAGGAGATTATACTAGAAAAAGGAGAAAGTGCAGGGAAAAAGAAAAAAATGTATATCTCACAAAGAGGCAAAAGAAATCTATTATATCTGAAGGAAAGGAGGAAGGGGAATGAACATTGTGTGATTCTTACTCTCAACAGATTTGGAATAAAGAAGAAATAATAGACATATTTGGTTTACAAAGAAACTTCTCCCAAATCACTGAGAAGTGGGAGGGGAAAAATGAAAAGGGAAGGGTTAGGCTAAATAGAAGGGAATACAGAAGTAGTAGGGGAAAGGTTTAAGAAAGGGGGAGGAACTCTAAAGAGGAGGGAGGGCTGAGTGTGGCAAGTGGTACTCATAAGTTTAATACTGGAGAAGAAGATAAGGGGGAAAGGAAAGGGAAAAGCATAATCTGGGGATAATGAGATGTCAGGAAATACACAATTACTCGTTTTAACTATAAATGTGAATGGGTGAGATCTCCCATAAAGTGGAGGTAGATAGCAGACTGGATTAAAAGCCAGAATCCTACTATATGCTGTGTACAAGAAACACATTTAAAACAGGGTGATACAGACAGAGTAAAGGTAAAAGGCTGGAGCAGAATCTACTATGCCTCAGTTGAAGTAAAAAAAAAGTAGGGGTAATCATCCTGATTTTAGATCATGAAAAAGCAAACATTGATCTAATTAAAAGAGATAAGGAAGGAAACTATAACTTGCTAAAAGGTATGATAAAAAATGAAGCAATATCAATACTAAACATATATGCACCAAGTGGTATAGAAGCTAAATTCCTAAAGGAGAAATTGAGAACTGCAAGAAGAAATAGACAGCAAAACTATAATAGTGGGAGATCTCAACCTTGCACTCTCAGAACTAAATAAATCAAACTACAAAATAAATAAGAAAGAAGTTAAAGAGCTAAATAGAACACTAGAAAAGTTAGGTATGATAGATCTTTGGAGAAAACTTAATGGAGACAGAAAGGAGTACACTTTCTTCTCAGCAGTTCATAGACCCTATACAAAAATTGATCATATATTAGGACATAAAGACCTTAAATTCAAATGTAGAAAGGCAGAAATAGTAAATGCATCCTTTCTGGACCATGATGCAAAAAAACTACATTTAATAAAAAGCCAGGGGAAAATAAATCAAAAAGTAATTGGATAATTTCACTCAAGAGAATGACAATAATGAGACAACATACTAAAATTTGTGGGATGCAGCCAAAGCAGTAATAAGGGGAAATTTCATATCTTTAGAGACTTATTGTAAAAAAAAAATAAATAAATAAACAAAGAGAAGATCAGTGAATCAGGCTTACATCTAGAAAAGCTAGAAAACAAAACAAATTAAAAACCCCCAATCAAACACTAAACTTGAAATTCTAAAGATAGAGATGAATAAAATTGAAAGTTAAAAAAAAAACTATTGAATTAATAAATAAAACTAAAAGTTGGTTTTATTTTTAAAAAATAACAAAATGTATAAACCATTGATAAATTTGATTAGAAAAAGGAAAGAGGAAAACCAAATTGTTAGTCTTAAAAATGAAAAGGGAGAACTTTTCACAAATGAAGAGGAAATTAGAGCAATAATTAGGAATTACTTTCCCCACTTATGCCAATAAATTTGATAACCTAACTGAAATGGATGAACACTTTTTTTAAATTTTTTTTTAATTTAATTTTATTTAATAATAACTTTGTATTGACAGAATCCATGCCAGGATAATTTTTACACAACATTATCCCTTGCAATCACTTATGTTTCGTTTTTTCCCCTCCCTCCCTCCTCCCCCCCCCAAGATGGCAAGCAGTCCTATATATGTTAAATATGTCGCAGTATATCCTAGATACAATACATATTTGCAGAACCGAACAGTTCTCCCACTGCACAGGGAGAATTGGATTCAGAAGGTAAAAATAACTCGGGAAGAAAATCAAAAATGCAAATAGTTCACATTCATTTTCCAGTATTCCTTCTTTGGGTGTAGCTGTTTCTGTCCAATGGATGAACACTTTTAAAAATACAGGTTGCCTAGATTAACAGAGGAAAAAATAATTGCTTAAACAATCCCATTTTAGAAAAAAAAATAGAACAAGCTATTAATCAACCCCCCAAGAAAAAATCCCCAGGACCAGATAGATTTACATGTGATTTCACATATTTAAACATATTTAAAAATTAAATTTTTATTTTTAATATTTAAAGAACAATTTATTCTAATGCTATATAAATTATTTGAAAAAATAGGGAATGAAAGAATCCTACAAATTCCTTTTATGACACAAATGTGATACTGATATGTAAACCAGGTAGATTGAAAACAGAGAAAGAAAATTATAGACCAATCTCCCTAATGAATATTTATGCAAATATCTTAAATAAAATGTTAGCAAAAAGCTAACAGAAAATCATCCCCAGGATAATACCCCATGACCAAGTAGGATTTATACCAGGAATGCAGGGTTGGTTCAATATTAGGAAAACTATTAGCATAATTGACCATATCAATAACTAAATTAACAAAAACCATAAGCTCATCTTAAGAGATGTAGAACAAGCATTTGATAAAATTCAACAACCATTCCTACTTAAAAAACAGTACAGAGTATAAGAATAAATAGACTTTTCCTTAAAATAATCAGTTGCATCTAATTAAGATCATCAGTAATCATCATATGTAATGGAGATAAACTGAAACCATTCCCAATCAGATCAGGAGTGAAACAAGGCAGCCCAATATCCCCATTATTATTCAATGTTGCATTAGAAATGCTAGCTTTGGCAATAAGAGATGAAAAAGAGATCAAAGGAATTAGACTAGGTAATGAGGAAACCAAATTGTCACTTTTTGCAGATGATATGGTGGTATACTTAAAAGAATCCCATAGATTCTACTAAAAAGCTGTTAGAAATAATCTACAACTTTAGCAAATTTGCAGGATACACAATAAATCCACATAAATCATCAGCATTTTTATGCATCACTAACAAAATCCAACAGCAAGAGATACAAAGAAAAAGTCCATTTAAAATAACTACTAATAGTATAAAATATTTAGGAATTTATCTGCCAAGGGAAACTCAGGAACTATATGAGCAAAACTACAAAACACTTTCTACACAAATAACGTAAAGAAAAATATTAAGTGCTCTTAGATAGGTCAAGTGAATATAATAAAGATGACAATACTACCTAAAATAATCTATTTAGTGATATGCCAATCAGACAGCCAAGAAACTATTTTAAAGAATTAGTAAAAAATAGCAACAAAAATCATCTGAAAGAACAAAAGGTTAAGAATTTCAAGAGAAGTAATGGAAAAAACAATCACATGAAAAATAATCACATGCTGGGAAAATTGGAAATTAGTATGGCAGATACTAGGCATTGACCCACACTTTTGATTATATTAAGTTCATAAAACTGTACAGACCCTTTGATAGAGCAATGTTACTACTGGGCTTATATCCCAAAGAGATCTTAAAGAAGGAAAGGGACCCACATGTGCAAAAATGTTTGTGTAAGCCCTTTTTGTAGTAGCTAGAAACTGGAAATTAAATGGATGCCCATCATTTGAATCAATTATGGTATGTGAATATGGAATATAATTGTTCTGTAAGAAATGATCAGCAGGATGATTTCAGAGAAGCTGGAGAGACTTACATGAACTGATGCTAAGTGAAATGAGCAGCATTAGTAGTTTTGCTCATATAGTTTCTGAGTTTCCCTTGGCAGATAGATTCCTAAATATTTCAACAACAATACTATATGATGATCAAATCTGATGGAAGTGGCTCTCTTGAACAATGAGATGATCCAAATCAGTCCCAATTGTTAAGTAATGAAGAAAATTAGATACACCCAGTGAAAGAACTATGGGAAATGAGTGTTAACCACAACATAGCATTTACACTTTGATATTGTCAGGTTGCATTTTTATTTTCCTTCTCAGTTATTTTTATATTCTTTCTAAATCAGATTTTTCAATATTGCCTAAAAAACATTAAATATATCTAAGTAAAAGACTTGCCAAAAAATAGGCAATGAAGAAATAAAACTATCTTTTTGCAGATGATATAATGATATACTTCTTATAGAATCCTAGAAAATCATTCAAAAACCTACTTGAAACAATGAACAATTTTAGCAAAGTCACAGGAAAATAATTCTTCACATCAAATTTTTGAATAGCAAAGTCAACAAAAAGTCAGTGTGAAACATTTTTCCACCTTAAAACAATTTAAAACATCAACAAGAAGTATATGACACAGGACTAGAGACTAACTCAGGGTATATGAGACAGCAAAAAGCAGCCAAAGGCTTTGGAAGTGGCTGCAACAGGAGCAGCAGGCACTTCAGAAGATCTCAGCCCAGAGATGGTAATGAGCTCAGAAAACTGGTTACAGAAAGACATAAGGAACATTTTTTTTTTTGAGGCTGGATGAATCTGAAGCCAGTTCTCAATTTTATTGCCCATATGCAAGTACCGGTCACAGTTTTCTGGTGGAGAGGAGTGCTTGTTTTACAAGGAAATAGGGGATCTGATCACTGTTGTAAGGCAGAAAGAAGCATTGGTGTTTGAGGTTGCAGAAGAGCAGGGGACTAGGCAATACTTCTAGGGCCAGAAGGAGGACTACGACTTGCAACCGCAAAAGGCCAAGTAAATCTCAGAGCACAAATTAGGGGAACAGTAGCTACCCAAATCAACACCAGCTTTAAATCAAAACTTGCAGATACCCAGAACTAGATCTGAAAACAGCAGTATGTTTCGGGTAGTGTCTCAACTATTAACTCAAAGTCAAGAAATAGGTTTGGAAAATGAGCAAAAATAAACAAAACAAAACAAAAAAAAAAACCTTAACCAAAAAGGCTACTGTAGTGTTAAGGAAGACCAAGACATAAACTCAGAAGACAAAAAAAATGAAAATAGACATAGACAAAACCTTAAACACAAATTCTAATTGGACACAAGTCCAACAAAAATTTCCAGAAGACCCTTCAAAATCTACAATGAAATAAGGGGAGAGGGAATAGAATAAAGTGAAGTATAAAATGATGTGTAGATTTATTGCACTAGAACAAAATGTGTAGATTAATGGTCAAGGAATAAAGCATAATGTGGAGTACAGAAAGGTGGAGTGTTCTATCAGTGGCACAAAATATGTAGATTAATGGAAAAAGCATAAAGGGAGAGAAAAGGGTAGCATAGGATAAAGTGGGATTCGGAAGGATATTTAGATTAATGGGGATGGGATAAAAAGGGAAGGAAAGGATGGAGAGATAAGATAAGGGAGGATTCATAGGTAGGAGAGGTTAAATAATAGCAATGGAGTAGAATTAAAATAGAATAGTTATTGGGCATAGAAAATAAGAGATATACATAAATGCTACAACAAGGATCACTAATAGAATTTGTTAGGAATAAAAAACAGTAGGGCTAGTAATCATTGACCTCAGACAAAGTCAAAGATTAAGTCCAAACAGAAATCTCCATCATATGTCAGCTATATCAATATTGTTTTAGAGGCATGCTTATATGTGTATAAATGAGCATGTATATGTGCGTATATATGCATGTAGGTATATGTATATGTAGGGGAGGTATATTCATATGTATAATTAGTATAATATTGCTTATCTTATCAGTGGATGGTGAAGGGGAGGGAGGGCAAAAGAGAATTTGGAATGCAAGATTTAAAAAAATAATTAAATTTATTTTTAAGTAGTAGCATTTGCATTAGTCTTAAAATGGTAAACAAGAGTTTATCAGGCAAAAATGGAAATGCTACTTAAGCAGAAGGTAGTAATAAAAACAACAAAAAACTAGAAAAGAGAAATATGTTTTCATAAAATCATGTGGGCAGACAAAATTTGTAAATATAATACTTTTGCTAGAATTGATCTTTCCCCAGCAGCAAGTAGTCCTCTGAGAAGGTCAAACCCTTCTGAATACCAAAGGCAAAGCTAAAGATTATTAAGCAAGACTAAGAAAGTAAAAGAAACATTAGCCTGAATTTTCACTTTATCTTTTTGGGGGCAAAGCACAAAAGACAATAAATAGTGGGTAGAGAGCCAGTCCCCTTGCTGGGAAGATCTAGGTCAAGCAAGAGAGAAAAAGATTTTCATTCAAGTTTAATCTCTGACATTTTTTGACTGTGTATTCTAAGAAAGTCATTTAACTTTAGAGTGTCCTGAACTTCCAAAGTGCTAAATTGCAGTGCATGTGGAAAGTACACAGTTTTTCCTGGAAGGAGTTACTTAACCAAATGGAATCATAGATCTAGAAGGAAAAAAAAATTCCTGCGTTGTGATAAGACCAGTACTTTCTCTGATATCTCTGATTCAGCTTCCTATCCTTTAACATATTTGACGGCAGATTCTCTGACACAACTTCCTAGTTTGGTGAAATAAAAGATCCCAGGTCAGATACCTGGAGCCTCTCAGACTTGGTGGGTGCTAAGACCACAGGAGCTCCCATACCCTTATGGAGTACTGACAACAGAATTTCTGAATGGAGTTATGGGAAGTTGCAGCCAAAGAAACAATGCTATATTCTTGATGTATATGCTATTTGTCTTTAGAAGTCTCCTTAGTTCATGACGAATAAATGTATCATTTAATTCCAACACTGAACCTAAATTAAGAGAGTTCAGGTTAGAGAGTTTACAACATTGTTTGAATTCAACATTTTCAATATTTATTTATTTTAACTATGTAGATTTGCTCCTATATAGACAATAAGTAGAACCCTGGGCTTGGCATCAGGAAGACTCATCTTGTGAGTTCAAATTCAGCCTCAGACTTGTTTATTATGTAATCCTGGGTAAATAACAATGCTTTTTGACTCAATTTTTCCATATGTAGAATGAGATAGAAAAGAAATGATTAACTACTCCAGTATCTTCACCAAAAAAAATGCCAAATGGGATCACAAATTGTTAAACATGAATGAAATGACTCATGTTATAACAATAATAAGGCTTTCTAGAGGAAGCACTCAGTACAAAACCCTGAAATTGTATTTATATGTTACTCCTGTCCCCAAAACTATTAATATAGGACTCTCTCCTCCCTACATCAGAGATAGAGTTGTGAAAGGGAAAATACTCTAACCTTCTCAAGTTGTTCTTTAAAGTTCTTTGGAACTCATAAAGTTTTAAGTCTTCTTTGAGCCTTTGTTTCCTTGGTTTCCAGCTTTGAGAGAAAAAATAAAAGAGGTCAAACCCAATTCAGTTTGCTGAAGGAAAAGACTCTGAGAAGAAATGAAAAGAGTTGGATGTTGGAATCTTTACAAACTGTTAAGTCATTAGATTTGATAGAGACAATAATTATCTAATTTAGCATGGTTCAGTATCCTTGATCTAATCTTACAAGAAGCTTTGGGCCAGAACCTGAAACAAGGTACTAAGTAGAACTAATTGATACAATGCTTGTGTTTACACCTTTACTCATTGGAGTTCACAAGTATGGGAGATTCACAAAGTAAACTTTGTAACTTTGTAGAATTCACACCCCCCCCTTGAAGCTCTTAGGGCCAGAGAGCACTCTGGGAGAAAACCCATAATCCCATTCTCTCAGAAGAGTCATATATAAGCCCAGTCGAGAGAATTCAACGAAATTAACATGGAGAGTGGAGCTGAATTGGAAGCTAAAGAAAGCAGAGGCAGAAGCAAAGGACAAAGCTGCAAGAGTTCTTGGAACCAAGCAGAGAGATAGGCCCCTAAGCTAACCGGGCTATATTGGAGACAATAAAAGATCTGAATTTTTATCACCTGGCTGCATTTGGGGTAATTATTGATCCGAATACTAAGGCTGCCTCCAGAAAACCTCCCTGAGAAACCTGCTTTCTCCCAGAGAGAACCATCTATATATTATATTTAAAAGAAGAAAATCACCACAGTTGGAAGTCTTCATAATTTCCCTATATCTAGTTTGTTGCTCTAGAGAATTTGGGGGATTTTCTCTTGCATAAGATACAAGATGCTATCTTTCTTCATTGAACTAATTTATCTTAATCCTTCACACTATATTTTATTCACACTATATTGTTTGATATATGTTCACCTATGTATACTTCTGATTTCTTTTTTGCTATGATTTACACATATTAATTTCTTTACTATTTGCTATGCATGTTCACTATAGAACTGGTATGAGGTAGGAAAGAAGGCAAGCCTTGAATTTTGATTTTGAAGTCACTCTCCTCACCCAAAAATCAACAAGGCAATCAGAAGTTGTATGGAATCTGATAATATCTCCTAGACAAACAATATTTAAAGGAATAGAGAATCATAATTTCAATCCAGTTATGCCTCTCTCTTTCAGTAGAGCAGAGAAGTGGTCTTTTACCCCAATGTCCATATATATATATATATTCCTAAAATTCAACAGCTGAAAAGAGTCATAAATTGTTAGTTTGATTGAATTTAATCCAATTCAGTCAAAATTACCAGTTTATTTGATCTCAGGAGGTTGAATATCTGAATACATTTGAGCAATCACTCTAAGATATTACAAATAAGGTTGTTACTAGATTAATGTGAAAAATGTATTGTAGAAAAGGTATTGTATTTATTGCATCCAATGGCATTTTGATGCACTTCAGATATCCAGGTAGTTAATATAATGATGACAACACATATTTAGTTCACACTTTAAGATTTACAAAGTATTTTCCTTCTAATAACCTTGTGAGGTCAGCAATACAAATATTATTGTTCCCATTTTACAAATAAGGAAGCTAAGGTTCTGAAAAATACAGCAATATTGTACATTACACAGCTAGTGTGATCTGACATGGAATTTGTTTCTTCCAATGGTATAAAACATATCATACAACTCCCTAGGCAAGTAATCTCCAGTGGTTCCCTATTACTTTTAAAATCAAATACAAAATACAAATACAAAACTCTACCCATTATGTTATACTGCCCATTGATTGATGCAATACATTTCTTTTTGTTTTTTTTTTTTTATTTTTTTCTTTTGTTTTGGTTTTTTGCTGAGGCAATTGGGACTAAGTGACTTGCCCAATGTCACACAGCTAGGAAGTGTTAAGTGTCTGAGAGCAGATTTGAACTCAGGTCCTCCTGACTTCGGGGCTGGTGTTCTATACACTGCACCACCTAGCCCCAATACATTTCATTTAATGTGTCTTGTACTAGATCCTTGCTCACTTTTTTTTTCAGATGTTCATTGAGCAGATATGTTAAGATGAGATATCTGCAAAATATATTTATTCATTCAGGCTATTATATGAAGTTTCAAGGTAGGAAGAATTATTTTTCACTTATTAACAGCTACCTAAATGACTGTTTACAAAACAAAACTACTGAGTTCTTAGATACTATATTTGCTACATACAAGTTAATAGATTCATTTATATTGTTAAGAGTAGAAATTTATTGACATTTGATCTTCATCCATAAGAAAGTTGGAAATTTTAAGGGACAGATTTAAAGAAGGAAGGCATTCCAGGAAAGGGAAACAATATGTGCTAGAGCTGTTTGCACAGTAAAATGAGACATGGAAAGTTATGTGTATAGAAATTTGACTGAATCATAAACTGTGTGAAAAGAAATAATGACTAGGTAGAGAAATAGAGATTGAGCTCAGTTGTAAATGGCTTTAAATGTCAAAACAGAGGAGTTTTTGTATTTGATTTTAAAAGTAATAGGGAACCACTGGAGATTACTTGCCTAGGGAGTTGTATGATATGTTTTATACCATTGGAAGAGTATTTTGATAGAGAATATATTGGAGAGGCAAAGACATTTGAGACAGAGTCCAATTGGGAAATTATTATAATGATATACATAAGATATGGTGAGATTCAGTGAGACTCAGAGAGAAGGCTATAGGAACTGAGTGTGGAGCACAACATAACACCTTCACTTTTTCTGTTGATGTTTTCTTGAATTTTGTTTTCTTTCTTAGTTTTTTTTTCCTTCTTTACCCAATTTTTCTTGTGCAGAAAGATAACTATAACTATGTATATATAGATATTGGATTTAACATGTATTTTGTTAAATACATTTTGTTAAATCCAATATCTATATATACATAGTTATAGTTATCTAACATGTATTAGACTATCTGCCATCTAGGGGAGGGCGTATGAGGAAGAAGGGAAAAATTTGGGACAGAAAATTTTGCAAGGGTCAATGCTGAAAAATTACCCAAGCATATGTTTTATAAATAAAAAGCTTTAATAAAATTAAAAAATAAAAAACGACATAGTGAGAGTCTGAAATACTTCAAAGTGGTAGACATGATTGTTGAAAGGAAGGTCCATATGCAGAAGATACTGTGGAAATAGAATCATCATGATTAAGCTATTCAATATAAACTGGTGAAGGAGAGGAAAGAATATAGGAAGACTTCAAGGTTTAAGATATGACTATATAGAAGGATAGGATTACCATGAGCAGAAATGGGAACACAAAATGAAAATGGGACAAATACTGGGAAAATACAATGTTTATTTTCCCCCATCCTCAAAATTTAAAGAATTAATCCTGAAAGAGCTTCAAAAATATTGGACTCAGAGTCAGAGATATGGATTCTAATACTGATTCTATAATTAACAAGCTGTGAATAAGATAGAGAAAGAGTAATACATTTTACCTCTTTGGAGGTTTCCTTATCTCTAAAATGAAGGTATAAGATTATATAATTTTGGGGGTACTTTCTAATTCTGAAAATTTTATTACTCTTAAAAATAACATAAAATCTCATTTTTCTTTTTAGTTTTTAAAATTTATTTTATTAATTTCCAATTACATATAGAAACATTAATTTTTAATTTTTTTTTTAAATTTCCAAATTCTCTCTCTCTCCCTTCAGCTCACAGGGTCCTCAAACTTTTTAAATAGGGGGCCAGTTCACTGTCCCTCAGACTGTTGGAGGACCAGACTATAGTAAAAACAAAAACTTTGTTTTGTGGGCCTTTAAATAAAGAAACTTCATAGCCCTGGTGAGGGGGATAAACATCTTCAGCTGCCATATCTGGTCCTTGCATAGTTTGAGGACCCCTCTAGCCTCATTGAGAAGGTAAGCAATTTGTTATCAATTATACATGTGAAGTCGATGAAAAAAAAATCTAATATTTTTAAAATATAGGTTAAGTTTAAATATAAGGCAGAATCTTTTCCCCCAGGACAGGCAGTATATAGGAATCTTCAACAATCTTGAGTACCCTCTGAAATTCTTGGAGAAAAAGTATGAGTCATTTCTTTATAGTCCCATAATCTCCAGGTACAAACTGAATCACTATTGCATCATGATGCTTTATCCTCTTTTCTTTAATTATTCCCATCATTGCCTTGCCCTTATAAAGCTTCCCTTCTCAGATTTGCAGGTTTATGCATCTGATACTTGAGATATAGGACTGAATTCTTAGTTTTTATTCATTCATGGCAACTGGTTTGACTGTACTTTGTAAAAATAGATGTCTTAGGAGTATTATGGACATGTACTGACAAATCTTGTACTTTAGTTACAGCTAGGTCCCGATTAATGTGAATAATGAATTTCTTGAAGTATTCTTATTTATTTGAATTTTCACTATTCCAAGTTATAATTATGTAAAATGTGGCAATTGGTTCTAGTCCAATGGAAATATGCAGTATAAATATTGGAACAAAATGAGATAATCTTAGTTCATTCAATAGCTAACAAGAGGAGATTTATTTAGCTATAACAGGAGGAAGATACTCAACAAAGATAGATATAGGAAACCTCTTGAGTTGGTTCAGCTGAGAAAAGTTCCCCTTGGCTCCACCAATTTAGCTTCTGGGAACCTCTGCAACTCCTTGTATGTGCTATGCATTTTGATAGTGAGGAAGTGATTTCCATAGTCTCAGGTCTGAATCAATTGAGTTTTGAAGAATGTTACAATTTTTTAAAGAAAAAAATCTACTTTGACTTACAAAGGAGAGAGGTTAGGATATTGCTAATCATATGTCGTAGTTCTGGGAACATAAATTTAATTTCTTGAACAAAACTTTAAGCAAAGTATTCAAATCTATATTTGTAGAAGAAATAAAACCTGGCAGAAAAAACAATAGTCTATAAGGAATGTAATAAGTGAGGCACTAGATTTCATCTGTGTTTTGTATCTCATTGGTAGATGATTTTGAAGATATTATTAAACATCTCCTTTGTGTCTGGATGGTTTTTCTAAAGGGTTCATTGTAAAGGTTATTATTATCCCTTGTAGTCACTATTATTACATTTGTGCTGATACTGTAACTAGGCTATTTACCTCTAAGCAATGTGTTTTCAGTCCAGTAGGAGAAATTAACATATATATAAATGGTCCTGATGGCCCACTTTCCAAACATAAAAGTACAAAAAAGATCTATTACCTGAAAGCAAACAGTCATCTGTCCTAATCTTCACACACACAGATATTCATTTAAAATCTGAATATTTTGCATGCATGTTCAAAGAAATGGCTTATTGCATTTCCAACAGAAAGTGGAACAAATTGTTCATTGAAGATATAAAAAGTCATTTAGGACTTCATTTTTGCACATTTGAAATGAAAGACAACCTCAGAATTCCTATACAGAATATCTGCTGACTCCAAATGAAGCTTCAGGAGAAGTAAGTATCACACATTGCAAATGTGCACTATAAATGATTTCTCTAGGAAACTAAATGTATTGGAGTAAATGACCTCAATTGGATTTCTACCAGTCCTTCAGTATTGATTGCTTGTACATTCAGATTGCTAGAGAACTGATGAAACAGCATAGATTGAAAAATCCAGAAACAGAATGAATGGGAGCATGAGAGAAGCCACTGTCTATAAGAATGATCTGTGATCTGCAAATGGAAGAACCTGCTCAGAAGATATATAGGGAAAGCTATATGTTCTTCAACAAACTCATAGAAATATCCTGAATGTTCATTTCAGCAATTCAATTAAATGAACATTTATTAAATATCAATTGTGAATAGAAAGCTTCTGGTTAGATACTGAGGAAAGTACAAAGATGAACAAGTAGCTTCTCCGTTCCAGAAAGTTAAAAATCAAATAGAGAATAGGAGACTGCTAAACATCTCTATATTAAAAGCTTATTCGGGAAGTTAGAATGAGTTATTTTTCATCATTGTACTTGCTATTTATTTCACAAAGCACACATTGGCAAAATGCAGATATTCACTTTCCAAAACTTATAGTTTTTTACTTTCTCAGTCTGAAAAAGCACACACACACACACACACACACACACACACACACACACACAGACTCTGTGTGTGTGTGTGTGTGTGTGTGTGTGTGTGTGTGTGTGTGTATCAGATATCAGAGGTAGAATACCGACCAAAATTTCTTGTTCTAAATATGGAGAGTATACTGCAATTTATACAATAAATTATTACTATCTCTGATACTCCCAACCCTATGTCATTTCCTGGATCTGGGACTCATTTTATTTATCTGAAGAAAAAAAAAAAAAAAACAGTGGAACATCAGCAAAACAATATTACTTTTTAAAAGATGGATAGATCCTTCAGTGAAAAAATTGGGAGCAATTCAAGAGTAGCCTAATTTTCCAAAAGTATTCTAATGAATTAACTTCTTTCTATTAACTTTTGGGTGCAGTTAACTGTTCACCTACAATGTTCCTCAGCATTCTTTAGATTCAATGGCCCAAAGTGAAAAATGGATGTTGTTATTAGGCAGTTGATGATATAATGTTTTCCATGGGGTAGAGGTTAAAACATATATTCTAGAGAAAGTGGGATTTCTACCCCTGAATATGTAAACTGAATTCTACATCAAATAAGATAAATGAGCATAGCATCAAGGCAACTTTACTATTTAAATAAGCAAGTACTCCTCTATAGAGGAGAATTGTATAGTTTAAGTAATACTTGGATGGCAAATTGAAAGTACAATTTAATCTATTTTTTTAAAAGGTCTCATAGAGGAAGTAAGCCTTACAAGGTAGTTATTCAATTTTATGGAAAAGGGAATCAAATTCCATTTGGGAATAGAGATTCAGATTCAGGGCATTAATGATAGGAGGAAGAAAATAAATATTGGTTAAGCAGTATTCTGTATACAATAGATACTCCAATGTTTTACTGCTTCTTAAGTTTTAACACTCACTAAAATATCAACCCCAAATTTGCAAATATTGTTTTTTTTTTTCCTGTTAAATCCCCTGCTTGTGCCTTCAACTTAATATTTTGGACATTTAACTTGTGGATTTCATCTTTCCTTATTTTTTCTATTCTTCCTAATGGCAAAGCATTTGTGCCAGTACAAAGAAGTTTAAAATTCCCAACTCATCTTTGATTCTGGATTCTTTCTCATTCTCTATACCAATTCAATTATGAGAATTTGCTGCTTCTAACTCTAGACAGTATTTGATGGGTGAATGGATGTTTGTTTTATGGGGTTGTGGTTGTATATATAATTCACATATGCACATACACACAAATATACATGCACATAAATAATAGAGAAGGTTTAATCAATGTTTTTCTAATGCCAGCCCCTTTTGTTCAGTTCTTCATCACCTCTTATCCAAATTATTATGTCTTTCCTGCTTCCAATATGTCCAATCTCTAGTTTATCCTTTACCATCATGCCTTTATAATTTTTCCAATTCATTATGTAGATTAAACTACTCTTTTGAGCAAAAAACTTTAAGAATTCCCTATTGTACTCTTTCACCTGGTATTCAAGTACTCCTCTGTACCCTCCAAGATGATTCCTTCTTTATTTCACACTAATCCATTTCATGAAGGGGACATTCTAGCCAAATTGGAGTAATAATTATTCCTTTATGTAACCCATCCTTTGCCTTTGTTGAGTCTTTCTGCCATCCCTAAAATGGACTCATTCACTGTAATTAAATTTATGCATACTGAATTTGCACACTTCATATCAGCCCCACATTTCCAAATTCTATTTAGTTTCTTCTGCTTAATGCCCAATCTATGTCTCACACTCAAGATAAAAGTCACAACTTGTTTCCTCCATGAAGCATTCTTTGATCTCTCCACCCAGAAGTGATAACTCCACTGTGAAATTTTAACTGAGAAAAATAATAGCTAGAAATATCTCAAAAACTCACTAGCATATCAAATGATTTCTTTTCATTTCTAGAAAGATAATTCTACTAGTAAGTTTAGTCAAGATACTGATTAAAGCCATAAAAGAAGCTTTTTTATATATTTTTCTCAATAGAAGTTAAATTCAGTCTCTCAGAGAACATTGTGCTCTTTTTGTTTCTTTCTAGTCTCTTTAGAATGTATTATAAATTGCCAATCCCTCATAAATGCTTCATAGAACTCTTTTCATGTTTTTTTTTTGTCATAAAATAAAATTTAAGAGACTTCTAATAGGAAAAAAAAATTCTGATCAACATTTTTGCCTGTATATTCACAATGTACTTACCCCTCATAGATCAAAATTAAATTCATGGATGAAAATGGAAAAAGGATGAAAAAAGAAAAGTATAAACAAGGGGAAAAAATATGAAAGGAACTGCACAGTTAATAATCATAGTTGTGAATGTGAATAGGATGAATTATCCTATAAGCAAATATTAGCAAAAAGGATTATAGAGTGGATCACAAACCAAAATCCTACAATATGTTGTTTATAAGAAAACACATTAGAAGCAGAAAGATATACATGTAGTAAAGATAAAAAGCTGAATAGAATATGTTATGTTTCAGCCAAAGAAAAAAATAAAGCAGGAGTGAAAAATCTTCATTTCAGTCACAGCAAAAGCCACCCCAAGAAAACCTAACTTAATTAAAAGAGATAAGGAAGGAAACTACTTCTTGCTAAAATGTACCATACTTGATGAAATAATATCAGTACTAAACATACACACACACACACACATACACACACACACACACACACACACACACACACACACACACACACACACACACACACACAATAAGTGGTATGGCATCCAAATTCTTAGAGAAGTTAAATGAGTTATAGAAAGAAATAAACAGCAAAACTATACTAGTGAGGAACCTCCCCTTTCCCCTCTAAGAACTAGATAAATCAAACCACAAAATAAACAAGAAAGAAATTATGTAGTGAATAGAATTTGATAAAAGTTAGTTATGATGGCAGCTGAAGAAAATTAAGTAGAAAAAAAAAGGAATATACATTTTTCCCAGTGGTACACACATCTCCACAAGAATTGACCATGCTTCAGAGCATAAGAAACCTTCCAATCAAATGAAGAAAGCCAGAAATATTAAAATTTCATGCAGTAAAGGGCCATGGAAAGATAGACTAAACATTGATTGGAAACTAAATAATCTAAACCTAAAGAATGAATGAGTCAAATAACAAATCATAGGAAAAAAATCAGTAAGTACGTCAAAGGGAACAACAATAATGAGAAAATAGACCAAAATTTATGGGATTCAGATAAAGCAGTTCTTAGGGGAAATTTTATATCTCTAAATGCTTATATGAATAGAATAAACAAAGAGGAGATCTATTAATTGGACATGAAATCAAAAAAGCTAGAAAAAAAGAATAAATTAAAATCTCCTATTAAATATCAAATTTAAAATTCTGAAATTAAAAGAAAGATTAGTAAAAGTAAACATAAAAAACTATTGAACAAATAAAACTAAAAATGGTTTTGTAAAAAAAAAAACAATAAACAGATTAAACTTTTGGCTAATTATTTTTTAGAAGAAAACCAAATTAGCAATATCAAAAATTAAAATGGTTAATTCACTCCCAGTGAAGGGGAGCAATAATTAAGAGCTAGTTTGCCCAACTCCATGCCAATAAATTTCACAATCTAAGTGTAATTAATGAATATTTACAAAAATATAAGTTGCCCAGATTAACAGAAAAGGAAATAAAATACTTAATCCTATTATAGAAAAAGAAATTGAAAAAGCCATCAATGAACTCCCTAAGAAAAATCTCCAGGGCCAGATGGATTTACAAGTAAATTCTACCAAATATTCAAAAAAAAAAAAAACCCAATTAATTCCAATATTACATAAACTAGTAGGAAAAATAGACAAAGGAGTCTTGCCAAATTCCTTTTATGATACAAATGTGCTGATCCTAAATAAAAAAAGAGCCAAAACAGAGAAAGAAAATTATAGACCAATTTTCCTAATGATTATTGATGCAAAAATTTTAAATAAAACATTAGCAAAAAGTACTCCAATTTATCAGCAGGACAATACACTATGAGTAAGTGTGGTTTATACCAGGAAAACAGATCAAACTAACATAAATCTTAATAGACTAAGAATTTTTTTTTGAAAAATCACAGCACGTATTCATATTAAAAAAATATTAAAAAGCATAGGAATCAATGGAGTTTTCCTTAAAACAATAAGCAGTATCTATCTAAACTACCAACAAGCATTCTATGTAATGGTGATAACTTATATGCATTTCCAATAAAATCAAATATGAGACAACAATGTCCATTATCACTACTATTATTCAATGTTAATTTTAGCAATAACAGAAAAAAAAAAAGAAATTGAAGGAATTTGAATAGGCATTGAGGAAACAAAACTGTGTCTCTGCAGATGATTTGATAGTATACTTAGAGAATCAACTCAAATAAACAACTTGAAATAATTAACAACTTTAGCAAAGTTGTTGTAGGATATAAGATAAATCTACATAAGTCATTGTACCAGCAAGAAGTAGAAAGAGAAAATTCATTTGAAATAACTGTAGACAATTAAAATATTTATTTTATAACACAAAGAAAGTCAGTTGGGAAAAAATATCAACTGCTCATGGATAGCCCAAGCTAATATAATACAAATTACAATTGTATCTAAATTAATTTCCTTAGTTAGTACTATACCAATCAAACTAAAAAAAAAAAATTATAGAACTAGAAAAAAAAACCCATCATCCCTCTGGAAGAACAAAAAGGTCAAGAATATCAGAATTAATTAAGAAAATGCAAAATAAGTTGGTCTGGTTGTACCAGATTTAAAATTATTTTATAAAGTGGCAAAAATTAAAAGTATTTGGCATGGCTAAGAAAGAGAATGATGGATTGGTAAAACAGTTTAGGTACACAAAACACAGTATAAAATAATTATAATAATCTATTTTCTAATAAGCCCAAAGACTCCATCTAGTTTCTGGGATAAGTACTCACTATTTGACAAAAGCTGTTGGGAAAACTGAAAAATTATATAGTAGAAACTAGGCATAAACCATATCTCACTCTCTACACCAAGATAAAGTCAAAATGGTTTAAACATGATTTAAACATAAAGAATGATACCATAAGCAAATTAGGAGAGTAAGGAATAGTTTGCCTCTCAGATCCATCGAGAAAGGAAGAAATTATGAACAAATAAGAGACAGAGAGCATTATGAAGTAGAAAATATATGTTTGATTACACTAAATTAATTTATTTTACAAACAAAACCAAGATTAGAAGGAAAGCAGAAACCTTGGAAATATTTTTAATAACCAAAGTTTCTGCCTCATTTTTCAAATATATAAAAAACTGAGTCAAATTTATAAGAATACAAGTCATTATCTAATTGATTGGTGGTCAAGAGGATATGAATAGGCAGTTTTCAAATGAAGAAATAAAAATTGTAGTCATGTGAAAATTTCTCTAAATCACTATTAATTAGAAAAACAAATAAAGACAGCTCACATCTGCAAGACTGGATAATATGATAGAAAAGGAAAATGATAAATGTTGGAGAAAATATGGGAAAATTGCAACACTACTTCATTTTTGGTGGAGTTGTGAAATAATACGACTATTCTGGAGAACAATTTGAAGCTATGTTCAAAGGGCTATAAAACAGTGCATACCCTTTGATCCAGCAATATTACTAGTAAGTCTGTATCCCAAAGTAATCATAAAAAGGGAAAAGCCCACATGTACAAAAATGTAGCAATTCTTTTTGTGGTGACAACAATTGGCAATTGAAGGGATATCCATCAAGTGAAGAATGGCAGAACAAGTTACGGTATTTGAATGTAATGGGATACTATTGTTTTATGGAAAATGATGAACCAGTAGATTTTAGAAAAATATGGAAATTTACATGAATTGAAGGTAGATAAAATGAGCAGAACCAGTAAAACATTGTGCACAATAACAGCAACAATTGTGCTGTGATTATCTATGATCAACTTAGTTTTTCTCAGCTATTGGAAATGCAATAAACATCCAGAGAAATAACAATAAAGTCTGAATGCTAATCAAAGTATAATCTTTTCATTTTTTCTTTCTTTTGGTTTTTCCCTTTTGTTCTGATTTTTCTTTCACGATGTGACTAATATGGAAATAAGTTTAACATTATTGTACATGTATAAGCTATATCAGAGTGTGTGCTCTCTTGTGGGAGAGCTAAGAGAAAGAGGGACAAAATGTAGAACTCAAAATTTTATAGAAATGAGTCTTGAAAAGCATCTTTACACGTGATTGAAAAAAAAAACAAAATATTATTAGGATTTTTGGTGATTCTTGTGCATAGTGCTTCTTTCCCTGTTGAATATTTGTTCAATGTCTACTGTGTGTTACAAATACTATAGAATATGGTATCTGCATATAGGTAAAAGTTTAAAAGACTGATCTGTGGTCATTGGTATCCTGATTGCAGGTATAATATGATGTATGTTAATAGTAATGGCTATATCCAGTTTTCATCTCCTTTAGCATTAGATATTTGCTTTATAGAGAGTAATAAAATTATTTTAATTATAAGATTACACATAGTGACATTTCTAATATTTAGTATTGTTTTGTATATGATTTTTTTTAATGTAGGTTCCATTTTATTGATGATGAAAATAATTAGTTATAGAAATCCCGATAGATCTGTTCCATTTTGAAGGCACAGGAGAATATTTGGTTGTTTGGCAACTTTTATTTTTATATTAAGTATTTTTGAAATGAATGGATCTCACACCATATTTTAGCATGCTTTTCTCCTTCCTACCACTTATCATTGTTTCATGAAGCAATGACACTTAGATTATTCTACCATCCTCTTCTCAAAGCTTTTGAAAGTAAGCTTACATATTAAATTTTTGTTAGCCTCCAAAAGAGGTTAAATATTTTTGGTAAGTTGTTTTTATTTTTAATTTAGACTTCTGGCCTTTTCATTGTGTCAATTGTTACACATTAGTTCAGCCTTGGTGGGAAGTAGTGATAGCCTCTGTCAGTAACTTTTTCTCTTACTCAGTTCTCATTTTCAAGTATCACTAGCTCTTTTAAATAGGGCAAGAATTAATTAGTTTAAACAAAAATATGGCCTAATTGAAAAGACAGCCAATTTAGAAATTATCACCATGTCCAAATACTTTGATTATTTTTTCAAAAACAGTATCTAGGATATTTATGTATAAATCTCCTGGGCAACCTAAAAACCATTATTTTCTTTTTTGTATTCTCTTAATCATGGGTTATGTTTTCCCTTTTTTTAAACCATCTTTCCTTAAACTCACTCCATGAAAGATATCAATTTTCAATATATATTTTGACTCTGAGTGAAGGATCTTTCTTAGTTAATGAATATCTTGAAATTTTCATCCTCTGCAAAAAAATGTTGTATGTCATAATAATAATCAAGATAGTCTTTGGGTTTATACTTATCTTGACCATTGAAAAATTAGCTTATTAAGTATTCCAATTAAATTATATTTCTTATTGTTCTATGTAATATAATTAAATCTACTGTACCTAATTCTTGATTTGTCTTTCCAAGGAGAAGCTGTGAACCATTCTTCTACTTAGCTTCAGTTTCTTTCTCCCTGCTTCTTTTACTCACAATAAGAATGCCAAATATTTATACCATTTAATTCCTTAGTAGTATGCCAATAAATAAGCAATAGTAATTATGGGAAATTATCTATTAAATTACTAAGTTTTTATTATTTCTGTCAGGGAAGGGAATGTCTTCACAAAGAAAATTATATATAGTTGAAATATTTCAAGCATACAGATCAGCATACAGAAATGCTACAATGCCAAAAACTCTGTGCCTTATTGAGTACCAAACAGTAGAGATGAAGATTAAAAAAAATAAGCCTTCCATCTAGGAGTACTAATAAAGAGACAGAAATCTGATCTTCTGTAGACATTCTGTCCTCGACTGAGTTTGTGTTTTGGTCTGCCATAGTAGCTTTCGATGGTCAAGGTTCTTTTCTGTTTCTTGTGTATTTTCTTTCCTTTTCTTTTGGTATTTCCTCTTTTTTCTTTCTTTTTTTTTTCCTTTTATGATTTTGCACTGCTCCTGAGGTAAAGGGGATACTGTCCTAAGCTTTCAGTGCAGCTCTGAGCCTTATCTTTGAGCAAGGGGCCTCTTTTCTTTGCAATGGGTAACTTTGTCTGCTCTTTTCAGGAAACAGGCAGATTTCAGAGTTTTCCTTCTAAGCTGGGACTATTAGCTGCCCCAGTGATTTGCTTCTCTACTGAGCTAGGACTGAGGATCTTAGTTGCTGATTTGCTGTGATTAAGACCCTCTTACTCTTTTCCCAGAGTCTCTCTGTGCTGGGCTAAATACCCGTTTCATGTCTTTCTTTAGTTTTTTCATCTGTCTTGAGATGGAGAGTGATTTCATTCTATCAGATTGTTCAGAGGCTTGATTTCATGTGGTTTCGAGGGAGGGAGACTGAGAGAGCAGAAGCAGCTTTCTGACCTTACTGCCATCTTGGCTCCAGAAATCAGATCTAAAATAGTATACATCTTAATTTTTTTTGACAGATTTCAGAAAAAAAAAAAAAAAAAAAAAAAAAAACAACTTGACATTCTTATTGCCTACATTCTAGAGAGAAAGACAATTCAACTATGGTTGGATGATTGCAAAGATGAAATTCTGAAGAGAGATATAGGTTTTATTTTGATTTGGAAAACAGAAAAATCTATGAAAATACAGTGACATGCAAATTCATCAACAACTTGCAATTTTCAAGGATTGCATATAGAAATCAAAAGTAAGAGACAGTTATAGTAACAGTGATATGACACTCAATGATACTAAAATTCCAAGTCTGTTAAGCTCATTTTGAGTACTAAGTAGGTCAAAGAAGGGATAGGATTACTTCTAAAGAAAGAGAGGACAATGATAATAGAGAACAGAGAATTATAAGTCAGGCTCTTTTTTAATTTCTGTTTTCCTTAACAAGAAGAATACTCTATTTTAATAAGGATTCAATATTTAATTCAGCTCATTTCTGTTCAATTGAGTTCATTTCAATCAACATTTCTTAATATGCTAAGAATACAAATTACTTTTATACTGAGGATATAAAGACAAACAGAAAAATAAATCCCTCTATCCTCCCATTCTCAAGTAGTTTTATCCCCTATTAGGTTAAAGAGGAAAGTTACAAAAAAAGTTAAGAAAATATGAGATGATATTAGGAAAAACATAAAATTTTATCACATATAGGAAACAAGAACAGTTTTAACATGAATTGTCCCCTGAGTTGAGCCTTAAAGAAAGTTAGAGACAAGGCTTCTGTTATAAATTATAGTTTTGTGTTGTTGATAATAATAAAACATATTTTTAATTCTATTGAGAATTAGAGGTGGGGCGGAGGGACAGCTAGATGACACAGTAGATAGATTACCAGCCCTGAAGTCAGGAGGAACTGAGTTCAAATCTGATCTCAGACACTTACGACTTCCTAGCTATGTGATCCTGGGCAAGTCACTTAACCCCAATTGCCTCAGGGAAAATAAAAAGAATCTGAGAAATTCTAGGAGGAAGATAGTAGCATTGTTACTAGTAGGAAGACAATGCTAAATATGACAGTTGAAGATTATATGCTACATTATCCATTAAAATAATTGTTTATACCATAAAAAATGGATATCTAATGCTGAAAGAGGTTAGAAATGTTCATAATCCTTAAATCAACACAGTACATATTGTGACTATGTTCAGGATACTGGAGAACAAAGAACAGCATTTGGGGCTTTTGTACAAATGCAATGATATTTCCTAATCATGAGGGATAGCCCATGCAAAGGCATAGCACTCAGATAAGTAGTTCTGAGTACACAAAACTGTAAGTAGGCCACCTTGGATGGAATATAGAGTATTTAAAAGGCAGTACTTTGAAATAAACCTGGAAAAGTAAGATGAAAAAAATTGTGAAGGACTGATAATGATTTTACTTTATGGTAGAAGTAATAGGGATTCACTGAATAATGATAGTATGGGAAAATTGTGTTGATAGATCCTAAAAAAATGATTTAGGAAATTTTGTGGAGAACAAATTGAAGAAGGGAGAGACTTGAATCAGTTAGGCTAATTAAAAGTCTTTAGCAATTGCCATCTAAAAAGATAAGGGTATGAATTATGGTGACAGACATGCTAAAAGATAGAGAAAAGGATGCATGTGACAGAAACTAGTAGGTAATAGACAAATTCCATCTGATTTTGGATGGAGGTAGGATAAAGGAAAATGTGAAGTAGAAGATAACTCAGAATATGTAGCTCTGAGTAGCTAAAATAGTGATTGTTGTTCTTTATGCTTGAAGAGGACCAAAAACAATATCACAATGGCAGCTTAAGGTACAGTGTCAGACTACAGCTGATTAGATCAACACAAGTTTAGAAGGCTCTACCACAGGTCAGACACAAATAGTTCATATGAACATTTGGAATGACTATGTCTCTAAATTTGTACATTTCTTATTTCTTTTGAATTACTGCAATTCTGCTTTGCTCATAGAGAAAAATGCCTTCTTTGATGCAGGTGTGCCATATTATATAATACCATGTCTCACAATTGATTCCAAAATTATTCAAAGAAATCTTGAAAATGTCATTATATTACTTCTTCTGATCTACATGTGATTGCTTGCCTTATGTGAATTCTCCATAAAATAATCTTTTAGGCAAGCATATGTTTAGCATTCAAACAATGTGGCCAGCACATCAAAGTTGTCCTTTCTGCAATAGATTTTAAAAGCTAAGCCATTCAACTCAAAAACCAAAAAAACCAAAACAAAACAAAAGAAAAAAAAAAGACTTCAGTGTCTATTCATTTTTTTTGTTAGGTGATCTTCAGAATCTTCCTAAGATAATTCAATGGAAGAAGTCAATTTTTCTGTCATAAAACTGGCATATTGCCCAGGTTTTATTGGTATACAGCAATGCGATCAGCAAAATGGCTTTATAGTTCCAACTGGTAGGCAGCCTAATACTTTGTTTCTCCCTCATTTTTCTTTCTTTTTTTTTTCTGAGGCAATTGGGATTAAGTGGACTTGCCCAGGGTCACACAGCTAAGAAATGTTAAGTGCCAGAGAGCAGATTTGAACTCAAGTCCTCATGACTTCAGGGCTGGTGCTCCATCCAGTGCAACACTTAGCTGCCCTTCTCTCACATTTTTTTTTCCCCAGACTCTCCCAAATGCTCCCAATGTGTGTGTCAATTTCACCATTTCTATATATATATATAATATTTCTCCAGCTGTTGTAACCATTGGTTACATATATGGATAGTACAATGCTAGGTAGTGAAAAATCTGGTTTCTTGGTATTGTTAGTCCATAATTAGCACAAGCAATAAAGAACTGATCCATACTCTGTTGCACGTCAGAGTGCCTTACAATACAACCTTAGAGGTTGTATTGAGTGCACAATCATCTATGATAAAAAATCATGTACCAACTCTCCTATTTTAGTCCTGGCTTATAGCCAGTTAAGTCATTTACATTTAGTGTGGTGACTGACATTGATGCTATTTTTGTCTTCATTGAAATTATCTGGCAATTGCTGAAAACATCATGGAACATGGGAGCAAGTACATAGTCCTGTTTCACACTATTGGACTTAGAAAACTACAAGAGCATCATCCATTATCCAGGATCCATGCTAGTACATCATTGTGAAACCAGCATACAATATTAATGAACTTCTTTGAGAACCAAATGATTTTCTACAATCACTCATAACTAACAGTATCAGTTCTGGGGGTACAGCCAAGATGACACAGTAAAATCAAAAGGATGGGAGAGCTCTTCCACTTTCCCTCAAAAACTACATGAAACAAAGCCTCTGAACAGAATCTGAGGGAATGAAATCACTGTCCAGCTCAAGATAGACTGAAAATACTTCAAGAAAGGTCAATCTCACTGTGGTGAAAAAGGGTATTTAGCCCAGGTCACAGAGACTCTGGGAAAGCTTGTGAGAGGGGCAAACCAGAAGGCAAAGCCTGAGAAACCAGGCTGTTTCCTGAATAGAGAAGTCAAAGCTAACCCCTACAAATAAAAAGAGCCCCTGTGCTAAAAGTCAAAGCTCAGAGCAGCATAGGAAACTTGGGACAGTGCCACCTTTACCCCAGGATCAGAGATCTACCATGAAAGATTTTTTTAAAGAGAAAATGCCAAAAGAAAAAGAAAGAAAATGAGCAAGGAACAGAAAAGAACCTTGACCATCGAAAGCTACTATTTTGTTAGGGCAGACCAAAACATTAACTCAGACTAGGTTGGAATGTCCACAGAAGAAATATGAAAGAGTGATATAAATTGGTCTGTAGCCCAAAGAAGCTTCTTGAAAATGCTCATAAACAACTTTAAAAGGTAAATAAGAGAGGGGGAAGAAAAAAATGAGAAAAGAAATGAGAAGTAATCATGAGAGAGTTAACAGTTTGGAAAAGGAAGGGAAAAAATTGTCTGAAGAAAATAACTTCTTAAAGAGTAGAATAAAGCAAATGGAAAAGAGATACAAAAGACAACTGAAGAAAAGCACATATTAAAAACTAGAACAGGGCAAATGGAAGCTAATGACTTTGTGGGACAGCACGTATCAATCAAACAATCTAAAATAATTAAAAAATGGGAGAAAATGTGGAATATCTCATTAGTAAAACACCTGACCTAGAAATTAGATTCAGAAAAGACAATTTAAAAATCATTGGCCTATCTGAAGGCCATGAGCAAAAAAAAGATCCTGGATAGCATTCTATAAGAGATCATTAAGGAAAACTGCTCCAATATTCTAGAAGCAGAGAGGAATACTCATTGCAAGAATCCATTGGTCACATTCAGAAAGAGATTCCACAAGGAAAACCTCAAAGAAAATTGTTGTGAAACTCCAGAACTACAATCTCAAGAAATACCATATTCCTGAAGGCAAAGGACCTGGAATTACACTCAAGTATTAACTACTCAGCTTCATGGATGGGGATAGGAAGGCATTTCAATGAAGTAAGAGACTTTTAATCATTTCTATTGAAAAATAAAAACAAAACTAAACAGAACATTTAATCTATAAACACAGACCTTAAGAGAAGTATGGAAAGGTAAACAAGGGAAAATAAATATTATTAAAAGATTAAACTGTTTACATCCCCAGATGGGAAAATAATATTTGTAATTCTTGAGACCTGTATCTGTTACTGGAATAGATAGAGAGGAAGTCATCACAGAGACAGAGATTGTGATTCTAAATGGACATTAATGTGATGACATTAAGGAAAAAGACTTTAAGGGGTGGAAAAAGGTCTGTACTTGAAAAAGAGGAAAGGGGAGGTATAATGGGACAATTAGTTGACATGAAGAACTACAAAAGACCTATTACAATCAAGGGAAAGAAGGGAGAGAGATGAACATTGCTGAAGCTTGATCTCATCAGTTTGGGCTTTAAGAAGGAATAATTTAATCAATCAGTTGAGTATAGAAATATATCTAACTTTATAAAGAAGTAGGAGAAAGATTAAAAGAAAAGGAAGGAACAGGATAAAAAGGAGGATAGAAACATTAAGAGAAAAAAGTAAGAGAAAGTGGGGAAAGGTTGATAACAGATAAGGTAGTGGATGGGAAGGTTAAAAAATACAAGTAAGAAAAGGGTAGGAATAATAGGAGTTAAGGTAGTGGGTGAAATAGGTGAAAAAAACACAACTAAGAAAAGGGGTAGGGTGAGAGGAGATAAGGTAGTATCTTAGAATCCTACAACAACATATTATTGTAGAAGAAACACACTTGACATAGACAGACACATACAGAGTAAAGGTAAAAGGTTGGAACAGAATTAAAAAAAAGCAGGGGTGGCAATTATTATCTTCAAAAGAGCAAAAATAAAAATAGATCTTATTAAAAGAGATAAGGAAGGAAATTATATCCTAATAATTTAAATATTGAAATAGTAACAATACTAAATGTGTATGGGCCAAGTGATGGAGAAGGGAAATTCCTAAAGAAGATTTTAAGCCAGTTAAGGAAGAAATAGACAACAAAACCATTCTAGTAGGAGACCTCAAACTTCCCCTCTCAGATTCAGGCAAATCTAGCCAAAATAAACAAGAAAGAAACTAGGGTGGTTAATAGGTTCCTAGAAAACCTAAATATGATAGACCTCTGAATCGGGACAGAAAGAAAAACACATATACCAGTAGGTACATGGCACCCACACCAAAATTTGCCATGTATTGTGGCATAAAAATCTCACAAACAAATGCAAAAAGGCAAAAATACTAAATGCTTCCTTTCCAGACCACAATGCAATAACAATTATATTCAATAAAGGGCCAGAGAAATATAGACTAAAAATCAATCAGAAATTAAATAATCTAATTCTAAAGAATGAGTGAGTCAAACAATAAATCACAGAAACAGTCTATAATTTCATACAATAAAATGACAATAATTAGACAACATATTAAAACCTATGGGTTGCAACCAAAACAGTTCTTAAGGGAAATTTTATATCTCTAAATAGCTACATAAACAAAATACAGAAAGAGGAGATCAATGAATTAGGCATGCAATTTAAAAAGCTAGGAAAAAAAAACAAATTAACTCCCCCAATTAAATACCAAATTAGAAATTTTGAAACTCAAATTAGAGATTAATAAAATAGAAATTAAGAAAACTATTAAACAAACAGAACTAAGAGTTGGTTTTATTAAAAAAAAAAGAAAAGCTAACAAAATAGATAAGCCTTTGGTTAATTTAATTAGAAAAAGGAAAGAAAAAAGTGAAATCACCAGCATCAAAAATCAAAGGGAACTTGCCACCAATGAAAAATAAATTAAAGCAATAATTAGGAACTATTTTGCCCAATTCTATGGCAGCAAGTCTCACAATCTAATTGAAATTGATGAATATTTACAAAAATATAGATTGCCCAGGTTAACAGAAGAGGAAATAAATTACTTAAATAGTCCCATTAAAAAAAAAAAAATTGAAGAAGCCATTAATGAATTCCCTAAGAAACCATCTCCAAGGCCAGATGGATTCACAAATGAATTCTATCAAACATTTAAAAAACAATTAATTCCAATACTGTTTAAACTATTTGTAAAAATAGGTAAAGAAGGAATACTGCCAAATTCCTTCTATTAAACTAATATGGTACTGATACCTGAATCAGGATGGGCCAAAACAGAGAACAAAAATTACAGACCAATCTCTTTTGATGCAAAAATATTAAATAAAACATTATCAAAGAGATTACAGCAACTTATCAGCAGGATAATACACTATGATCAAGTGGGATTTATCCCAGGAATGCAGAGTTGGTTCAATAACAGGAAAAGTATTACCATGATCACCCATACTAATAACAAAACCAATAGAAATAATATGAAAATCTCAATAGATGCAGAAAAAGCTTTTGACAAAATACAGCACTCATTCCTATCAAAAACACTAGAATGTATGTAGGAATAAAGGGAGTTTTTGTTAAAATAATAAGCAGTGTCTATCTAAAACCTACAGCAAACTTTATTTGTAATGCAGAGCAGCTGGACACATTCCTAATAAGTTGGGGATGAAACAAGAATGACATATCATCGTTATCATTCAACATTGTTCTAGAAAAGTTGCCTTTAGCAATACAAAAAGAAAAAGAAATTAAAAGAATTAGAATAGGCAATGAGGAAATAAAACTATCTTTGCAGATGATATGATGAGACACTTAAAGAATTCTAGAAAATCATCCAAAAACCTACTCAGAACTATTCACAGCTTCAGCAAATTTGCAGGATATAAAATAAATTTTCAAAAATCATCACCATTCCTCTATATTACTGACAAAGCCCATCAGCCAGAGGTAGAAAGAGAAATTTCACTTATAATTACTGTAGATAAAATAAAATACTTGGGAGTCCACCTGCCAAGACAACCCAAGAACTATATGAGCACAATTACAAAACACTACTAACATAAATAACATAAATAACACCAATCTAAGTTGAGCTAATATAATAAAAAAATGACAATTCTGCCTAAATTGATCTATTTGTTCTGTATCATTTACCAATCAAACTGCCAAAACGTTAATTAAAAAAATGATAATAATAATAACAAAACTCATCTGGAAGAACAAAAGATCAAAAATGTCAAGGGAATTAATAAAAAAAAAAATACAAACTATGATGGCTTAGCTGTACCAAACCTAAAACTATATTATAAAGCAGCAGTCATCAAAACCATTTGGTAATAGCTAAGAAATAAAGTGGTGGATCACTGGAATAGATTAGATAAACAGGACACAATAATCAAGGGCTATAGCAATCAAGTATTTGATAAACCAGCTTCTAGAATAAGAAGTTATTATTTCACACTATTTTCCTTCTTAGATATTGACAGTGGAGGCATCTTTGTGCTCTTGGAGAATAACCTTTTCCCATATAACTTGGAAGATTTCAATCAGGGTTTTTTGTTTGTTTTTTGTTTTTTGTTAATGAGCCCTGGACCATGTGCTGTGAAAATGTCAGGTGTAATAAAATCAGTACCAGGTGCTTTGAGATATGAGAGGAACCTGTTGGTATTCAAAAGTTGGGCTAGAGTGTGATTGTTTTCAAAGAGAAGCAAACAGTTAATGACTTCAGTATTGGTTGATGATGGTCTGTTTAGAATGCTATGAGATTGTTCATTCTAACTCTACAGAAACATGTACTTGTCACTAATCAGTGAGGCTCCATCACTGTGTAGTAATTGAAATTCATTGAAAAAAAAAAAAAAAAAAACAAATAAAACCTAAACAATTGGTTAATTTGATTAATAAAAAGAGAGAAGGAATCAAAATTACTAGTATTAAAAATCAAAAAGGTGAATGAATGTACTACTACCCCGTGTTTCCCTGATAATAAGACCTATCCTGAAAATAAGCTCTCCCCTTACTGTGTAAGATTCCTCTAAAATAAGCCCTCCCCCAAAAATAAGCCCTATTGAGATTGCTACTGTAGTGAAAGTGATCCCCTGCGCTACACGCTATAAATCAGAGCTGAAGCAGTGAGCACGTCATCCTGTTCTTCCCCAGTGATTTGCTTGCTGGCGCCATTGAGAGCAGTGCCGCGGAGGAGAGCTGAGGCAGGACAACATAAAAACCCGGTATGTAAGCAGGAGTGAGGGGGCATGATGGAGGATAAAAGGGGCATGATGGAGGATAAAAGAAGAACTCGGGGGCATCATGGAGGATAGAAGGAGCACTCAGGGAGCATTGCTGTCAATGTTCATTAAAATAAGTCCTCCCCTGAAAATAAGCCCTCTGGTGTTTTTCTCTCCAAAAAAATAATAAGACAGTGTCTTATTATCAGGGAAACACAGTAAGATGAAATAAAAGTTATTATAAGAAGTTATTTTGCCCAAATATATGACAACAAATTTAGCAGTTTAAATGGAATGGAAAATATTTACAAAAATATAAATTGCCCAGATTAGCAGAAGAGAAAATACAATATATAAATAGACTTATTTTATTTAAAAAAAAAAAAAAAAAAGCTGCTGAACGGGCCAAAATGAATTTCCTAAGGGAAAGGGACCAGCTGGATTTACAAGTGAATTCTATCATACATTTAAAGATCAGTTAATCCCAGTATTAAATAAAATATCCAGTATTAATTAAATTATTAGGTAAAGAAGAAAGTCTTCCAAATTATTTTTACAAAGCAAATGATACTGATACTTTATAGATTATAACCTAAATAAAATTCAGGCTAAAAGATTATAATATATTTAAAAAATTAAATTATGATCAAGTGGAATTTATATCAAAAATACAGAGATGGTTTAATGTGATAAAATATATTAACATAATTGTTTTTGCCAATAATAAAAGTTTTAAAAAATAATTATGTGAACAGATGCAGAAAAAGGTTGACAGGAGTCAATACTCACCTCTATTAAACCTACTTCAAAGTACTGGTATAAAAAAGGTTTTTTTTTTCCCTTAAACTGACTAAAAACATTTATCTAATTCACTTAGTAAGCATTGTTTGTAATGAGGACAAACAAGAAGCTTTCCCAGTAAGATCAGGTATGAAATAAGAAGGCCTACCATAATCAATGTTATTCAATATTGTACTAGTAATTCTCATAATTGTAATGGTAGTAGAAAAAGTAATAGAAGAAATCAGAATAGGGAATTAGGTTATAAAATGATCTCTTCTTACAGATAATATGATAATATACTTGAAAATCCCAAAGACTAAACTTAAAAAATTATGTAAGGGGCAGTTAGTGGCACAGTGGATAGAGCACCAGCCCTGAAGTCAAGATAACCTGAGTTCAAATATGGCCTCAGACACTTAATATTTCCCAGTGACCCTGGGCAAGTCACTTAAACCCAATTGTCTTAGAAAAAAAATAGTTACTTAAAACAACAATTGTAGCAAAGTAACAGGATATAAAGTAAATCCACATAAATCTTCAGAATTCTTATATATTACAAACAAAACTTTGCAAAAAGAGATAGTAAAGCATATTCCATTAAAGAAAAGCTCTAGAAAGCATAAAATACTGAGAAGTACACATGCAAAAATAAACCCAGGAAGTATATAAACAAAATTATAAAAAAAAACCTTTTTATACAAATAAAATGAAATTTAGATAAATAAAAATATTAATTGCTCAGGGGTAGGCAGGGCAAATAAAACTGATAATTTAACTCAAACTTCTTTATGTAGTAAATGTGATCCCAATTAAATCATCAAAAATTCATGAATTAGAAAAAATAATACCAAAATTTATTTGGGATAACAAAAAGTCAAGACTATCAAAGGAAATAATGAAAAATATAGTAAAAGAAGGATGTTTGACATCAGCAGAAAAGATGTTCCAGATCTTAAACTGTAGTATAAGACATTAATTCATACAATCATCTGGTACTGAGCTGATATATATTTTGTCTATTCTTTAATAACTTAGTAGTTTCATGCTATGTGTATACCATAACCAAATATATTTATAATCATTGTTACAAGTTTACAAAGTATTTTTTAAATTTTGTTTAAATATAGGTTACACACATTCAAAAAGAATCTTTTCTGATTGAGAAAAGATACAAAATGCAAAAATCATGATTTTGCCTTGCCAATTGTTTTTCAGGACTTTGTTATAAGGAAAGGGTTGTCTTTCTTGAACTTTTGCTTACCTATTCAGATTTTAGATAGATTGTATTTTAATCTTTTGGTTCTTTACTTTTTCTATAATCTATAGCATTATTTTAGGAAATATTCTAATATCAAACTACTGAAGAGGAAAAAAAAATAGCTGGCACTGGCTAAGAAATAGAAAAGTAGGTCAGTGGAATAGAGTAGACCAACAATTTACAATGGCAAATAAACATAGTAATCTTGTATGTGACAAATCTAAGAACTTAAGATTTGGAGTTAAGAATTCATTATTTGGTCAAAAATTGTTGAGAAAACCGGAAAGCAGCATTGCAGAAAATGAGTATAGCTCAATGTCTTATATCATTTACCAAGAAAGATAAAAAATTTATGCATAACCTAGATGTCAAGAGAGATATTACAAGAAAACTAGAAGAACTTGGAATGTATTCTTTATTAGAGTTATGGTTAGGTGGACAATTTGTGAATAAACAAGAGATAAAAAGCAAAAGTTTGATATAAAATGAATTATTTTGATTTCATTAAATTAAAAACATTTTATACAAATAAAACAAAAATAGCTAAGGTCAGAAGGAAAACAGAAAATTGGAGGGAAAATTACAGTTTATCAGATAATGGTCTCAAATATAAAATATATATATAAACTTTGCCAAATCTGTAAGAATATGAGTCATTTCCCAATTGACAAATGCTCAAGGCTATGAATAGGCAGTTTTCAGATGAAGAAATCAAAGCTATCTTTAGCCATATAAAGAAGTGCTTTAAATCATTATTGAATAGAGAAGTGCAGATTAAAATAATCTTAGAAATCATTTTACATCTACCAGATTGGCTAAAATAATTGAAAAGAAATGTGACAATGTTGGAGATGATGTGGGAAAATTGGGACACCAATTCATTGTTTATGGTAATTTGAACTGCTCCAATCATTTCAGAAAGCAATCTGGAATTATACTCAAAGAGTTATTAAAATAACTATATCCTTTGAGTCAGCAATTCTACTACTAGGTCTATTTCAAAAAATGATTAAGGAAAAAGAAAAAAAAAATTGTGTGTCCAAAATGTAAATAGCAGCTCTCTTAATTGTGGAAAAAGAAGTGAAAATTGTAGGAATACTCATAAATTTAGGGCCTGGCTTAAAATGTTGTAGTCTATGATTGTGATCAAATACTACTATTCAATAAGATATGATAAGTTCAGTTATCTTAGAAAGATTTGGAAAGTTTTGCATAAAGTGATAAAGAATGAAAGGAGCAGAAAAAGAAAACATTGTTCCCAATAACAGCAATATTATTTATTTTAAGGAGGACTTTTTAAATTTCATAATAACTTTTTTATTGACAGAACCCATGCCAGGATAATTTTTTACATCATCATCCCTTGCACTCACTTCTATTCCTATTTTTCCCCTCTCTCCCTCCAACCCCTCCCCTAGATGGCAAGCAGTCCTATACATGTTAAATATGTTGCAGTATATCCTAGATACAATATATGTATGCAGAACCAAACAGTTCTCTTGTTGCACAGGGAGAATTGGATTCAGAAGGTAAAAATAACTCGGAAAGAAAAACAAAAATGCAAGTAGTTTACATTCATTTCCCAGTGTTCTTTCTTTGGGTGTAGCTGCTTCTGTCCATCATTGATCAATTGAAACTGAGTTAGGTCTCTTTGTCAAAAAAACCCACTTCCATCAGAATACATCCTCATACAGTATCACTGTTGAAGTATATAATGATCTCTTAAGGAGGACTTTTAGTGGATAACTTATTTTGACTATTATAAATGCTCCAATTTACTATAAAACCCATATGCTCTACATCCAGAGAAAGAACTCATAAAAATGAGTTTATATAGAATAATTTGGGGGGATATACATGTAAACAGATGTGTTCTCTAAGGCAGGGTGCAGAGAGTGGAAGGGAAAAAAGAAAAGAAAAAGAAATTTATATGTTAAAATTTTGTTATGTGAAAGGAATAGCAAGCAGATTTGCAGTTTTGTATGCAACCCTTTTTTTTATTGTACTATGTTATAGAAATAATTGTTTTATTCCATAAATTATTTTTAAAAAATTATTTTAAAAAAAGAAAGAGAGAGATGTGCTATAGATCTTTGGTCCATAAATGGCTTTCAGGAAATCACAAAAATAGTTTGGATTGTTACTATCAGTGTAAAATTGAATTTCATATCTTCTTAATGGGCCAAGAATCCTGCATTTCTCTAAGCTTTACTTGCATTTTACTTTTGATGGAGTCAAGTATTGCCTTCTTAGAGTTCTCATTTTTCATTTAGCAGCTTCTGAATTTCCTCATAATTTTTATCAAATTAATCTTAATATTTGGAAATAATCTGATTAGTAAATGCAGTGCTGTACACCAAATCTTTGAAAGCTGCCCACTTCTTTTCTGCTCCACCATTGCCAAACATGTGTTAGCTCAGTTTTCCCTCCAAGTTGCCAATGAACTCTTTACACTGGAAGAAAAATTCTAATTTGCTGACATTAAATCTTTTGGTAGTCATGTTGCTTTGGGGTCATGGTTTCTGTTGAATATAATTATTTAGCTTGGTGTAGATAAATCTATCATTAGTTCAAGCCTCTGTACCATACATTTCCTTTATTTCTCTCACATATTATCTCTTCTAACAAAAATGGTCTATTAAATTCCAATGTTTGTTGTAAGGTATATGAATAAAGTTTAATTGCAGTTAGGTAAAAAGGAAGACAGACAGAATTGGTGAGAAGAAGGTGATGAGATGCACAATTCTTCAGTAGGAAGTTACTATTACTGTTGCTGTTTCCAACTCCATTCCTCCCAAGGACTCTCTGTTGTACTTGGTAATCTATGCCTACTCTTGTGTTAAAGTCATCTAGAATTACAATCTAGCTGTCATTTAGCATATTGATGATGAAAATCTCTACATCTTTATAACATTTTTCTTTGACCTCATTGATGTTTGTCATAGTGGTAGCATACAAAATGATGATGGTTGCATAGTCTTTTCTTACAACAGACATTGGCTGAGCCTGTCATTCAGTCCTTTTGGCAGGCATAAAAACTGATTGATTTGAATAATTTTGACTGTGAAAACCAGAGAAGTTTAATGGTTCTCCTAATCACTGCAATCATTCCAGAAAATATATATATATATATATATATATATCTAGCTACAACTTTTGCAAACTGGTCTTCATTTGCTAACCTTGTTCCTTTCAGGGCTACTAGTTGCATGAAATTCCTACTGAGTCTTCTTGCAAGAAGAGCTGTTTGTCTTTCGGGTCTACTTAATTTCATATTGTCCATATATTTGTGCACATTCCACCTACCAGTGCTAAGAAGAATCATTTTCATGAAAGTTTTTTATTCTTCTCTATTTTAGAACTGCAAACCATACCTACATATAGGCAATAGAATATGAAGTCCTTTTGCCTTTTTCCTCCCATATTCTCAGAATTCAGCACAGTGCTAGAAACATAGGAGGACCCTAATAAATATTTAGTGATTAACTACCACATTATTTTCAAGGACATTCTTTCTATCCCAATAGGTTTATCTAGATGACACCATAGATATTTTCCACTTCTGTGATTTTGTGAAAATATAGTATTGGTTTGAAAAGGAATTGTCATTGCCAGACAGCTCTGTTATGGAAACCAAAGAAGAGCCTTCACTATTCCAGATTGCTTGGGGTCACTGAAGTCACTGACTTCATGGCATATTGCATCAACACCGGTGTATACCCTTGTCATTTCAATTTTTTCTGTCAGTGTCATTTCACCTAGATATCTTTTGCTCAGGGGCATTTGTTTTCCCTTTGGAAAATTTAAAAAAAAAAAAACTTGATCAAGTGTTTAATCATGTTTATAAATAAAAAGTTTTTGTAGTGAAAGAGATATAGCAATCTATTTTTTACAATTCCTACTCAGTTATTAGTTATTGAACCTCTCCCTCCTCCCATGCAAAATCAGGGATGAGAAATCATAGAAACATACTTTCTAGATTGTAAGAAAAACTTTTTAATTGTGTTTTTACAAAGTCTAGAATTTTAAAAAACTATTAATGGCACTCATTGGAAATAGTAGCTGTTATTTTGATAATAAATGCATAGCATTTTTAACTTTTCAAAAAATCTTTCTTTTTCAGTTCAATTGTCAAAGAAAGTATTTAGAGCCAAATTTCATCTAATTTTCTTTTTGAAATTATAACTGGTGAAAATGGCACTGATGTTCATAAGGATATAGGTTAAGTTCCTTTTATTTGTTAAGAAAGTTGGAGGAAATAAATTATAAAAGATGGTAAGATATGTAGACCTAGCTCAAAACTAAGGAAGGAAAGAGTTTAGATAATAGGTCAAAAAACTCTTATACAAATAATTGGTTAATGGAAAAAGGTAAGTGATTCAAGCCTCAGAATTTTCATTTGATGTAAGATTCAAGAATATAATAAACTCCTGAGAGGGAAAAAATTACTGTTGAATAGACCATGATAACATTCATCTGTGAATATCCCTATCAAAAGTAATATTTTATTTGAAACTATATTTAATTGCGTACCCCATACACAATCTTTTCTGATGGCAAATTGAGCAAACATATTTCTGGATAATTCAAAGACATAACTTTATGACAACAGGTGATTAGATCAAATGTGATAACAAAGGTTTTGCTGACCCCAAGATTTCATTATTCAGTGTTTTCATTTCCTTTTAGCTTAAATTGACTTTTACAATACAAAGTCAACCTTCTTCTTCTCTGCCATGATTTGTCAATATAAGTATTAAGGGGCCTAAAATTCAAATGTTCTTTATGGAATTGGTATGGATATGAAAACATCACTGATGACTATCCCCACAGAATGAAGTGGGTCACTTGCTCTTATATTGCTAAAAAGTTAGAAGGTTCCATGTGTATGTGTGGTCTATATAAAGCTATTTATTTCAGTTGCTGTTCTAGGTTAAATCTCGGTAGGAGAGATGGTTAAATTAGCTACAACTCGGAGATGTATTTTCTTTTCTTTATTTTTTTTTCCCACAAGTGGAATTAAACATTCCTCACACATGGCTTCTATCTTTTGTTAAATTGACTCAATTTAAGATTTCTAGTCTAAAGGCATTTGTTAGACAAATAGAGAAGCATATTCTTCTTGTGCTTGGTTTTCATGTATATACAAATACATATAATTGTATCTTCCCTTTGAAATGGAGCCCACTATTTCACTTTGTTCTGTAAGTCTTGTAATCAAAAGAATGTGAACATTTATTTTTTTTTAATGTATGTTTGCTTCTTGATCAATACCCCAGAACTCACTGGAAAATATTTTCCTTTACTCCAGAAATTTTGTGATGCTAATACATAGACATCTTTGTATTGGTCTTAATGTTTTTTTTGTTTTTTTTCAGTTTCCACAATCACTATAGATATAGTTATTCAGATCCATTTTTTTTAGATACAGATCTAAAAAGGATTGTATTTTTTTGTGTTTTTAGTGAGTAATAAAATACTAGTGAAGGCCAGTTGGAATTTTTCTTTTGGTAGCGTGCACATGGCATTTTTGGTACTTGTTTTCATTCCAAATAATTTTAAACTTAAGGGTCAGAATTTGTGGGCTAAAGTCTCCAAAAATATATTCAAAATATTTGTACTTGTATCTATTTCTGCCTATAAAACCTGGCATTTTCACACTGAGGTGGCATCTGTGAAGAAAAACTGGAAGTTCATTATCCCCATTATTATCATTTAAATGCTAAATGTGAGGCTTTTGCAAACATCTCAAATTGAGCCCCTCAGCCTTTTTTTTTTTTTTAAGGAATGCTTCAAGCTACTTTGAGAGGATCATCTTACCTTTTACCATAATGAAATGCACTTTAGTAAATTATTTATTTGAGCCTTTGCTCCAGAAGCCCCAGGACACACTTACAAATTAAACTGCATAAAATGACCAAATTCATATCATTCATGCTCAGAAAAGTTGAACTCTACCATTTGTTTTCACCAGGCTATCAGCCTTGCATTTTTCATCATCAAAGAAATCCACAGTGCTGTAGGGAAAGAGCAATCAAAAACTTGGTGATTTAAAGATGGATATATTGCAAAAGCATGAAATCACAAGATCCTGGTCTGCTGTGAAGATTTATCTAACAATACTACCTAGTACAAAAGCATCAGCTAGTTAAGGACTATTTATTTGTGCCATTTCTTTTTTTTTAATGTATTCCTCTTAACAAACATCCAGCCAATAATTACCATGTATTTATTATGTGCAAAACTATGTTTTGGGCTTTAGGAGATGTGGTTCTTCATTTTATGGAGAGTATGGACTACTAGGAATATAAGGTACAGATAGATAAGTAAAATGAGGTTATAAAATTAGAACTGGAGTGCATTTAAAGTCAGCAAAACACAATTTCTTGGCACAATCTTTCTGGGATATCTAGAAGCAGAAAAAGAAAATGAGTTGCTGAGAGCCTCTCTGTAGGAGAGACCTTAAGTTCTCCTTCATCTAGATACAGTCCAAACGTGAGAGTATATGGTCCTATTCTTGCTTCTGTTTTCATTGTGTTCAATGTTCCATGATCTTAGGTGAATGAATGAGATTAAATGTAGTTATGACCTTGTGAAATTGAAAAGGTCAGGAAAGCATCACCCTGCTTTGGAAAGCATTTCTTATTCTTGGCTTTATGACTGGACAATTCAATATCCAGGCCCTGAGTAGGCTAGTTCAGGGCTTAACCCATATACAGGATCTACAGGATAGTAGGTCTTATCTGTAAAATAATCTGCTTTTGATGGAACTAGTTCCTTATAGAAATATTTTGTCTAAAATCACTCTATTTATGGAATTAGATAACATAGGAAAGATTGGTGATAGGGATGCTTATATATCTATCCTTATTATATGTTTGAAGTAAATATTTTTAAAAGGTAATTAAAGCTGAATTTTTACTGGGATAATTTGTCATTGTAATGCAGTTAATGGCAATACAGAGAGTTGGGAGAATTAGAGAATCCCCTCTAGTCAGCACATGTCCGTGAAAGAATTCCCAAACCCAGAAAAGTCTGAATGGCAGAAAAGGAAAGTTTATGGTTCACTAAGATGGAACTGTCTTAGCAGGCAAATTTCTAATGAGGAATTTTGCAAAGAATGTGTTAACAGACCCCTGTTTTATGGGTAAGTCTTGTCCTGAGAGCTGGAGGGCAGTTTGAGTTGACTATCAGACCAAGTTCTCCAATTGAATGAAATCACTTTGGAGGCTTTTTTTTCCAGAGTCTGGAATTTCCTGAAGGGGATCTGGGCCACCCCCAAAAGATTAATGGAGGGTGATTTGACCAAGATCTCCCATTGAATGGTGCTGCTTAACTTGGAAAAAGCTTGTCTGGGAAAGTATGCTTTTTTCCCATGGGAGAGTCTGAGACCCCAAATCTAGTTTCAGGGTTCACCCCCATCAATTTTGGGGTGGAAAAGGGCACACACTAGAATGAGGGTATAAGTCAGTAACATTAAAAAAAACCACTCTATTGTCCCTTGGGAAGAACTCTAGAATCCTGAAAAGGGATATGGCCTACCCTGCTGGAAAAGGGAATCCGGAGTATCATTACACATATAGAGACAGATTGGATGGTTTGGTTTGGCAGATTCAAACATTGGTAAATTCATTCACAATTCAGTTAAAACCAAGAAACATCCCTCCCCCAATGCACCACCTCTCAGTTGTCATGGTTTCCCCAGTCTTCTTTTTGAAATATAAAGAAATTAGTCAATTATCATTTATTAAGTGTTTCTTATATTCAAGCACTGAATCTAAGATGGATTCCAAGATAGAAATTTGAAAACTGAAACAATCCCCCTTCATAAAGAACTTATATTAAAATGTTTTCAAAATAGGGAACCATATTAAACTAATTCACACTAACATGTAAGCATAAGCACTGAACCTATAAATAATAACTTTATAATTTGGGTTGCAGTTGGCCTTGCTTAATAGACAATAGGTGTGTACTTCAAATTTAAAAATCACATTTCAAAAACCAATTGAAAAATCAATTTTAAATGTTTCTTTACTGCCATGGCCTAAATGCTAGGCTATTCTGTGCCAGAGATAATGATATGCATTAAGCTACAATTTGTGGAAAAACCTAGCTCTGCTGTTTGTTCTACACATTTATTCCTTATTACTAATATGTATATATAAAAATAAATTCTGCTCTAAGTTAACAGGTAAAAAACTTTTCAATGTACATGTTTTTTAAATGGAGAAAATTTTATCATTCAAATAATGGTATTAATTTTGTTTAAAAATAAAATGGGAAATACTTTTGCTAGGAAACCAGGAAAAAGAAATTATTCTCTAATTTAAAAAAAAAAAAGGTAAAAAGGTTATAGTTTTATGCCTCTCAAGACAATATGACAAGCTGCTGGTCTGTTGCTTTCATACTAAAACCCACAAAAATTATTGTTAAAAGAGCCCACACATATGGCATTTATAAGATAAGTTTAGTTTACTTCATATGATTTCACTTTACTCCAGACTTCCTGCAACTCACATATTCTTCCTTTTCAATTACTGAAGATAATTTAATAATGCTGTCTCTTCAGACAAAGAACTATTCATTGTTCAGAAGTCAAAGAATGATTTTGGCAGCCTTTGAGGTTGGGGGAATTTATATTTTAGGCTTAGGAAGATGGTCCTAACATTTTATAGTTCCAGGCCATTGCTGAAAGAGAAGCTTTCATGGAGACTTTAAGACATGGAGAATTTAAGCTTAATAAAATGATAGCATCAAATGAATAATAAATATATTATCCAGATGACCAATGGAATTTTACATCTTTTTTTAATCTGGGCTGCTCTTTCTTTGTAGATTAGGGTCACCTCACTTTCTTGGTAGGAACCTTGATTTATATTAATTTGTTTGGGGATTTACCCAGAACTTTGAGACTTACATGAATCCTTCACAACTAAGTCATTTCTCAGTGCTTCATTCCTCTCTATATTCTTGATGACTTTCCAGACTTCTTTTCCTACCACATCCTAAACATCTTCTCAGCCTGGAAGATACTGCTATGCTTGTTCTCTTTAGTTGGTTCCTCCTGGGCCCTCTATTTTAAGAAGGGATCCAGATTAGCCCTGTTTGCTCCTTCATTCCTCTCAGGAGTATATTCCTGACTATCTAAGCTTTTCTTAACCAAGAACAAGCACATGAACCTTTCTCCTTTCATGTGTCCTCCACCATTAGAATGTAAGCTTCTTAAGAGTAGGAGCTATATCTTTTTTTTTTTTTGCTTTTATTTGTAGTTCCAGCATTTAACACAGTGCTTTGCACATAGTAACTGCTTGATGTTTATTAGATTTATTTCTTTTAAGTATCTCCTATGTTTTCCACAATCTAGAAATTTCCTATAGTAGTATTGTGGAATCTCTGTTTTGGGGAAGCGAGACAATGTATTTTATAATGAAAAAAAAAAAGGAGAAAAAAAGTACATCAATGTAAAAAACACATAGCAGAAACTTAGCAATTTGTGGGTAAATCAGGGTGATGGAAATGGAATTTTAAAAAGCCAAATCTGAGGTTAAATTCTGCTGTTTACTGCTTGCCCTTAGGTGCATCACCCCATTTCCCTAGGATAGAATTTCTTTTTCTGTAAAATGAAGTAGTTTAGATTTCAAGATCTTTACATTACTTTCTAACTCTGTGTCCCATACACTTGTGTTCCCATGTGGAGAACCATGAGAAGATAGTCAAAGCTGATAAATTAGCAAAATAAATTCTTAAAGGCATAGAATTAATCATTGAATATATCAAATAATATAAAATGCACAAGCAGGTTATTATTTTTGTTGTATTAGCATAAGTATAGAGGAGATAAGGAATTAGTGAACAAAAAAATATAAGGAAAGGTAAAGTCATCTCTGTCTATTCCTAGTTAGTTTAATTATTATATGTAATATTTATAATATGTAATATCAGATAGTGACTTCAATTGGGCAGTTTAATACCTTTATCTGTAAGTACTTAGTGATTCAAATTAAAATGAATAAAACATAAGTGAAATACTGAAACCTCAATACTGAAACTTAAGCCAGCATTATAGAAAGATTTTCTATCAGGTTACCTTTTCCTAGGGTCTCCTCACTCCTTTCTCTTGATGATAGAAATAAAATTTTATTCTTGTTCAAAATAATTATTTTTATTAATTTATTGTTGTTCTCATTCTCCTGGTCTTGCCATGGTTCTAACATAGGCTACCTGCAGGAATTTGTATCCATTTAGATGATTGTTCCCCACTCTATCCCACTATAAATAATGTTATTTGTGTCTGTAACCATTATAGATAATTGGGTAAAGCTGGATAGTTGAAAAAGATAAGAAAGCAAGTGTTTAATTTCCTAGACATGGTAAAAACAAATATCCACTAACTAAGCTCAGATGCTCAGTAGCAAATGCAAAAGAAATAAAATAGAGTCATATCTATCTCTAAGCTGAATTTAAGTCTGAAGATACTGACATATTTCTGAAAGGAACAGAGAAAGAAAGAAGGAGGGAAAGGGAAAGAAGGAGAAAGACAGAAATAGAGAGTCTGAGAGATGGAAAGAGAAAGGAAAGGAAATAGAAAATAGGAGAAAGACAGAGACAGAGAAAATGAGACAAAGATGGAGATGGAGACAGAAAAACAGAAACAGACAAATGGAGAGAGAGAGAGAGAGAGAGAGAGAGAGAGAGAGAGAGAGAGAGAGAGAGAGAGAGAGAAAGACAAAGAGAGAGAGAGTTTTAAGCATTAACCATGTGTCAGCATAATGTTAAGTACTGGAGATACAAAACAAAAAGAAAAACAGCCCTGATCCTCAAGGAATTTACATTTCATAGGGTAGGTAAGAAATAAATCAGATCTAGAAAAAGAGGCTGGTCAGTATGATCTGAATATAGGCAAGGAGCCAATGATTAATTTGAATATTTGTAATTCTGGCTAGGATAAAAAGACAAAACAGAAGATTGAAATAAAAATTCTCAATTTTAAAAAGAATGATATAATACTAAATACTTTGCTAAAAATGCTTTATTATAAAAGCAGAGAAGAAATGCACGCCTCTCCTCCCCCCCCCCAAAAAAAAAAAAAAACTTTTAGGAAGAATCCAATGGAATAAAGTACTTCATTAACAATTATAAAACAATTCTACATATCAAATATTTAGAGCAATCAGAGCAATCACATTATTCTCATTAAGTTAGTTCCTGTAATATTGTTAGATTTTATGTAACATTAGCCTGACAGTATAAGATTGTAGAAAATAGCTTGTTTTATCTGTTAACAATAAATCAAATAATTTAAAAAATTTTTACTGTAGGCACTCTAATTAAGTTTTTTTGTTTGTTTTGTTTCCTGAGAATCAGCATTGTGTAATGTCAATAGGGCTGGAACTAGAAGCAAGAGAAACCTAAATTCTAATTTTGGCAACAAAATTAACTACCTGTGTAATTATGGGGAAATCATTTAACCTCTAAACTTCATTTGTAAAATAGGAAAATATCATTTGCATTATCTATTTCAAAGAATTGTTCTTTCAGTACAATGACTTTAGAGATCTTAAGGCTCTCTACAAATGTGAAATATGCACTTGTATTTTTTTAGAGGCAAAGAGAAAAGAAAGGGCTAGATAAGGAAGGAGGGTAAGAAAGGTATGGGTGTGTGATTTCATTCATCTTCTACAAGAAGAAATCCCCTATTCTAATACAAATCTTCCACTTGTTGTAGAGAGTTGCCTGATAAATACTGAGAAATCAAATTACTTGTCCAAGGTCACACAGAGAGCATATGTCAGATGTAGGACATGAACTCGGCACTCTAAATCACTAACTACTATCTCCACAAATTTAGGTATTGTTATTTAATATGAAAGATTTATGATTAACCTAAAGATTTACCTTTGGCAGTTTTATATTCTTGTAAGATAGAAATCTTTCTAATCCTTTTTCTTCTTTTTTATTTTTTCTTGAAGGCAATCAGAGTTAATTGACTTTCACAGGGTCCCACAAGTAGTAAGAGTTTGAGGCTGGATTTGAACTCAGTTCCTCTTGACAGTGCTCTATCCAAAATGCCCTTGTTTTTGAAGTAATTGAAGTAATTATGTAAGATCATGTCCTATTTTTCTATAAAGAAATTTTCTAGAAGTAGCAAATTTGTCCAGAACTTCACATTACAACCATTCATGGTTTCAATATTAAACTTCACCAAGAATAAGATTAACATACTCTCATTTTTTTTTCTTGCTGGTTTAGGAGATAATGATGATACTGATGACTAAAATAACAATAGTGAGATGATTTTTGGAATTTATATAATTCTTCAAGATTTATAAAAACTTATATAATTTCTCATTTGATTTTCATTATGATAATAAAGTAGGTACTGTTATTATTCCTATTTTATAAATGGAAAAACTGAGGCTGAGTGACTTGCCTAGGGTCACACAACTAATAAATATTTGAGGCAAGAATTTGA